>NC_080164.1:88756684-89080936 GCF_950295315.1 Erinaceus europaeus
TACAGCATATAAAAAAAGATACAACCACAACCTTTCGAAGTAAGGTGAGTAAGAAATAATCTTCATTTAACACAAAAGGGATGAGAAGTTTAGGGAAGTTATAGGACTTGGTCAAGGTCACATAAAGACAAGGGCCAGTACTAAGGAGAAATAGAAACAGGCTAGGGGTGTGGATTGACCTGCCAACACCCACATCTGGCATAGACGCAATTACAGAAGCCAGAACCCCTACCTTCTGCACCCCAAAAACAACCTTGATCCATACTCCCAGCAGGGGAGATGTGATAGGAGGAAGAAGAGAAGAGGGCTCTGAACTCCAGCTCCATCAGCACCCAGAGAGAGAGAAGGAAAAGGAGAGGGACATATGGAGGTAGTAATGTTGTCATGAGTGGCTTGGAGGGGAAGAGAGGACTGGATCAGGAAGAAAAGGGGGACAATTATGTATACATGTAGACAGATAGTTGACCCATGTTTATAACCTTATGGGAAATATGATGCCTTGCAGTGGGGAGACTGAAGATTCAGAACTCAGGTGGTGGGAATGGAGTGGATCCCCTATTGACATGTAATTTTGTAAAATAAAAAATAAAATAAAAGACAAGGGCCAGAATCTCTTCTTACAGAGCATCAGCATTGTTGTTACCCCTTGATAAGCATTAGAAGAAACACTATACAACCACCCAAGAGTTACACTGGCAAAAACTATAGATCAAGGAAAGGACAATTATCGTCCCTGTGATAACCTTTTATTAGAATCATCAAACAAGGAAATGCAGAAAATTTTGAGGCTAAATAAGATTCCACTAAAATCCTAGGTCTATTTCCTCCCTAACTTGAAGCCAGATCTCATAAATCTAATACTGGTTTAGATAAAACAAATAATAATACTTTTAACAAGTGGTAGAAAAATCTAAGCTTGTCAGATAAAAAAGTTCAACAGGGAAGCAATTACAGAAGCCAGACCTTTCACCTTCGGCACCCCATAATGTCCCTGGGTCCATGCTCCCAGAAGGATAAAGAACAGGAAAGCTATCAGGGGAGGGAATGGGATATGGAGTTCTAGTTGTGGGAATTGTGTGTAGTTGTACCCCTCTTATCCTATGGTTTTTGTCAGTGTTTCCTTTTTTATAAATAAAAATTATTTTTAAAAAAGTGACTAGAAAAGTTGGATAAGGGCAAGAGGCTGGCTCACTTAATGAAGACTGTATTGGCCACTAACAGGCCACCCCATTACACAGGGTTCTAGACAGGAAATCCTTGAATTTCCCCATAGATAATGTGGACCTAGACTTCTAATAGTTCTTTCTCTCTACCATCACTGATCATGCCCATTGGGAATGTCATAAGCCTTTCTGTAGGCTTCTATATGACTGTACCCTCACCATGAACTATCAGTGGTGGGGACTACACTACTCTCTGAAGGGTCATCCTACTCTGCAACTCAAGGAAGACTGGTCTTGAAATGACCTAGAATGTTCCCAGCTGTAACTGCGGACTGTGAACTCAGTCTGACAGGGACTCAGAGTCTACAGGCTCCAGTGGTAAATATGAATAGATATGAGTCCTGAGTTAGATCATTATGGTAAACAGTTAATTGCATTTAAATATTTTCTTCAATTTTGTGAGCAACTCTCTGCCTCATCCTTGTTCCTAGTTGTACTCTCAATTCTAACACCAACTTCCCAGTATTTCTAGTCCACCCCCATGTTAGCTGTCAAATCAAGCTCAAGCAAAGATTGCTAAGACATAGGCTCCTAGGAACATTCCTGAAGTAGACTCCTTAGCTTCCTCCCACCCTAAAGTTCCTACTTTCATCTGCTCTATTTCTACTTTATGATTCCTGTTTATTAAACATTTTGTCCTGCTTTATATCTTACTGCATTTCAGCCACCAATCTGCAGATGCTACCATGACATCAACCTGACTTCCCCGGGCAGATGACCTCAGCATTGTGTCCCAGAACCTCACCTCTCCAGAGCATTGTTCCACTAAGGAAAGGCAGACAAGCTAAGGGGATGCATCAACCCGACAACATCCATGTCCAGCAGAGATCAAATTACAGAAGCAAGAACTTCTACCTTTCTACAACCCATAAAGAATTTTTGTCCATTCTTTCAAAGTCAGGAAGATGAGCAATGAGGTAGGGACAAAGTCAGGAAGATGAGCAGTGAGCTCTGAGCCACAATTCCATCAGGACACAAAGAGAGAAAAGGAAAAAAAGAAAGCGCAAATTGCTAATACAATCAACAAGAAAGAAAGAACTTCAACATATTCTCAAGGTTCCCTTTCAGGCATTTTACTCCTAAAAAGTTTGTTGTGATCACCAAGCAAAAGAAGCCCTTCAAGTAAGTGTTTGTGTTGCTACTTTTCAAAGAAAGCAGGGAGATGGTAAGAACATACGGCTAACCAATGTTTTTCCTTAATAAAATAAAAACATATTCTGAATATGCCAATTAGCCAGCTATTTACAATAATCCTACAAAGCAAAACATCCCAAACTCAGTGACCAAAGCAAGTGTCTCTTCTGTCCACAGACATATGTGTTACCTGAATCTGGTCAAGGTAGACTTAATGGGTGGTCTGTCTCAGATGTATGTTGGACTGAACCCACCTGCTATAATCTTACAGAAGCTTCTCAGGTAAAGTGCTTCCATGGCAAACTACCAAGGTGCAACGTCAAAAGCAAAGCATACAAGTGTATTTAAGACTGTATGTCCTGGGGAAGCAATTATAGAAGCCAGAACTTCCATCTTCTGCATCCCACAATGACCTTGGGTCCATACTCCCAGAGGGCTAAAGAAAAGGAAAACTATCAGGGGAGGGGATGGGATACAGAGCTCTGGTGGTGGGAACTGTGTGAAGTTCTACCCCTCTTATCCTATGGTTTAGTCAGTGTTCCCTTTTTATAAATAAAAAATTTTTTAAAAAAAACTATGTCCCACTCCATGGACCAAAGCAATGATTGTGGTCAAACTCAGTATTGTAGTGAAAGGGGGGGGGGGTGTCCCTGAACAATAATAAAAAAGGTACCCAATGGTGAATTCTAAAATGGTAGATCTGGGTGTAATTGTATTACATATCTGTATTCCCTCTGAGAGTGAAATTCCTACTAATGGGACTTTGAAAGGAAAATATTCTAGAGTGCTGAGATACTAATGGAGAGGGAACTTTCTGAAATTCCTATTATTAAATAAATGAGAAAACTTGGGCTGTTGGTATTCTTCATGTTGGTTTGGTCCCCTTCCCCCTACCTCTGAGAGAAATGGTTTGGCCCTTGCTAGTTTCGCACCCCTCTTTCTCCCCGCCCCGTATGCTAAGGACGGGTAGAGTCCCAGCAGCAGTGGTGGAGAAAGAATGATAGGGAAGCACATGGTGTGGTGATTTGCCCGCTCGTGAATAAAGATTAAACTTCAGCTTCTCAGCCCAGCCATGTGTCCTCAAGTCTCTGTTCACCACCATGAAGCTAGCCCAGCCTGCTGGAGCCTCCAAAACTTTAACAACAAATAGCGCCCACATGGACCTGACCTGCACATCTCTCAGATAAGTGAAGACAATTTGGCTACCTATGTACTATGGCCTTCTCTTCTGTTTGAGAAGAGATCTCCAAAGGCCTCTGCCCTTTCTTCACAAGACTGTTTCGCTGTTTCTGGAACATTTATCTCTGGACCACTCTGTGGTTTCCACCCAACGCCAGCCCACAGGAACCCAACACCAGCCCGCATGAGCCGGCTTTCCACCACGTGGCGCGGGGCACTGGGCGCCGGCTCCCTCCATGCTGCTTGGCCGACATGGCAGGGCCATGGGGCAGGGCCGTGGCGGCCTATCCTGGCCGCCACCCCGGGGCACCTCAGCCCGCGCCTTCTGCATGGCTGGCCCGCCCGCCCTTATGCTATGAAGTCTGAACAGATCCTGGACCACCCAGAGACCGCGGGCTCCCTGCCGAAACTGGGTCCCCTGGCCAAGATCCTCAGCTCGGGTCTAAAGGCAGACGAGCTAGAATACGCAGAGATTTGTGCAGAGATCACAACCTACAATTCCTAGAAGTGAAGTTGCCCAAGAGGCCACCAATGGACAATGCACTCCCCAAACGGCTAAGACAGTACAAATCTGAATTCATGTTTGAAATGACATGTCTTCGTAACAAAAGTTTCTCTCCTTGTGTATTGAAGACCATGTGTATGTGTGTGTTTAAAGTTTGGTAACATTAACTTTAAGGTTAAAAATATAACTTTAAGGCTATATTCTTACCAGACAGAGTTAAATGAAAAAAAGGTTTTCAACATAATTCTCATAAAGATAAAGTTAACTTACATTTAAAGTCTGAGGTAAAAATTAGTTTAAATATCAATATATTTTAACTAAATTGGTAAAAAAAAAAAAAAAAAAAAACACCTGCACACACCTAGGGTGTGTCTCCATCTTGAGTGGGTTAACAAAAGGTTAAAAAGATGTTGTTGATATGTAAAACTCTCAAATTCCTTCTCAATTAGAAACGTTAGATTGCGCTATGGTTATGCTAATAATTCTCATGCCTGAGGCCTTTTTTCTTTCTATGGTTCATGTTTGCCTTTCCACATTTTATTGTTTAAACTTTAAATAGCCTTAGAATCGTGCTGGAAGAGCCTTCCAATTGTGATAGAGTTATCAATTGTGGTAAACTTCTAACCTGCTACAAGTTTTGTTTCATAAGTAAGTGAATTGCAGCTGTCAAGTTCTCTACAGAAAAGCAGAATTCCGATGGCTGACATTCCCCATCGAGACAGACGTACAACAATTCACCCCCTGGCAATTCTTCGGTGGACATCTGCTTTGGACTTCTATCAGACTCACTGGTACACCTCAGACACTTTGCACAAAACTAGCAGCTTCCCTTATGCTGCTGGGTTTCTCAAATACTGACTGCAGCTATGCCTTGGGACTCTAGGCCTCACCCTCCCCCATGCTAGAAAATGCCCGTCGAGGCAAGTACATCCCCCAGAGGCAGGAAATGTTTTTTTTAAGCTGATAAAGTTTTGCCCAGAAGCAAAAAATGGCCCCCTCAGGCCTTCCCTTGGCAGCACACTGGTTCTTGTTACTCACTTACATGTTTCTCCATGTTTGTGCCAGTTTCTTTTTGAAAATGTCTGTACAATATAGGTTTCTGTTCACCCCACACCCCTGATACTGTGGTCATTTAGTTAAAAAGAAAAGGGGGAATATGTTGGTATTCTTCGTGTTGGTTTGGCCCCCTCCCCCCCCCCTACCTCTGAGAGAAATGGTTTGGCCCTTGCTAGTTTCGCACCCCTTTCTCCCCACCCCGTATGCTAAGGACGGGCAAAGTCCCAGCAGCAGTGGTGGAGAAAGAATGATAGGGAAGCACATGGTGTGGTGATTTGCCCTCTCGTGAATAAAGATTAAACTTCAGCTTCTCAGCCCAGCCATGTGTCCTCGAGTCTCTGTTCACCACCGCGAAGCTAGCCCGGCCTGCTGGAGCCTCCGAAACTTTAACAACATTGGGCTTCAGCTGTTCATGTGTAATTATACATAAAATAATCTCAAGCATGTTTCACTTGTTTCAGTTGGATCAGATTTTCTCTTCATTCACTCAAATTATGTCAAACCACTCAAAGTCATTGATGACATTATTGAAACAGAAAATAACAAATCTTTACTATTGTGAAAATTGATGTTAACTATCTGTCATTTTTTTTCTTCTAAGCACATACTGGAAAAGCTCTAGAGAAGTATTAGGTCAACATAAATGCTTTGAAGCTTAAGCAGTTTCAACAAGCTGAAATTCTAAGTTGAGAAAACAGCAGACAATAAAAGCACATTTATCTAAAAGAGCAACAATCTGTTTTCAATCATCATTTTTATAAATTATTCAGTCTAAGCTTGTAAAAATTATTTTAATTAAGAATATTACACTTGGATATTTATGATAAAATATGCTGACACAATATTTTTAAATTATGTGGTGATGATAACAGAAACAAAGAGTTCTTTGGCAGTATAAAAAAGGTTAACAGAAAATTTTATTTCTAGACCTCCATGGTTCTGTAACTTGTAGCTTCACATGTAACACTATTAAATAGCCATTGTAGGCACTGGACACCCTGCTTAGGATCAAGAGCTTTGGTCAAAACTGTTAGGAACTACTTTAATTACTGTATAGGAGATACAGCATTAATTATTAATTCTAAGGAACATATGAATTATTTTAAACACTGACATTGTATTCATAGCAGTCTTCTTTTTCAGAGACATACAGTAGATCTACTCAATATGCAATTAAGACACTGGAAGACTACAGCTGGGGAAATAGCTTCACTATGATGCCTGAGGTTTCTGTTTTCACCCAACAGCACATGTTCCAGAGTGCTCTGAGTGTTCTCTCCTTCTGTCTCATATGAAGCTCTCACTATATCTCTTATATAATCAATAAAATCTTTTAAAGAGAGACTGGGAGATTATATATGGAAATTCTAATCTAGATATTATTTTAGTGTATATTGTTCTACTCAATACTGTAATTATGGGTGGCACTGTGGATAGGGCATTGGACTCTCAAGCATGAGGTCCTGAGTTCAATCCCTAGCAGCACATGTACCAGAGTGATGTCTGATTCTTTCTCTCTCTCCTCCTATCTTTCTCATTAACAAATGAATAAAATCTTTTTAAAAAGACAGAAATTGTGTCTTAAAGTTGTAAAAGAAAGACCTCTGAACTACAGTGCACAGAGAAATAGTAGCTGGCTTTCAGATACCTAAGATAAAAAGAGTAGAGGAAGAGACATTGGGGAAACTAGAATTAAATTTACCCTTTGGTGAATGAATCATTTATAATATTTACTAATTAAATATAACCTGTAGTATATGAAAACCACAGAAGTAAACTTGTGATTTCTCACTATAACCTCCTTCCCCCCTAGTCAACAACCATTTCTACCATGGACCCATTTCTATCTGCCCTATTAAGTCCCAACTGATTTGAATTGAAATATGCTTATTTGAATTATAGTGGTTTTATAGTCCAATTTACATGACATTTGTTTTTACAGTTATTCTGGATGAGTTATTAGCAATACAATTTGTGTAGTTTTATGTTTATGCATATTGAGTAACACAAATAAATTAAGTCACATAATATTCAAACAATTTCAGTCAACACTGAAGTCCACAGTGATTTTATCTTTCTTAAGGAATCTACCCCTTAACTTGAACTCTGCTTTATGGGATATGTTAGTTTCATCTACAGCTGAAGAGAAAAGCAGGGTGTTACCATGTCTTTTACTGCAAGCTTAACTTCTACTTCTTGATCCTAAAGGATCTTTTCCACAAACTACTGATTCTTTTTTTTGCTGTCTTTCCCAACTACCTAGCTCAAAATGGTCAGCAATCTGGAGATGGCCAGAAAGGAGAGGACGCCATCAGGAAATCAGGAAAGGAAACTTTTTTTTTATACAGGCCCCAGATCAGATCAAATTGATGGGGTTTACAGTCAACAATATTTATACACCTTTCCCATATTTGGGAGCTACCAGCTTTCTGGTCCTTTTTCCAGCCATGACATCATCTCCCCAGACAATAACTTGGATCCACCTGCATATCAGATGTTAGGCTCAGAAAAAAAAAACAAAAAACAAGTATGGGCCCTTTGGAATATAACTAAAATAGGCCTACTAACTATCTACAAAATAGAGACCCCCCAAATCTTCATCTGCACTATTCCAGCCTTTAGGTTCATGATCAGTCAACAATTTGTTTGGCTTAATATGTTAACTCTTTTTTTAGCCACCAGGTTCCAGATGCTACCATGATGCCAACCAGACCTCCCTGGGCAGACAATCCCACCAATGTGTCCTAGGGCCCCACCTCCCCAGAGCCCCATCCCACTAGGGAAAGAGACAGGCTTGGAGTAAGGATCAACCTGCCAATACCCATGTTCATCAGGGAAGCAATTACAGAAGCCTTACCTTCCACCTTCTGCACTCCATAATGACCTATGGTTTTTGTCAGTGTTTCCTTTTTATAAATAAAATTTTTTTAAAAAAGAAATTTTTTTTGGCAACAGTCACTATGCTTACTTTTCTTTTTTTAATTTTTTACTAGTGATTTAATATTGATTTACAACAAGATAACAGGGGTACAACTCACTGTTCCTACCACCAGAGTTCTGTGTCCCCATTCCCTCCATTGGAAGTTACAAGAGTTCTCCCAAAACTGAAGATGCAGGTTAACTGTTATTTCTACAGCTATCTGTCTATGTTTATATATGTCTGCCCATTTTTTCCTATGGTTCTATCTTCTCTTCCTTTCCAATTCACCATACACCTATCATTACACCCAAATGTCACTCCTTTTTCCTCTTCTGTCTCCAGGTCCTGATGGAGTTAAGAGTTCAGAACCCTCTGGCCATCATCCTATCATTTCCCCCCCCCACTGGGAGTATGGATCAAAATTCTTTAGGGGTGAGAGTTCTAGCTTCTGTAATTGCTTCCCCACTGGACATGGTGTTGGCAGGTCAACCTATACCTGCAGCCTGTTTCTATCTTCCCCTAGTGGTGTAGGGCTCTGGAGAGGTGAGGTTCCAGGACACACTGGTGAGGTTATCTGCCCAGGGAAGTTAGGATGGAATCATGATACACCTGCAACTTGGTGTCTGAAAGAACTTTTTTTTTCTTTTTTCATCTTTTCTTGCGGTCAGGCCTTCACTAGGATTTCATGACTTCAGGACTGAACTGCTCTCAGAGGACATGTTTTTATTGTTGTTTGCTGAAAAAAGGTGAAAGACAAGAGGAGAGACAGGGAGAAGGAAGAGAGATACCATACCAATGCTCCCTGTGTGCTTGTGCTCTCATAGGGTGATCAGAGACTCAACCTAGGTACTCAACCTAGGTACTCACACAAGGCAATGTGTGCACTCTGCCTGATGAGCTATTTCCCAGCCCTCTTTACCTGAACTATCAGCTTCTTCAGAGACAGGATGGCATCAGTAGCTGTCATAACTGGAGGCTTGGAACGTTCCTACTCATGACCACAGAATATGAGATCAGACCTACAAGGATGCAGAGGTCACATAGGCTCCTAAGGTAAATATGGACCCCAGATCAAATGGATGGACTCTATCGTCAACAATATTTATATATCTTTCTCATATTTGAGAGCTACTCTCTTCTCTGATCCAGCTTTCTGGTCCTTTTTCCAGCCATGACATCATCTCCCCCAGACAATAACTTGGGTTCACATGCATATCAGAGGTCAAGCTCAGAAAAAACTAATATAGTCATGGGCCCTTTGGAATATAACTAAAATATTCCTACTAGCTATCTACAAAACGAAGAGCCCCCAACTCTTTATATGAACTATTCCAGCCTTTAGGTTCATGATTAGTCAACAATTTGTTTGGCTTTGTATGTTAACTCTCTTTTTAGCCACCAGGTTCCAGATGCTACCATGATGCCAACCTGACTTTTCTGGGCAGATGACCCCACCAATGTGTCCTGGAGCCCCACCTCCCCAGAGTCCTGCCCCACTAGGGAAAGAGAGACTGCCTGGGAGTATGGATCGACCTGTTCATCAGGGAAGCAATTACAGAAGCCATACCTTCCACCTTCTGCATCCTACAATGACCTTGGGTCCATACTCCCAGAGGGTTAAAGAATGGGAAAGCTATCAAGGGAGGGGATGGGATACTAGTTCTGGTGGTGGGAATTGTGTTGAGTTGTGCCCTTCTTATCCTATGTTTTTTGTCAGTGTTTCCTTTTTATAAATTAAAAAAAAGAAAAAAATTAACTTTGCCAAATGAAAGAGTAAAGTATCCCAAGTCATTTTCTCAACTTAGCTTATTCCGGCCTGCTTCAAAGAGAATGTATCATAATTATAGCTTAAAATAATTATTTTAGCTATGGAGGAAACAAATTTTAAGATGCATGCTTGATGCTAACTGATCAGTCACAACTGATTAGCAAATATCAATATCTTTGAGGACTAACCTGGAAACAATTGTGATGTGGGCAGTTTATTCAATTTTTCCAAAAAAAAATAAAATAAAGATGATTCTTATGCTCCTTCTATAAAAACTATTAACTATGATGTAACTACAGAAGTCCAAAAGTGCCAATATGGAAGGAAAGAAAATAGGCACTGTATTAAAAAAAAAGTATTAAAATGTATTACTGATATATTTTAAATATCTAGTTCCAGGAAATGAAAACATTCCCTGCTTGCCCTCAAATATCATATTTTAAGAAAACATTTTCTAAAGAAAAATCTGGGTGGTACTAAGCTAGAAGCCAGCAAGCATTCCTAGTTTCATTCTTAAGAACTGATGAAATACATCTGCAAAAATAAACAGCTTGAAAAAGCTCAGCTCCCCCCCTCAAAAAAAAGCTAAAACTTGTTATTGTCATTTCCTCAATATTTTAACAAAGAAGAAATCAAAGTGTAAGCTAATTAACTTTATATTAGGGACTGTTTCAAAGAACATACACACCCACCAATACATATGCACACAATAGGCTGGGCATGAGGACAAATGACTAAACCAAAGCTATGAAATCTGATATATGACACATTATATTGCTCAATACTAGGTGCAATATTTTTCTTCTTGCGCTTCTCCATAACTAGGAGCTAAAACACAGTCTAGAAGAAAAAGAAACAAAACCACTCTCTTTTCTTCCGAAGTCTAAACAAATTCTTAGCAGGCTATCTGGTGAATTAAGGCAATCACTAAGCCACTACAATTTGTGCTTCTGCAACAAAGAACTTAAGGAGATAAGAAAATAGTTTCTGTTGTATCCTGCTATTTTGAAGAGAAACTAATTTCCTGCCCCAACCCTGAGGGGGGGGTGGTGTCACATGATGCCAAACTAATGGAAAAGTCTTGTGGTGATCACACACACACACACACACACACACACACACACACACACACACACACACACACACACACTTCTATACACTATTCCAGAATTTTAAAACTGTAATAACTTTAGGGGGAAACAGGGGCAAAGACTGTCTAAACTGAAAGTACGAAAGCCAAGATTAAGAATAGCTTATTAACATTAGGATGAGATAGACGGAAGGGAGATAGGGAAAGAGGCAGAAATGCCAGGCTAGCCTGAGGGTGTTTCTTCCTGGGCACGTGCTCTCTGGGTTGGAGAGAATTCTGCAGGAACCAATCTAGAAGTGTAGGGGAAAGACAGCTACAAAGGTGTTTTAAATATGAACTGAACTCCAGAAGGCAAAACCTAGAGGTAATAAGAGGGTGAGTATAACGAGAAGAACCCCAAATGCATCATGTAAAGTAGGAGGCAATGGCAAGGTTAACACCTTGAGCTGGGAACATCCACAGTGGACATGAGGAACAAAGTCCAGGAGATAGATTTTATGGATCCATGTGAGGTCCTGGAATATTCTGTTATGATAACTTTAGGATTTCAGAAATTCCACAGGACAACAAGTTGAATAGTTTTTTTATTCTTGATATGCATTTTGGCTTCTATTCTAATTATGTGCTCAAGATTGCCTGATACTGAATGAACACTAAGAACTTGAAAATTTAGTTTCAAAGAACTAACTGGAACAATATTATTATAGGAGTCTGAACCAAAGTCATTATGGATAAAACCCAAACTGGTAAGATGTATGGTCTACCTTCCACCTTCTGCATTCCATCGAATTTTAGTCCCAACTCCCAGAGGGGTAAATGTTAAAGGATGACCAGATGGCTCTGAGCTCCAATTCCACCAGGATCCAGAGAGAGAAGAGGAATAAAAACAAAAAACAAAGGAAGGACACTTGGAAGTAGTAGGTATGACTTAGGAATAGAAGGCAGAACCATAGAAAAATGGGCAAATATATATAAATGTAGTCATAGAAATAATAGTCAGCCCATATCTGTGACTTTGGGAGAACTACTGCAGTTTCCAATGGAGGGAATGGGGATACATAACTCTGGTGGTAGGAAAGGTATGGAATTATACCTGTTATCTCATAATCTTATAAACTGATATTAAATCACTAGTGGTAAAAAAGAAATTTGGTCTATATGCTTCATAGAATACTGATGTATATTTTAACAACTTTATTACTGCAGAGTACATTGACAAACATATACACAAGATGACACCAACGGGGCCAGCAATTAGCTCACTTGGATAGTGTGCTGTTTTGTCATGTGCACAACCCAGGTTTGAGTTCAGTCCCCACTGCACTAAAGGAGTCTCTTGCACTTTCTCTATGCCTCTCTGTCTCTATGAGGAAGGGAGGGAAGGAGGGAGGCAGGAAGGAAAGGAAGGAAGGAATTTAGGAAGGAAGGAAGGAAAGAAGGGGGGAGGGAGGTAGGAAGAGGGGGAAGGGAGAAAGAAAATGAAAAGAAAAAAGGGGAGGGGATGCAGAAAGAGGGAAAGCAATAATTGACTTTTTGATGCTCAGTTGCTTGATTACACACTCATCTAGATACTATACTGTAAAGGTATTTTTAGTTACTGTTTTTTAAGTAGTAATACTGCATTATAAAACACTTCATGTTCAACAGTTATACCACATTAGGCCCAACACTGGAAGCAACACATACAATTTTATCCTAATTTACCCATCTTTGGTAAGCCCTAGTTGCTCTTATTTACTGTTATTTAATTTATTATTTTTTTGCCTCCAAAAATATTGCTGGGGCTTGGTGCCGGCACTACGAATCCACCACTCTCAGCAGCTGTTTTTTTTTTTCTTTCTAATTTTTTATTGGATAGAACAAAGAAATTGAGAAAGGATGGGAGATAGAGGCAGAGAAAGCCTACAGAAAGACCTGCTTCACTGCTTGTAAAAAAAAAAAAAAAAAAACCATCCCTGCAGGTAGGGGATGGAGACTTGAGCCTGGGTTCCCGCACTTGGAAATATGTGCACTTAACTGGGTCCGCCACCACCTGGCTCTCTCTGGTTAGTCTAGTTTATCCTAATTATTATTATTATTATTTTACCTAATGTGTTTATTCTATATACCACATACAAGTGGAATGACATGAGATTCATCTATTTCTGTGTGATTTATTTCACTAGGCATGATACTCTCCAGGTCTATTTATGTTGTGACAAATATCTATAGTCAGTAAACTTTCAGTAGAGTGGTCCTTGAGTATTAAAGTCACCTGAAAATGTGTTTAAAAAGAAACTAGAGGCCTCAAATGAAGGCACTTGTGCTCATCCCTTGCTGCCAAATCAGGACTTAATAACCAACAGAAGTACAGTTTCAACCTTTCCCAGGAAGGTCACCTTAACTAATCAGCCTAGAATGTGTTGGTCAGGACCAGCTAGGTAATTTGTCCAACAGAGCTTTTAGTTCCCTGAAAGAAGGGGTTATTACTCAAAATAATCCTTTTCTTTCTCTTTCTCTTTATTTTCTCTAGACCTTTTCTTTCCCCACCTTCTCTGACACTAAAATTCTCTCTTTCATGTATATCTTTGGAATTTCTTAGAACTTCCTAGATGGGGAACTACTTGAGTTCCACAATATTTTCATGTTTTAAAATATTCAGTAATTTATTTAAAATAAGCTGATTAAAAATGTGAAAATCACCCACACTGAACGAAAGAACATATAAATGTTCTTTCTATGATTTATAATTTTTACAATTACTAAGTTTAAAACCCAGCATGCCCCCTACAGGAGAACATTTACTTTGCAATTAACTGAATTTTATTTACAGCAACGGAAAAGACAAAAAGAGGGATTTAAGATTCAACTAAGGTGATTTAATTAAGATTCAACTAAGGTGAAACAGGTTAGTACACCTATTTTAGGGCAAAAAAGATAAAGTACCTACAGCACATAGAAATAATTATAATCCTTGGGTCCTGACATTAGTGCAGCCTGGTATGTTCCTAGCTGTGACCACAGAATGCAAGCTCAGACCTACAGGGATGCAGTGGTTACATAGGCTCCTGTGCTGAATATGGACCCCAGATCAAATCAATGGAGTTTACAGTTAACAATATTTATATATTTTCCCCCATATTTGGGAGCTACTCTCTTTCCTGATCCAGCTTGCTAGTCCTTTTTCCAACTATGATATCATCTCCCCAAACAATAACCTGGGTCCACATGCATATTAAATGTCAGGCTCAGGCAAAAACTGGTAAAGTCATGGGTCCCTTGGGAATATACCTAAAATAGACCTACCTACTAGCTTTTTCCAAAATGGAGACCCAAAATCTTCATCTGCAATATTCCTGCCTTTAGGTTCATGATTAGTCAACAATTTATTCTGCTTATATCTTAACTCTTTTTCATCCATCAGGTTCCAGATGCTACCATAATGCCAACCGGACTTCCCTGGGCAGACGACCCCACCAATGTGTCCCCACCTCCCCAGAGCCCCACCCCACTAGGGAAAGAGAGACAGACAGGAAGTATGGATCAACCTGCCAATGCCCATGTTCAGCAGGGAAGCAATTACAGAAGCCAGACCTTCCACCTTCTGCACCCCATAATGATCCTGGGCCCATACTCCCAGAGGGATAAAGAATAGGAAAGCTATCAGGGGAGGGGATGGGATAGGAAGTTCTGATGGTGGGAATTGTATAGAAATGTACCCCTCTTAACCTATAGTTTTGTCAATATTTCCATTTTATAAATAAAAATTTTTTAAATAATTGTAATTCTAGTAGGCACCTGATATTAATAAAATGTGTCAACTCATAAAAGAATATATACTGTCTGATTTTCAAAATGTTATTGACCACATTGATTTTGAATCAAGAAACAATAAAAGATACCACATACTAAGTATGCCTTTAACCAAAGTGATGTGCAGCCTAAGTCAAAGAACATAAAATACTCTGCACAAAACATTTTAGAAACATCAGATGACATTAAAAAATTAATAACTTTGTAATTTGATAGGCAAAAAAAAAAATCAAAGTCATCCTCTAAGTACAGCCTGAAGTGGTAATAAATTGCAAACCTAAATTATAATTCAAGGCCTATACCTGTAACAGTATTACCCACTATAAATACTTAAGAAAACTATTTGCTGCAAACAAATTATAAAGACACTTTGAGCCCAAGGTGCCAAACTGAAATAAATGCCAAATGCCTAGAAGGTGAGAAATCTTAGCTATAAGCAAGGGTTGAGGAAGCAGAGACTGAAGGATCCCTCAAACATTAAGTGTGCTCTGAAACAACATAACTTACTATGTGAGGACTGCGAGGTTATCATTGGGAGGGTGGGGGCACAGAACTTTGGTGGTGGGTACAGTGTGTAAATATGTTCTATAATTTTACAATCCTATAAACTGCTATTAATTACAAATTTAAAAACAGCTGATCAAAATACAAATATAAATAAATGAAGTAAAACACCACAGCTTAATTCAATCCATTAGCTCCAAGTAGACCAATAACTAACTGCCTGTCTGTGATGCCTAAACCAGACAGGAAATGAATAAAATTCCACACAGTTCCCACCACCAGACTAGGGAAACTTCCAATGAAGGGGATAGGACACAGAATGATGGTGGTAGGAATTGTGTGGAATTGTACACCTCTTATCTTACAATCTTGTTAGTCACTATTAAATCACTAATAATTATAAAAAAGAATGATATAGTCAATGCATGAATTAATCATAAATTTTTAAATGTACTTGCAAAAGGTATTATCTGTGTAACTGTGACATTACTTGTAATTCTTGATAATGTATTTAACTCTAGAGCAATGTTGATGCCACATAAAAAGCCCAGAATTTGCTGCAAATGAATGTCCCTGACCCAATGACAGGAGAGACTTTGATAAACCTGCATGAATTAGAGGTTTTAAGAATGGAATTAAACTTCATGTAGTAATGAGAGAGTTTCAGGATCAGGGACTAGGGGAAGGAATGAAATAATTTGGAAGCAATTTCTCAAGAAGAGAAACCTAGGAAGACAAAGCTAAGCCACTTAAGATGCCCAGGGAGAAGGGTATCCACAGGTCCTGAGCCCTGCATCCATCCCACAAGTGGCAAGAGTGAGACTGTTGCTGGGCCTGCGGAGCAAAGTCAATTCAAAACACCACACAAAGAGGTGGAGGCTGGGTGCACAGCAGTAGCTCTGAGAGCACACGGAACCAGCATCATGCGGTCTCATGAGAAAGTAAGAGGGGGTAGGAGATCCGTAATGGCATACTGAGTTAAGCTCACGTAGTACAAAGTACAAGGACCTGTGCAAGAATCCTGGTTTGAACCCCTAGCTCAAACCTACAGGTCTGGTAGCCTCACAAGAGGTGAAGCAGGTCTGCAGGTATCTCTCTCTCACTTGCTATCTCCCCCTCTCAATTTCTCTCCGGCCTATCCAATACAAAATGGGGGAAATTGCTGCCAGGCAGTGGATTCATAGTGCTGGCACTGAGCCCCAGTGATAACCCTGGAGGCAGGAAGGAAGGAAGGAAGGAAGGAAGGAAGGAAGGAAGGAAGGAAGGAAGGAAGGAAGGAAGGAAGGAAGGAAGGAAGGGGAGAAAGGATGGCAGCAACTTTAACTAACAATAAGCCTCCCTATCAATAACTGAACCTTCTGGATGTGAGGGTGATCTGGCTGTACATCCGTCACTCCACTGATGACTCAGGTTGATTCAGATGATCTCGTTGCCTTGGCAGGTGTCCTCTTCCTCCCTGGTCGCTCTATGTACAGCCCTACAGGAGCTGCCTGCTTGGTCAGAGAGCAAGACCTTGCCTGAATAGAACCTCTAACCAAGCTCTTAAGAACTGAGTTTTCTCTTCCACACAGATCTGCTTCTCAGTGATGATGACTGGATTTGAATAGCATGCCTCACGGATGAAAGAAAGCTTGAACAAAAGCTATCATATTACTCAACAAAAAATTACAGGTAATTGTTTTCCAGTTATCAATATCTTACTTCCCATAGAACTGACTAAGACCCATTACATAGTGTTTTTTTTTTGGGGGGGGGATGCTGATGCAGTGAAAAATGATCAGTCTGAAGGGTTCATTTATCATTCCTATTCAAAATTCTGATTTGATTTACCACCAGATTCAAGCCCCCAGCACCATGGGCATCACCAAGGAAAAAGAAACCCCATGAGCAGTAAACCGGTGTGGTGTCCTCTTTTTCTATGTCTATTTGCATCTGAAATTAAAAGGGGGAAAATATGCCTACTGGGAGTAGTGGAATTATGGAGCTGGAAGGTCCAGCAGATGAAGAAATCAATACCCAGAAACAGTTATTGTCCGCATTTATTTATTTTTATGTTATTTATTTTAACTAGAGCACTGCTCAGCTCTGGCTTATAGTGATGATAGGGACTAAGACTGGGACTTCAGATCCTCAGGTTTGAAACTTTTTGCATAGCCATTTTATCTCCCTGGACTACCAGTATTTAGATGTATAGCTTTCCAGCCCTTTTTTTTTTTTTTTTTTTCCTTCAGGGTTATTGCTGCACTCGGTGCCTGCACCATAAATCCACCGCTCCTGGAGGCCATTTTTTCCCTTTTGTTGTAGCCTTGTTGTGGTTATTATTATTGCCATTGTTGATGTTGTTCGTTGTTGGATAGGACAGAGAGAAACGGAGAGAGGAGGGGAAGACAGAGAGGGGGAGAGAAAGACAGACACCTGCAGACCTGCTTCACCGCCACTCCCCTGCAGGTGGGGAGTCAGGGGCTCAAACCGGGATACTTAAGGCCGGTGCTTGGGCTTTGCACCACATGCACTTAACCCACTGCGCCACTGCCCAACCCCCTCCAGGCCTTTTTTAATACTTTTACTTGTGTTTTTTTTTTTTTTATCTTTATCTGTTGGATAGACACAGTCAGAAATTGAGAGGAAGGGGGTGATAGAGAGGGAGAGAGACATAAAGACACCCGCAGCACTGCTTTACCACTTGTGATGCTTTCCCCCTGCAGGTGGGGACCAGGGGCTCTAACCACTTTTACTTGTTTATGTGAATAATATATAGTACCTATCTTACAAAACTGGAATACCACACTTACTGCTTGCTTTTTTCACAATATGAGTATCTTCTAACTTTTAAGAAACATTTCAGGGGGTCAGGCGGTAGCACAATGGGTTAAGTGCACATGGTGTGAAGCCCAAGGACCAGCGTAAGGATCCTGATCCACGCCACCAGCACCCCAACTGCAGGGGGGGTCACCTCACAACAAGTGAAGCAGGTCTGCAGGTATCTATCCTTCTCTCCCTCTCTATCTTCCCCTCCTCTCTACATTTCTCTGTCCTATCCAACACAACTACATCAATAACAGCAATAATAATAACCACAACAACTATAAAACAAAGACAACAAAAGGGAAAAATAAACATTTAAAAAAAGAAAGAAAAAAACATTTCAAAATTATGACAGCAATGAACTCTAAATTTAAAAACCTATACTAAGAAATCTACATCCATACTGGATTTTGGACCACATTTTGCTCTACAGGCATATAGCAATGGGGACCAGGAGTGGGAAATAAATGTTATGTTTCACATTTTAAAATAAAGTTTCTCAATAGGTTTACAAGGTTTTAAGCCTCCTGGTACTGACAGTAAGACCATGGGAACACATGGGGGGAAAAAATACATAAAAATGGACTTCCCACAGCAAGTGACAGAAAAGGTCAACATTCAGACAACGGGACACAGGAAAATGCTCTTTCCCAAGAAGATATAAGCCCCTTCATGTGACAATAAACCATAGACTGAAGAGACCTAGAAGGTATTAGAGTGGTTTTGCTGTGCCCAAATCCTGGCATCCCAATCTTATTCCTACAACTCTGCAAAATTGGATTTTATGAACCACCAAAAACAGAGAGGGTAGTTGCAGCCAACTGGTAGCCATACAGAAACTTCTTCAACCTGCACTCTCCCTTCTGTGACGTATAAAATGAGGTCTGTACACATCCTTGACCATCTAATCAAAAGTGGCCTTCCGCACTGAATTTTTCAAAATCCTATTTCCTTCCTCCTAGAATTTGTCAGTATTCATGATTATCTTGTCTACTTGTATGTATTTGTCTACTTGCTAATAATCTGATACCTTTGTGAAATGTTAGTACTATGGAAGTATTTTATGCAGTTTATCCTGGAACATAGTAGGTGGTCAATACATATTTACTGAATGTACTAAATGAATAGATTAATGATTATTTTAACAGTTTCTGATACAAGTAAGTAAAGAGAATTAACACAGACTCATGGTCACTTTTTTTTTAGTCTCATATTCTTGATCAAAACCCTCCAGTGTTTTTAATTACATGTTCTATTTTTTAGTAAAGTTTTAATTTTGCTTTTTTGATTTTATTTTAATTATACCTTTATTTTTTAAATTTTATTATGACAATATTGATTTTAAAAACTGTAAGAATAACAGGGGTATAATTTCATACCATTCCCACCACCAGAGTTCCATTCCCTCTATCTAAAGCTAAAGTAGTTCTCCCAATACTGCAGATATAGGTTAACTATTATTTCTATAATTATTTGTATATATTTGCTCTTTTTTTTTTCCTATTGTCCTGCCTTCTCTTACTAAGTTAAACTTATACCTGTTACTACTACCAAATGTCCTTCCTTTGAGTGTCATTTGTTGTATCCAAACCAGTATTAGGTTTATGTTATATATACAAAGTTGAAAGATATATATAGAAAGTTGAAAGAAAAGGATTGTCATGATATATATAAAAAGTTGAAAGAAAAGGACCCCCCCTGGGTCCATGCTCCCAGAGGGATAGAGAATGGGAAAGCTATCTGGGGAGGGGGTGGGATATGGAGATTGGGTGGTGGGAATTGTGTGGAATTGTACCTCCTACCCTATGGTTTTGTTAATTAATCCTTTCTTAAATAAAAAAGAAAAAAAAAAGGATTGTCAACCAAGAATAGTCTGCCTTAAGAGATTATCAGTCAGAATTAGAGGGATAAAGAGCTTGACAGACAAGAATTAAATGAATCCATCACCAATAAACTGGCCTTGCAAGAAATACTAAATTCTGAAGGTGCTCCTATAAAATGAAAACAAATTCCACCTTAGAAGCAGCAAGACACCAGAAATATACAAGGTGGATGTATAAAGGGAGGGTAAAATATGGACCATTCATTTCAAGTTCCCAGTCCCCACTTTCAGGGGGAAACTTCATGAGCAATGGATCAGCAATGAAGATGTCTCACCTTTCTCTCCTTCACTTTTCTCTGTCTCTCACGCTCTCTAAAAAACAAAACAACCACTGGGAGCAATGAATTTGTGCAAGCAGCAAGCCCCAGTAATAACTCTGGCATGCGTATGTTAACATCTATCTGCCCTATGGGTCACAACTATAGAACCTACAAATAAACTTAATAACCTTCCAACAAAAATCTAGAGTAGAAACACATAAGAAATTAGGAAAAGAATTCAAATGTAACACAGTATGAACATGCTAAGGCACAAGAGAAGAAAATAGGACAAAGACAGAAGAAATTACAGAAATGGCCCCAAACAAAAATGCCAATAAGTACTTAAGCTCCAAAAATCACCATAAATATTAATGGTCTCAGTAATTCATCTATTAAATGTCCAGGGCCCCATGAGTGGATTAAAAAACAACCCAATTCTTTTTTGTCAAAAATAAACTCATCTTACTTCTCATAACAAGTACAATTTAAAAGTAAAAGATTCATGTGAACAAATAGTTTAAAAGGCAATCATACTTACCTCAAAGTAGATTTACAGGTTAAAATAAAAAAGTAATAAAGAACAGGAGTGGGCATTCCATAATAATAAATACACTTCTAGCCAGTTATGAGGATTTTTCTGTACAATTAGCTATCAACCACAGAAAGAAAACTTGAATAAGACCTCAAACATGGGGGGGTGGAGCCAAGATGATGACTTGGAGGCAGCTGCTGGCATGAGCTCTGACAGCTGTTGGATAGGGTAGGATACTGGGCCATCAGCAGGACGGTGAATAAAGGGTTCTAAGTGTGACACCAAGGAGGTGACTATAGCCCAACTTGGGTTAGAAAACAGAGAAAAAAGAAAGAAAATATTTTGATTATTTCTGAAGTGCACCCCATAACCAGACCCCAGGGGCTGGAGAACTGCTATTAGCAGGCTCTCTGCTGAGCTTTTTTCTTTACCAAGATTCTTGACTCACCAGGGGTGTGATTCCAATCCTTTTCCTTTTTGATTTCCTTCCCTCTTATTTTTTTCTTTTTAAGTGACTCAAGCTCTATTTGAGTGACAAAATATCTGACCAATCAGAGCCTCACCCCCTACCTGGGAAAGACTTCCTGGAGGTTTTTGCTTGTTTGTTTGTTTGTTTTTAACAATTGCCTGAGCTAGTCGGGAGCTGTCCAAGCTTCAGACTGACTATTAGGGTTTTTTACTCTGTTTTATTTTATTATTACTATTATATATACACATGTCCCTTTCCCCCCTCCATCAAATTAACTGTTACTTTTTTTTTTCCATTGCTAGGTGACTGGGTGTCCTATCCATTGTGAGAGGAACTTGTTTCACTCTACCTCCTCTATCCACTCTCCCCTTTCTCCCTCCTCCTAGCTAATTAAAAAAAAAACACCTCTTTCCTTTCACTGCTTTTTTTCTTTTTTTTTTTTTTTTGTTCTTGTCTTCTTTTCTTCCTCCCTCCTTCTTCTGCTTTCTAAATTCACTGATACTTGTTTGTGAATTACTTGGGGGAAGAAATCTGACTCATAGTGGACTCTGTATGGGTGTCTCTTCTCTACTTCCCTTTCTCCTCTTGCTACCACTAGAATTTACAGTGGACAGTAGATTTGCATAATTGTCTATTCTTGCTTTCTCTTTTCCTTTCTCTTTCTTTTTCATTTGGATTTGGTCACTACCTTTTCTTAGACTGGAGGTGTTGTTTGGCTAACTGGTATTGGTTAAACTGCATCAATCCTTGCTTCAGTTACCATTGTAATTTCAGAGGTTGGTGACCGCATTTGTCATAAAGGTATTGAGTATAGCATGGCTTGTACTCAAAACACAAAAACTGAAGAACAACAGAACAGAAAAATAAAAAACACATTAATAAAAAAAATGGTTAAAACAAGAGCAAATAAAACTGCTACTACAATGAATGAAGAAAGGAGCCCAGAAGAAACTCCAAATCAGTCAGAAGTAATCATAGATAAGAAAAGTATTCAAGCCATAGTAAGCCTAATAATCACAGAAGTTAAGACAACTATGAAGAAAAGGGCTAGCAGAATTAGGAAAACAACAGATGAGACCCTCAAGGAAAGACCTCAAACATCTGCGAGACTATGACAACATGTTTCTCGGTAACAGTGAATCAATGAGGAAAAGAAAAAAATTAAATCTCTGAAGACAAATGGAAAAAAAGATGCCAGTTAATAGAGCTTCTGGGGTGTAGCAAAAGTCATAATAAAAGTTATTAGTAGGGGGTCCAGCGGTAGCATAGTGAGTTAAGCACACATGGCACAAAGCACAAGGAACAGCATAAGGATCCCGGTTCGAGCCCCTGGCTCCCACCTGCAGGTGAGTCACTTCACAAGTGGTAAAGTAGGTCTGCAGGTGTCTATTTCTCTCTCCCCCTTTCTGTCTCCCCTTCCTCTCTCCATTTCTCTCTATCCTATCCAACAATAACAGCAGCAATGACAATAATAATAAAACAACAAGGGCAACAAAAGAGGAAAAAAATAGCTTCCAGGAACAGCAGATTCATAGTGCAGGCACTAAGTCCCAGCAATAACCCTGAAGGCAAAAAAAAAAAGTTATTAGTATGCAGCTTAAATCAAAGAGAAAATGATTTCTCTTTACACCTAATGCAACTTGAAAGAGATCGAAGCTAAAACGTTGATATGGTAGAGATTGACATTTGTCTCACAATATCTCCGTTCCCTTTCCCCCTTTTTCAGTAACAATAGCTACATACATGATACCCTTAGCTTAATGACCACATTTCTCAGCCTCTTTGAAGTTCATGTAGCCACAGAAATAAATCTGGCCAGTGGGATGTGAATGAAAATAGTGCACACAGTATCTTGAGTTGTGGTCTTAAAGGCAAAGGGCCTGCCCTCTACCCTGCTTCCCTGTGCTCTGCTTCCTCCTGGCTGTGAATGCCATGACAGGAGCTAGAGCAGCTGTCTGGGCCCTCCAGAAGGAAGCTGTATGCTGATGGTGGCAGAGCAGTCAGGTATAGGGACCATATGTCCCTGCTGGGGGCTGAGCTATGAACTGCTGGTCTGAATGTTTGCAGGACAGAGAAAAACACAGACTCTTGCCAACCATTAATTCTCTCCATAACAGTGTTTGACTTGCTTTATATTCTAATAGTCAGAAAACTTGGAACAACACAAAAGTGCATTCTTGGGAGTCGGGCGGTGGCGCAGCGGGTTAAGCGCACATGGCATAAATCGCCAGGACCTGCGTAAGGATCCCAGTTCGAGCCCCCAGCTCCCCACCTCCAGGGGAGTCGCTTCACAAGCGGTGAAGCAGGTCTGCAGGTGTCAGTCTTTCTCTCCTCCTCTGTCTTCCCCTCCTCTCTCCATTTCTCTCTGTCCTATCCAACAACAACAACATTAATAACCACAACAATGTTAAACAACAAGGGCAACAAAAAGGAAAAATAAACAAATAAATTTTAAAAAAGAATTTAAAAAAGTGCATTCTTACTT
Organism: Erinaceus europaeus; assembly: GCF_950295315.1. NCBI lineage: Eukaryota > Metazoa > Chordata > Mammalia > Eulipotyphla > Erinaceidae > Erinaceus > Erinaceus europaeus. Next base: position 88,780,289 of record NC_080164.1, read on the forward strand.
ACTTTTAATTTTATTTATTCATTTATTTATTATTGGATAGAGACAGAGAAATTAAGAGGGGAGGGAAGGACATAGAGAGGGGGAGAGAAACACCTACCTGCAATCCTGCTTCATCAGTCATGAAGCTTTCCCATTGCAGATGGGAATCAGGGGCTTGAACCTGGGTCTTTGCACACTGCAGTGTGTGCACTTAACCCAGTGTGCCACTGCCTGGCCCCTGCATTTTACTTACCTTATAATTTCAAATTCTAAACTTCGTTAATATTTTTTCATTGGCATCCACCACCATACATTAGATCCCATCCATACTAGCTTATACCCTGGTGCCCTCTCCCATTCTGGTAATCTCACTTTTGTTATCAGGGTCTGCTGCCTTGCCTTTTTATTTTACTTCATCTGTTCCTTTACTTTATTTCCTTATGTTGCATATGTAAGTGAGCACATCAGTTATTTGTATTTATACCTCTATATTCCTTCATTTCACACCATTTCCTTGAGTTCCTTTTGTTGCATGTGGCAGAAATATAGCTAGTGATATTCGCTTGTGTTGACATGCTATATCTTTAGCCAGTCATCTATTCTTGGATACTTTCTGTTTTCATATATTAGTTATTGCAAATTATGCACTATTACAACTTATGTTACTATTCAGCACAATTTGTTTCACAGTAAGTAGGTGTTCATTTCGCTTACAATGTTGGGAGTGGATGTTATTAAAAGTTATAGTTCAAAATGAGCAAAATAGTTCCCCTGCATAATGCACCTGCCCGGCCATGTGTAACACCCATGTACAAGCCTGAGCACCTATATACTGGTGAGAACTATGGTGTCTTTTTCCTATATGTTTCAATGTCTTTGCTACCTGAAAAACGCCAGCCTGAAGCAGTGAAGTCCTAGTGATGACCAGATGCAGAGTGATCAGTTGGTATTAGATAAGGCCATATTCCAGAGACAGACCTTCTGCCACTTTGCTAACCAGTATGCAATTCTTTATCAAAACACAGGCTTAAAATTGCTAGGGGAATAATTCAGCATGTTAGAGAATGGTGTTTGCAAGTTTAAAGATCCAGGTCCAATCCTTATTACCTGTACATGCCAGAGCTAAGTCTCTCTCCATATATAAATAAATAAGTTTGTCTGGTGATGGATGGCTCACCCAATAGCACATTTACATTACCATGTGTGAGGACTCAGTTTTGAGACCCTGAAAACCACATGGGAGCATCTATGTGAAGGATGTTTCATAAGTAGTGAAGAAGCAGTGCTATATCTTCTCCTCTCTGTTGTTTCTCTCCTCTGTCTCCTCCTCTTCCTTTTATCAAAAGAAAAAAAGAAAGAAAGAAAGAAAGGAAGAAAAAGAAAGAAAGGAAGGAAGAAAGAGAAAAACAGTGGCAATAAGAAAAAAGTTGTCATTGGTGAATTACTTTTCTTATTAACCAGCATGGTAAGTGAATTTTCCAAAATAGATTATTACTGGTACAAATTAAAGTCTTCAAAATGTGTAAATCAGTTCAAGTGATTTGGAACCATCACCTCCATCCTTGTGCAAACACTGAGTATAATAATTCACTGAATTGTAACATGCACTATTAGGGATAACTCAAGAAGTTTAAATGCTCTAAGTGGCTACATATCCAAGTATTGGTCTCTGAAGAGCTCTTACTACACTAGCTTTCTTGCTCCAAGAATGTTAGGTCTATCTTCAGTGAATTTTGCATTCAATATAAAGTTGAAATACTTAAATCAGGAGATTTCCAGAAGATGGCAGACTGAGAAGCTGCTAGTGGCTTGAGCTCCAATCACATCGACTGGAAACGGTAGGATTTTCTGCCTTTAGTAGGCCAGTCAATAAGGGGTCCCAGTGGTGACACCAAGGAGGTGACTATAACTTAATTTGGGTTAAAAATAGAGTAAAAAGAAAGGGAAAAAATTTTTTTTCTTTTAAATTATTATTCCCAAAGCGCACTCCCTTCCCCTTCCTCCCCCCATAACCAGTCCCTGGGGACCAGAGATCTGCTCCTAGTAGGCTCCCCTGCTGAGCTTCTTTCTTTACCAAGATTCCTGTCCCAACAGGGGGTGTCATTCATTCTAAGTCTATTTCCTTCTGAAACCTTTGGCCTTTTTTCTTTCTAAGTAGCCAACCAGCTGCCTCTGCTCAGGGGGCCTGAGGCAATCTGGAGCCATCCAAGCTGAAGACAGGCAGGTTTTTTACTCTGTTCTATTTTATTATTAATACAAGATAAATGCGTACCCCTTTCCCCCTCTCCTTCATGTTGAAGAGAATTAACTCTTAGTGTATTTTCCATTGCTAGGGGACCGAGTGTCTTATTCACTGCTAAAATAACTTGTCTCACTTTTACTACTGCCCCTACCCATTCTCTCCCTCCACCACCCCCACATAGCTAATTAAATAAAAAATAAATAAATAAATAACTCTTTCCTTTCACTGCTCTTTTATTACTGTTCTTTTTCTTATCTTTTTCTTTTTTCACTCTTTTTTTCTTCTTTTTCTCATTCTTGTCATCCTTTCTTCCTTAATCCTTCAGCTTTCTGAATTCACTGATACACGTTTTGGAATTATTTGGGGGAAGAAATCTGACTCAGAGTGGACTCTCTCTCGTGTATCTCTGCTCTACTTCCCTTTCTCCTCTAGATACCCCTAGAATATACAGTGGATAGTAGATTTGCATAACTGTCTATTCCTGCTATTCTTGTCTAGTCCTGAGGGTTTTTTTTTTTTTTCTTTCTTAACAATCAGCTGCCTCTGCTCAGGAGGCTTGAGGCAATCTGGGACAGGGCTTTTTACCCTGCTCTATTTTATTACTAATATTATATAAAGGCATATCTCTTCCTCCCCCCTTTAGGTTGACCAGAATTAACTCTTAGGGTATCTTTCATTGCTAGGGTAGTGGGCATCTTATCTATTGAGAGAGGAACTTGTCTCATTACTCCTACCTCCTCTACAGACTCTCCCCTTCTTCCTCCTCCTAGCTAAAAAACAATGAATAAATAAATAAAATAAAATAAAATATAAAGTAATCAATTAAAAAAACTTTCCTTTCACTGCTCTTGAATTACAGCTCTTTTTCTTATCTTTTCTCTTTTCTCTCTCTCTTTTTTTTTAATCTTCTCATACATTTCTTCCTTCTTTGTCTTTCTGAATTTGTGAATTATTTTGGGGAAGAAATCTGACTCAGAGTGGACTCTCTATGTGTGTATCTGCTCTACTTCCCTTTCTCCTCTTGCTACTCCTAGAATATACAGTGGATAGTAGATTTGCATAACTATTCTTTGTCTATTCTTGCTATCCCTTCTTTCCTTTCTCTTTCTTCTTCACTTGGACATTCACCACATCAATAAAAGCAAAGCCAAAAACCACATGATTATCTCAATAGATGCATAGAAAGCCTTTGACAAAATCCAACACCCATTCATGCTCAAAACTCTACAAAAATTGGGAATAGATGGGAAATTCCTCAAGATAGTGCAATCTATATATAGCAAACCTACAGCCAACATCATACTCAGTGGACAAAAGCTGAAAGCATTCCCCCTCAGATCAGGGACTAGACAGGGCTGTCCACTGTCACCATTACTCTTCAACATAGTATTGGAAGTTCCTGCCATAGCAATCAGGCAAGAGAAAGAAATCAAAGGAATACAGATTGGAAGGGAAGCAGTCAAGCTCTCACTATTTACAGATGATATGATAGTATACATAGAAAAACCTAAAGAATCCAGCAGAATCCAGCAGAAACTACTGGAAGTTACAAGGCAATATAGCAAGGTGTCAGGCTACAAAATCAATGTACAAAAATCAGTGGTGGGAGTCGGGCGGCAGCGCAGTGGGTTAAGCGCACGTGGCACCAAGTGCAAGGAGTGACTGAAGGATCCCGGTTCGAGCCCCCGGCTCCCCACCTGCAGGGGAGTCGCTTCACAGGTGGTGAAGCAGATCTGCAGGTGTCTGTCTTTCTCTCCCCGTCTTCCCCTCCTCTCTCCATTTTTCTCTGTCCTATCCAACAACAATGACAACAATAAAAAAAAAACAAGGGCAACAAAAGGGAAAATAAAGAAAATTAAAATAAAATAAAAATAAATCAGTGGCATTTCTTTATGCAAACACTAAATCTGAAGAAGAAGACATCCAGAAATCACTCCCATTTACTGTTTCAGCAAAATCAATAAAATACATAGGAATAAAGTTGACCAAAGAAGTGAAAGACTTGTATACTGAAAACTATGAGTTGCTATTCAAGGAAATAGAAACTGATACCAAGAAAAGGAAAGATATCCCATGCTCATAGATTGGAAGAATAAATATCATCAAAATGAATACTCTCCCCAGAGCCATATACAAATTTAATGCAATACCCATCAAAGTTCCAACATTAAGATACCACCTCACTCCTGTAAGAATGGCATACATCAAAAAGGACAGCAGCAACAAATGCTGGAGAGGCTGTGGGGACAGAGAAACTCTTTTGCATTGCTGGTGGGAATGTAAATTGGTACAGCCTCTGTGGAGAGCAGTCTGGAAAACTCTCACAAGGCTAGACATGGACCTTCCATATGATCTAGTAATTCCTCTCCTGGGGTTATACCCCAAGGACTCCATAACACCCAACCAAAAAGAGGTGTGTACTCCTATGTTCATAGCAGCACAATTCATAATAGCTAAATCCTGGAAGCAACTCAGGTGCCCAACAACAGATGAGTGGCTGAGAAAGCTGTGGTATATATACACAATGGAATACTATGCAGCTATCAAGAACAATGAACCCACCTTTTCTGACCCATCTTAGACAGAGCTAGAAGGAATTATGTTAAAGTGAGCTAAGTCAGAAAGATAAAGATGAGTATGGGATGATCCTACTCATCAACAGAAGTTGAGTAAGAAGATCTGAAAGGGAAACTAAAAGCAGGACCTGACCAAATTGTAAGTAGGGCACCAAAGTAAAAACCCTGTGGTGAGGGGCAGACATGCAGCTTCCTGGGCCAGTGGGGGGTGGGAGTGGGTGGGAGGGATGGGTCACAGTCTTTTGGTGGTGGGAATGGTGTTTATGTACACTCCTAGTAAAATGTAGTCATATAAATCACTAGTTAATTAATATGAGAGGGGGAAAATTAATTGTATGTCTCAAAGTTTTCAAAACACAGACTGAGTCTTTTTAATATATAGGCTGTGTATCTGATATGCGGACTCTCTCAAAAAACTAGACCAAGTAGATCAGAAGCAACCAATAGCACAGCTCTATACAAGATACTGGGTACTGTACAGCAACCCCTAACAAAAGGACTTTTCAAAGTTAACCCAATTACCAAATAATGTGATGATAACATTAACTATCCATTGTCTTTTTGAACCCTAAGACAGTAGGAACCTCACATCTCCACTATAGAGCCTCTACTTCCCCCAGTCCTGGAACCTTTGGATAGGGCCCACTTTCCCGTATGCCTCTCCCAATCCATATCAAATAATATTGCATCTGCTGATCGCAACCTAATCAACACAACAATTGCCACCTCAACATGCTTCAGCTCAGACTGTGTCAAGAGACTTCACGTGTGGAATGACAACCCTTCAGCTTCATTACTCGGGTGAGACCTTCCATAGTATTCTCTAATTCCATCCCAGGTGGTTCACTTTCTAACAAAGTCCCAAAACCTAGATATACACCAGTTTCTGTGAGAGAGAGCATATGTTCACACATATCCATAAACTACTGCAAAATATATACCTGAAAGCAGAAGTACACTAGAGTTTGCAGTTAGTAACCCCCTAATACTTCAACTCCACTATTCCAAGCTTTGGGTTCATGATTGCTCAACAATTTGTTTGGCTTTGTATGTTAACTCTCTTTTCAACCACCAGGTTCCAGATGCCATCAGGATGCCGGCCAGGCTTCCCTGTATTGAAAACCCCACCAATATATCCTGTAGCTCAGCTTCCCCAGAGACCCACCCTACTAGGGAAAGAGAGAGGCAGACTGGGAGTATTGACCGACTAGTCAACGCCCATGTTCAGCGGGGAAGCAATTACAGAAGCCAGACCTTCCACCTTCAGCAACCCACAATGACCCTGGGTCTATGCTCCCAGAGGGATAGAGAATGGGAAAGCTATCAGGGGAGGGGCTGGGATATGGAGATTGGGTGGTGGGAATTGTGTGGAGTTGTACCCCTCCTACCCTATGGATTTGTTAATTTATCCTTTCTTAAATAAAAAAAAAAAAAGAAAGAAATACTTAAATCAACAGAGCAGTGGGACCTGACCAGGTTTATATACCATTTATGTAATAATGAAAGTCTTAATATGTCTCTTTCTTATGTTTACATTAACCAGGAAGTTATACTAATGACTCTTCAGCTGCTGTCACCAAGTTCCAGGGAGATTCTTATTGTGCCTGAAAATGGGATATGGGGAATATACTCTTCTATAACCTTTCCCCCAGTGATATATTATCATATATTAATACATAATTATGTATTTCATAATAATATATAATTAATAGAAAAAGAAAGGGAGGAAGGGAAGAAAGCAGGAAGAGAGGCAGGGAGGTAGGAAGGAACTGGAGCTGAGAGTTCACTTCCCTCTGCACTCCCCACCCCAACCATTCTCACATTGCTCTAGCTCCAGAGATTAAAGCAATCCTCACTTCCAGTGTCCTGCTGTTCTGGCTGATGATTTGGGGAGGTGAAGGAAATCCAACCTAAGCTATCATTTTAGTTGATACAAATGTCACAAAAGCAAGATGACCCAGAACAACTTCAAATGCAAAAGCTCTGCTAAAAGCACTGCACTTTGTGTTTCTCCTTTGCAAGCAATTATATTTAAATACACTAATGGCCTATAGTTGGTGCAAATCAATACTTTTAGCACAGGCAAGGAACTCGGCAACTTTTTTTTTTGCCTCCAGGGTTGTTGCTGGGGCTCAGTGCCTGCACCATGAATCCACTGCTCCTGGAGGCTATTTTTCCCCCGTTTGTTGCCCTTGTTGTTGTAGCCTTGTTGTGGTTATTGTTGTTGTTGATGTTGTTCGTTGTTGGACAGGACAGAGAGAAATGGCGAGGAGGGGAAGACAGAGGGGGAGAGAAAGAGACACCTACAGACCTGCTTCACCGCCTGTGACGCAACTCTCCTACAGGTGTGGATCCTGGGGCTCGAACCCAGATCCTTCCACTTGGTCCTTGTGCTTTGCACCACTGCGCTTAACCCACTGAGCCACTGTCCAACCCCCCAGGGACTGGGAAACTTTTAAAAGATAAACAAGTCTCTCAACAGAGAGAAAGAAATGTAATTAGTAGTGTATTAAGGTCTGAAAAGCTGTTTTTAACTTGTTTCCTTAGAAACCAAAAATAGAACTGACAAGTACAACATCCAAAGAAGCTTAAATCTACTTACTCTATTATTAAATTTTCCAGTTAAAATTTTTAGAATCACTGATTTAAAGGGTGGAAAAAAAAGCGTGAAATAAAACTAAGTCACCCAGTTAATTTTGTTTGTAACTCTCTCCTAGTAAAAAACTAACCTTCATGAACAATAGGAATTGTCAGGGCTGCCATCAAGTGAGTTAATTATGTATTCAGCAACTAACAACACACTGCAATTCTTACATAACCACAAATGACAGCAAGGCAGCCTGCAAAGTGTCTGCAATTGGTAATTTCTGGCAGCTAAATTCACTGAATTTTTTGTTTGCTTGTTTATTTCCAGGGTTATCACTGGGGCTTAGTGCCTGCCCTATAATCCACTGCTCCTGGTGGCCATTTTTTTCCATTGTTGTTGTTGCTACTGCTGTTGTTATTGGCTAGGACAGACAGAAATGGAGAGGCAAGGGGAAGACAGAGATAGACACCTGTAGACCTGCTTCATCGCTTGTGAAGTGACACCCCTGTAGGTGGGGAGCCAGGGGCTCAAACCCGGATTCTTGTGCAGGTCCTTACACTTCTCATGTGCACTTAACCCAGTGTGCTACTGCCCAGCCCCCAAATTCAATGAATTTTTATGAATTTGTTCATCAGAAATTAAAGCTCTTCAAGCTAGAATAAGTTGACTCACTCTGAAACATTTTTGCATTCCACTTGGTATCTTCCATATGTGGAAGATGACTGAAAATTTGCAGTAAAACTGAAAAACAAGCTCATGTATTTAATTTTTAAGTCCTTTTAAGCAGTCTTATGGGAATGAAAGGATCTGTATTTGATACTGAACCAAACAAAAATGAAGAGAGTTCACAGAAAACTGAGAATAAGTGGTCCACATAGAGACTCAAAAGCCAGCAGGCTAAGTCTCACAGGTTCCTCCCCATCTATTCCCCCATTAACAACCTACAGAAGAAGGCAGTAAAAGCTTAGTCATGAGGGGCTGCACAGTGGTGTACCTAGTAGACTGTGCATGATATCATGCTCAAGGACCCAAGTTCAACCTTCTGGTCCCTATCTGTAGGGGGAAGCTTCACAATCCATGAAGCAGTGCTGCAGGTGTCTTTCTCACTCTCTCCCTCTCTTTTTCTCTCTCCCTCCCTCTCCCTCCCTCCTCTCTGTTGGTATGCTTCTAATTCTGCTTTTAAAAACCCCTTCTGTTTCATTTGGTTTAATCCCCCCTGCATTCTATTTACATAACACTGTATTCTATTTACATAACCTCTGTTAACAAGCACCACCCTCCCTCCAGGGCATTGGTGGTTCAGTGGTAGACTTCTTGCCTGCTCCGCCCCCTCTCCTTGTCATACCCTGATTTTCACCAGTCACTTTTCTCTCCACCCTCTTTGCATCGCATCCTGTTCCCACCCTACTGGGCTAGTATATTTATAAGGACAAGATTGTTTGTAGTTTTAGTTTAGCTTAGCTTGGTATAGATTGCGCTGCGTCCTGCATGAATAGAGATACTGCGTACAACCCAGCCATGAGTCCCGGGTCGTCTGTTACCCGCCTGTGAAGCCAGCCCGGCGAAAACAACACCTCTCTAATTCTCTATCTACCAAGAAAAAAAGGGGGGAGGGGGACAAAGTCACTGGGAGCAATGAGTTCTCCATGTAAGTACCGAGCCCCAAAGATGACCCTGGAAGCATACATACATACAAGCTTAGCTATGAGTGAGATGCCCACTCCCAACTTTGAAAACGTAATGACAGTCTATTCTATGAGTTAGGGCTTATAAAAGTCAAGAGACCAATAGTATAAAACACTGTTCCTTCTGCCTTCCTAAGTGCTTGCTGTTCCTTCTCTAAGCCCCCACTTTTCATGAAGCTATGTTCACATTCTCTTCCCCCAAGATATTTCACAGTACAGAGATACAAACTTATGATCATATAGGAGATTTTCATCTATTCCATGGTTGACAATTTATTAAGGAAGTTTAACAAGATCTAGAATAAAACATTTCCTGTTGCTTAGAATCAACAACCCCGTATCATTATGCTTACCAAATTCTAGAAGGAGAAATGAATAATCATTTCGAGAACTGAGACACACTCCTGGGGTGGGGTGGGGTGGGGGTGCTTCTTAGAAGGACAATGTGCAGCTGAACTCCCCCCTGGAACTTTAGAAAAGTACAGATGTGAAAACAGCACAATCCATCAGTCACCACCAGTAACAGGGGCTTCATGAGTACCATTGTCTTCAGGGAATATACTGTCTCCGTAGGCAGAGAATACACACTTTTAATAACATGAAAACTGACTGCCTATGGCCTGAGAGATGGTACAGTGGATACAACATTGTATTTTCAACCATGAGGTCCAGTGTTCGATTCCTGGCATTGCATGTGCCAGAGTGATGTTCTGATTGTCTCTACTTCTCTCTTTAATGATAAAAATTTTTTAATTAAAAACTTAACCACACCAAGGAAATAAAAAGCCTGGTTTAATTAGTAGATAGTCATATCCTCAGCTGTCATACTACAAAGTCAATATAGAATGTTTAAAATTAGTTATTTAACCTTTTCTCTCTGAATCAAATAACGGCCCAGCTCATGATAGTGAGATCACACATGTACAAGGACCCAGCTAGTCAAGTAAGAATAAAATCAGTCATTTATTGAGATAGCTCACACAGTAGGGACAAGCCCTGGCACCACATGGGGTGCCACAGCACTAGTAAGTTCCAGTTCCCTACTGTCTCTATGTTTGAAACTAATAAAATGAAAAAATCTGGTCTGGATAACTCATGGGTGAGAAACTGTATGGATTAGCCAGAGATATTGCTAAAATAGAAGTTAAGGAGTTAAGAAAGGATGGAGAAGGGTGACTACTGTTTTGTTGTATTTTTAGCTCTGACTTTAAAAAAAATTAACATAAATACAGGAAAATAGTTTCCTTTTTTAAATGTTTACTGTGAGAAACAAACAAGAGGTAGTGGAAAAAGGCCAGAGCACGGCTTAGTTCTGTTATAAGGTCACGCTAGAGATTGAATCTGCAGTCTCTGGGGTATCAGACATAATTTCTGTACTCTTAAAAGGATAAACTATCTTCCTGGCCAAAATTTTTTTCTAAGAAGAATAATTTTTGTTGCCCTTGTTTTTTTTTTATTGTTGTAGTTATTATTGTTGTTATTGATGTCATTGTAGTTGGATAGGACAGAGAGAAATGGAGAGAGGAGGGGAAGACAGAGGGGGGAGAGAAAGACACCTGCAGACCTGCTTCATTGCTTGTGAAACAACTCCCCTGCAGGTGGGGAGCTGGGGGGCTTGAACCACGATCCTTACGTTGGTCCTTGTGCTTTGCCCCATGTGCACTTAACCCACTGCCCGATTCCCTAAGAAGAATAATTTTTATGAAGCTAGCAAGATAGCTCACTTAGAAGGGTACCTGCATTGCCATGTGTGGCCCAGGTTCAAACCTGGCCTCTACTATGCTGGGGGAAGTTCTGATGCTATTCTCTCTTGTTCTCTCTCTCTCTCTCTCTCTCTCTCTCTCTCTCTGTGTGTGTGAATCAGTTCTTCACATCTGAAAGAAACCATCCATTAATTGTCCTTCATCCCTTTTCTTATTTTGCTAAGCACAATCACTGTCAGTTCCATCCTATTAGTCTAAATGTTTTAGGTACACAATCATTAATGATACTAATGATACGTCCCACCCCCAACACCTATGGACATTAATTTTTGTCAAGAGGCCCCCAAAAAAAATTAAATGAAGAGAGTCTCTTCAACAAATGGTATTGGGAAAATTGGGTTGAAACATGCAGAAGAATGAAATTGAACCACTTCATCTCACTATGCACAAAAGTAAACTCCAAATAGATCAAGAATTTGGATTTTAAACCAGAAACTATCAAATATTAAGAAAACATTGGAAAAACTCTTTCAATCTAGCTTTTATAAATGTCTTCAGAGGCTGGGTGGTGGTGCACCTGGTTGAGCGCACCAAATTACAAATGTCTTCAATGACTCAAGTCCACTTGCAAAGAAAACAAAAACAAAAATAAACCAGTGGGACCACATCAAATTGAAAAGTTTCTGTACAGCATAAGAAACCATCACCCGGGGGTCGGGCAGTGGTGCAGTGGGTTAAGCACATGTGGCGCAAGGCGCAAGGACCGGCATAAGGATCCTGGTTCAAGCTCCAGGAGTCACTTCACAGGCGGTGAAGCAGGTCTGCCAGTGTCTGTCTGTCTCTCCCTCTCTCTGTCTTCCCCTCCTCTCTCCATTTCTCTCTGTCCTATCCAACAACGAACAACATCAACAATGGCAATAACCACAACGAGGCTACAACAAGGGCAACAAAAAGGGGAAAAAATGGCCTCCAGGAGCGATGGATTCATGATGCAGGCACCGAGCCCAGCAATAACCCTGGAGGAAAAAAAAAAAAAAGAAAGAAAGAAACCACCACCCAAATAGACTGGGAAATCTTTTTATGTCATATATCAGGCAAAAGGTTAATAACCAAAATATGCAAAGAGCTCACCAAACTCAGCACTAAAAGACTAACAACCCCATACAAACATGGGGAGAGGATATGGACAGAATATTCACCAAAGAAGATATCCAAAGGGACAACAGAAACATGAAAAATGCTCAAAGTCACTGGTTACCAGAGAAATGCAAATAAAGATGACAGTGAAGTACTTCACTCCTAAGGGAATGTCACACATCAGAAAGAATAATAACACATGCTAGAGAGGTTGAAGGGCTAAAAGATTCCCCACACCCCTATTTTAGGTTGTTCTATTTATTTTTGAGAGCGACCAGAACACCACATGCTGAACTCTACACTCAACAGCCAACCCTCCAACCTGGCTGTGAAAGCGTGTTTGTTTGTTTGTTTTTTAATAACTTTGAGAACAATTTGATTTACAGGGTTGCTATTGCCACAGTGGCACAGTTTAAATGAACCCTTTTACACTTCTGGCAGGAATGTAAATTGGTCCAATTCCTGTGGAAAGCAGTCTGGAAAACTCTCAGGAGACTAGAAATAGACCCACCCTACAACCCAGCAAGACCTCTCCTGGTGATATATCAAACACACTCATAAAAAAAAAAAATCTGTATATACCTATGTTTGTAACTAAATAATTTTTAATAGCCAAGATTTGCAAGCAACCTAAATGTCAACAACAGATAATGGCTGAGAAAGTTGTAGTATATACACACAATGGAATACCACTCTGCTATTAAGAATGATGAAGTCATCTCCTTTGCTTCATCTTAGATAGAGCTTGAAGGAATCAAGTTATGTGAGATAAGCCAGAAGGAGAAGGATAAATATGGGATGATCTCACTTGTAGGCAGATCTAAAGAAACAAGAACAGAAATGGGAAACTTTAGTAAAACTTGGACTGTGTTTGATATATTACACCAAAGCAAATGACTCTTAGGGAAGGAGGACAAGGAGGGAGGTGGAAGGAGAAGGCCTCCCAAGTCTGGTACATGATGATGGATCTAATTTGGAAGTGAGAGTGTTTTACAGACACTTATCATGGTGAAAGGAGAAAATTTACCTATGTAACAAGAACCCTACTATAAACCATTAATCTCCCAATAAAAAATTAATAGTAATAATAATACTAATTACTTTTGTTGTAATTCACCATTCTTATTTATTGGACATTACAAGATTTGACAGTGGTTTTATCGGGGGCATGTTCTGGTGGAATGAATAGGCAAGACAGGTGTTTTGGCAGGGCAGTTTTAAGAATTCTACATCAGAACACAGAAAAAAAAGTTATATTGTTATACATTACAGTAATATAAGGGGGATGGGTGGAGTAAGGCTCTGAGGTGGTATTTGTGACAGAAATATAGACAAATGTTACAGCTATGAAATCTATTTTCCTGTGTGTGTAAGAAAGAGACCAGAGCACTGCTCAGCTCTGATGTGTTGTCCTGAGTATCTTCCTAATCCCACTTTGTGAAATCTAGATGTGCATGTTCATTATGCCAGTCAGTCCTTCATTTTTCTACACATTCAAAAAAATTTACACTAAAATGTCCAAGAGAATCATATTATTACTTCTTTGCCAATATGTCCATACTTATAAACATACTTCAAGCTGGCTACTAAGCCATTTATTCAATATTGTCACCAATTATTAAGACAAGGTCCTAGAAAGAACATGCACCTTAATAATCTCAGTTGATGAATCAGGATGGATAATGTCTTAGATGACTCAAGAATCAAAAAAAATTAACAAGAATAAAGAAATGAATGCTAAAACACTGGCTGTATTCTTCTGCTCACAAGCGTTACGAGCAGAATGACAATGTAATTGCTAGAGTAATGAAGAAGGGACCTCAGGGTTACCATGTTCTTCCTATAATGTCTGTCAAGGCTAGTGACAAGGCAGCCTAACATTCTGCTAGAGGGAATGAATACTGGTCAGCAAAACTAGGATTTTTATCTTTTCAAAATAGTCCATACAATAGTCAACTTGGTTTGTTGGCCACTACCCTGAGGGTTTCTGGTTCATAGGTCTGGGAATTTTGCTCTAAGAGGACTCCCAGAAAAATAATAACTGAGCTAGCGGCTAGGGAAGACCATGAGAAGAGACAGAAAAATGTTTCATTTGTGTTACAGGAAGGTAGCTGTTAACACTTTGTGTACAATGGGATAAAAATGACTAAAGAGATTACTATAGCAACAGCTGTGTTATCCACAAGGTCTTTCTCTACCAACAGGACTCAGAAAAAAGAAGCCCATGTTACAGAAATTTCAGTGAGACCTATCAGAGACAAAACAAACAAATGAAAGACGTCACTCACTAGGCGCCAAGGTTGAAGATGGGTTTGAAAAGGGGGTTGGGGATCCAGTACAGAATAGTGAAGGGTGACTTCAGGTGGTGGACAGGGTAGACAGGGTGGCAGACACCTATCACAGGAAGACAAGAACACATCTGACAGTGAATACCATATAAATCATTATTTCCTCCCCTCAAAAAAAGGGGCTTAAAAAATGATTCTGGCCCTCAGGGACTGAGATAACAGTGAAACAAGTATAAGATTCACAACTGTGGGCAGGGGCCAAGATGGCAACTTGGAGATAACACCTGGCAGGAACTCTGCAAGGAGGCTGTTTAAAACCTGGGAAGTTCAGCCACCAGGTTCCAGATGCTACCATGATGCCAACTGGACTTCCCTGGGCAGACCACTCCACCAATGTCCCCTGGAGCCCTACCTCCCCAGAGCCCCGCCCACTAGGAAAAAAAAAAGACAGGCTGAGAGTATGGATCAAACTGCTAACAACTATGATCAACAGGGAAGCAATTACAGAAGACAGACCTTCTACCTTCTGCATCCAACAATGACTTTGAGTCCATACTCCCAGAGGGTTTAAGAATAGGAAAGCTGTCAGGGGAGGGGATGGGATACGGAGTCTGGTGGTGGGAATTGTGTGGAATGTACCCCTCTTAGCCTATGGTCTTGTCAATATTTCCATCTTATAAGTTATATAAATAAAAGAAAAAAATGATTCTGAAGCCTAACTTTTTTGTTCTTTAGTGGGGGACTAGTGTTTTACAGTAGACAGTAAATACAATAGTTTCTACATGCATTTAACATTTTTCAGTTTTAATACAATCCCCAGCAGGTTCTCTGTCATCCTTATCCAAGATTTCTGCTCTCCCTACCCCCAACCCCTGAATCATTTACTTTCGTGCAATACACCAATTCCAGTTCAGGGTCTACTTGTGTTTTCTCTTCTGATCTTGTTTTTCAACTTCTGCCTGAGAGTGAGATCATCCCATATTCATCCTTCTATTTCTGACTTATTTCACTAAACATGATTTCTTCAAGCTCCATCTAAGATGGGCTGAAAATAGTGAAATCACCATTTTTAACAGCTGAGTCGTATTACATTGTGTATATAGACCACAACTTGCTCAGTCACTCATCTTTTGTTGGACACCTGGGTTGCTTCCAGGTTTTGGCTATCACAAATTGTGCTGCTATGAACATAGGTATACACAAATCTTTTTGGATGGGTGTATTGGGTTCTTTAGGATATATCCCCAGGAGAGGAATTGCAGGGTCATAGGGTAGGTCCACTTCTAGCCTTCTGAGAGTTCTCCAGACTGCTCTCCACAGAGGTTGGACCAATTTACATTCCCACCAGCAGTGCAGAAGGGATCCTTTGACCCCACAACCTTTCCAACATTTTTTGTTGCTACCTTTTCTTGTATGACATTCTCACAGGAGTGAATTGGTATCTCATGATTGTCCTTATTTGCATTTCTCTTGACAATCAAAGACTTGGAGCATTTTTTCATTTGTTTATCGACCTTTTGGATCTCTTCTGCGTTGAATATTCTGTCTATATCCTCTCCCAATTTTTGGATGGGGTCATTTGTTTTCTTGTTGAGTTTGGCAAGCTCTTTATATATTTTGGTTATTAGCCTCTTGTCTGATGTGTGGCATGAAAAGATCTTATCCCATTCTGTGAGGGTCTCCTGGTTTAGGTCGCTGTTTGTTTTGCTGTGCAGAAGCTTTTTAATTTGATGTAGTCCCATAGGTTTATATTTGCCTTAGTCTTCTTTGTAACTGGATTTGTTTCATTGAAGATGTCTTTAAAATTTATGTGGAAAAGAGTTGTGTCAATATTTTCCTCTATGTATCTGATAGTTTCTGGTCTAAAATCCAAGTCCTTGATCCACTTGGAATTTACTTTTGTATTTGGTGAAATACAGTAGTTCAGTTTCATTCTCCTGCATATTTCAATCCATTTTTTTCCAACACTATTTGTTGAAGAGACTCATCTTTCCTCATTTAATAGTTTAGGCACATTTGTTGAAGATTAGATGTCCATAGGTGTGGGGGCTTACTTCTGGGCTCTCAATTCTATTCCACTGGTCAGGGTGTCTATTCATGTTCCTGTAACAAGCAGTTTTGATTACAATGGCCCTATGATACAATTTGAGATCTGGGAATGTTATGCCTCTAGTTCTGTTCTTTTTTCTCAAGATTGTTTTGGCAATTATAGGTCATTTCTGGTTCCAGATAAACATTTGTTGTATTCTCCTAAAAAAAATTGTTAGGGGGGGCAGGCATTGGCACACCTGATTAAGCATGCACATTACAGTGCACAAGGATCCAGGTTCAAGACCCTGGTCCCCACCTGCAAGGGGAAAGCTTCATGAGTGGTGAAGCAGGACTGCAGGTGTCTTTCTGTCTCTCTCCTTTTCTATACTCAATTGCTGTCTCTATATAATAACAAATAAATAAAATACTATAAAAGTTTTAAATTTTTTGGTTGGGATCTTGATGGGGATAGCATTAAATTTGTATATGGCTCTGGGTAGTATATTCATTTTGATGATGTTAATTCTTCCAGCCCATGAACATGGAATATTGTTCCACTTCTTTGTGTCTTTTTCTATTTCCTTGAGTAGTAACTCATAATTTTCAGTATACAAGACTTTCACTTCTTTGGTTAGGTTTATTCCTAGATATTTTATTGTTTTTGTTGCTATAGTAAAAGGAATTATTTCTGGATTTCATCTTCTAACCTAATGTTTGTATAGAGGAATGCTACTGACTTTTGAATGTTAATTTTGTAGCCTGACATCTTACTGTATTGCCTGATGATTTCTAAAAGCTTCTTGCTGGATTCTTTAGGTTTTTCTGTGCATATTATCATGTCATATGCAAATAGGGAGAGTTTGACTTCTTCTCTACCAATCTGTATCCCTTGAATTCCTTGCTCCTACCTGATTGCTATGGCAAGAACTTCCAACATTATGTTGAATAGTAATGGTGAT
This sequence comes from Erinaceus europaeus, assembly GCF_950295315.1. NCBI lineage: Eukaryota > Metazoa > Chordata > Mammalia > Eulipotyphla > Erinaceidae > Erinaceus > Erinaceus europaeus. The sequence goes on from NC_080164.1 coordinate 88,797,476, forward strand.
AATGGGCAGCCCTGTCTAGTACCAGATCTGAGTGGAAATGCTTCCAGTTTTTCACCATTGAGTATGATGTTGGCTGTAGGTTTGCTATACATAGACTCCACTTTTCTTCAGGAATTTTCCATCTATTCCCATTTTTTGTAGTGTTTTGATCATAAAGGGATGTTGTATTTTGTCAAAGGCTTTCTCTGCATCTATTGATATGACCATGTGGTTTTTTATCTTGCTTTTATTTATGCAGTGGATCACACTGATTGATTTATATATATATATATTTAAATTTCTTTATTGGCAACTTACATATATTAAGCCAACCTTGCAAACCCTGGGATAAACTCCACTTGGTCACGATGAACAATCTTTTTAATATACTACTGTATCCGGTTGGCTAGAATTTTGTTTAATATTTTAACATCTATGTTCAGAGATATTGGTCTGTAGTTTCCATTTTTGGTTGTCCCTGTCTGCTTTTGGTATTAGAGTGATGTTGGCATCATAGAAGCTGGAAGGGAGTATTTCAGTGTCTTCAATCTTCTGGAAGACTTTTAAAATAGAGCAATTAGTTCTTCTTTGAAGGTTTTATAGAATTCATTTGTAAACCCACCTGGTCCAGGACTTTTATTGTTGGGAAGGTTTTTGGGAAGGTTTTTGATAACTGTTTCAATTTTGTTAGCTGTGATGGGCCTATTCATATTATCTAGTTCCTCTTTATTTAATTTTGGAAGTTCGTAGGTATCTAGGAAATCGTCCTTTTCTTCCAGGTTCTCTAGCTTGGTGGCATATAGTTGTTCATAGAAGCCTCACATGATATGTTGAATCTCTAAGGTGTCTGTTGTGATATCTCCTCTTTCATTTACAATCCAATTTATTTGGGTCCTCTCCCTTTGTTTTGTGAGTCTGGCTAAAGGTTTGTTGATTTTGTTCACTCTTTCAAAGAACCAACATTTACTTTCGTTGATCTTTTGTATGGCTTTCTTATTTTCAGTGTTATTTATTTCTGCCCTAACTTTAGTTATTTCTGTCCTTCTGATTGCTTTAGGGTTCCTATATTCTTCTTCTTATAGGTCTTTTTATTTATTATTTTTTAAATATTTTATTTATTCATGAAAAATATAGGAAGAGAAAAAGAACCATAACATGTGCTGCCAGGGATTGAACTCAGGACCTCATGCTTGAGAGTCAGTCCTTTATCCACCGTGCCACCTCCTGGACCACCTTCTTCTAGGTCTTTAAGGTTTGCAATCAGGTTGTTTCTTTGTGCTTTTTCTTGTTTCCTAATGTGTGCTTGTATGGCTATGAACTTCCCTCTCAGTACTGCCTTAGCTGTGTCCCAAATATTTTATTTTATTTTTAATTTCTTTGCTGGGAATTAATGTTTTACATTCAACAGTAAATACAATAGTTTGTACATGCATAACATTCCCCAGTTTTCCATATAACAATACAATTCCCACTAAGCCCTCTGTCATCCTTCTTGGATCTGTAGCTGTGTCCCAAATATTTTAATAGCTTGTGTCTTCATTGTCATTGAACTCCGTCATGCTTCCCTTGATCCATACCATTTGATACTGCATCTACTGAGCTCAACAAAATCAATGCAACCAGTGCTACCTCGACATGTTCCACTGTGGACTGTGTCAAGAGACACCAGGCCTGCGATGTCAACCCTCTAGCTCCAATACTCAGGTGAGACCTTTTCTAACTCACAAGACTCCTTAGTTCCATTTCGGGTAGCACACTTCCTAACAAAGTTACATAAGCTAGATAGAGACCAGGGCCCATGAGATAGGGCACATGTGCACATGTATCCATAAATTGGGGGAAAATATATACCTTAAAGTAAAAGTACACAATAGTCTACAGTGACTCAGTAAGTACAGCAAGAAAGGAAAAAGACCTAAAAAAAAAGACATCATAAGGTAATTAATCAAATATTTTCTACTTAAACCCAAATACCCTCCTTACTTATTCCCTACTTCACTTCCCTCAATTATTGTTAAGTCCAACCGTTTAAGATAAAGTAAGGACTACAAATGCTGGATAAGGGCAAGAGAGTGACACACTTTAATGATGGCCCTTTTGGTCACTACCAAGCCACATCATTATCTGGGGCCCTAGTCAGGGAATCCTTGCATTCCCATATAGATATGATGGGCCTAGACCTCTAATAGACTCCTCTCCCCACCATCACTGGTCATCTCCATCAGAAACAACATCATAAACCCTCTTAAGGACCTTGCCCTCAATACAGAACAACAGTGGTAGAAATTGTCTCACTCTCTGAAGGGAGGCAGGGTCAACATACTCTGCCACTTGAAGAATACTGGTCCTGAAATTAGTACACCCTAGAATGTTCACAGCTGTGATCATGAAATGCAAGCTCAGATTAACAGGGATGCATAAGTTACACAGGCTCTTGTGGTAAGTATGAATAGTCATGGGCCTGGGATCAGATCAATGGGGTTTACAGTTAATGATATTTATACACTTTTTCCATGTTTGGGAGCCTCTCTCTGCCCTGATCCAGCTTTCTAGACTTATTCTCAACTCTGACACCATCTTCTCAGACAATACTCCTAGCCCACCTGCATGTTAGGTGTTGGACTCATCAAAAATTAGTTAAGTCATGGGACCCTTGGAATATACCTAAAATAGAATTCCTAGCTCCTTCCAACATAAAGACCCAAAATTTCATCTGCTATACTTTTATCTTTAGGTTCCTGATTATTAAACAAATTGTTCTGCTTATATCTTAATGCTTTTCAGCCACCAAGTTGCAGATGCTACCATGATGCCAAGCTGACTTCTCTGGACAGACGACCTCACCAATGTGTCTCAGAACTCCACCTCCCCAGAGCCCTACTCCACTAGGGAAAGATAGAAACAGGCTGGGGGTATGGATCGACCTGTCAATGCCCATGTCCAGCAAAGAAGCAATTACAGCAAGCCAGACCTTCCACCTTCTAAAGATTTTTGGTCCATACTCCCAGAGGGATCAAGAATAGGGAAACTTCCAATGAAGGGAAGGGAATATGGCACTCTGGTAGTGGAAATTGCATGGAATTGTACCCCTCTTATCCCACAATCTTGTCAATCATTATTAAATCACTAATAAAAAAAATTTTTTAAAACACTTTCAAAATTGTAAATAAAACAGTATAAACCAAAGAGCTCCACCTAGAGTTCAAAACAAAGTGTTCTTGTTACATACACATCCCACAAAGCACTATTCATTTCTATCCATGCTAACACTGCTTTTCTTTAATGTTGAATATATAATAACAAATACTTATTTTAAAAGGTTACTTCATAGAATGTGAAATATTGTTAATTAAGTAACTGAACTTTTATTATGCTTGTTGTAACCTAGTTTACTTCTAAAACTATTTGGAAGCCATTATTTTAAGGTAATTTTTTTTCTTTATTCTTTCTTTTTTTTTTTTGTCATGGTATTCAGCCAGCCTAGCCCCACCCTCCTCAGCAGAGTCTCCAGAGGCCCAACTGGTGCCCTGCTTGCCTCAAAGTTTTTGTTTCTCTGCTGTTGGAACCCCTAAAGCTACCTGCAAGAGGGCTTGTCTCTCAGACTGGCCTTTTAAGGCAAACTATTAACAAGCCAAATAGTTTTAAACCCGAATGGGGAATATCCAATCTCTGCACTGTATAAAGGTCTGCAAAATTGTTCTGACCTTGCCAAGGCAACCACAGCTTTGTTCATAGCGACATTCAATGTTAATTTTTAAGTTGATAACTTCATATGATCTACAAAACTATGTTATAGGTATTCAAGTGGCCCTTACAGGAAGAAAAAAAAAAAGTTCCCCATCCCTGGTTTAAAGTATCATGGAGAAGAGAAGGCAGCTTGAAGAAATCAATTCTTGTCTCTTCAACAAATGGTGTTGGAAAAAATGGGTTGAAACATGCAGGAGAGCAAACGGTGGCACAGCTATACCCAAATAATGTCAAAGGATATAAATTATGGTGATGTTGTGTATGATACAGCAAATCCTAACAAAGGGATATTTCAAAGTTAACCCAGTTGACAAATAATGTGATAATAGCAGTAACTATCTATTGTCTTCTTAAACCCTAAGACAGCAGGAACCTCCTGCTTCTTCTATAGAGCCTATATTTCCCCCAGTCCTGGAACCTCTAAGGTGGGGCGTACTTTCCTGCATGCTTCTCTCAATTCATACCAAATGATATTGCATCTGCTGATCCCAACCTAATCAACACAAGGAGTACCACCTCAGCATGCTTCACTTCAAACTGTGTCCAGAGAAGTCAGGCATGGAATGTCAACACTTCACCCTCATTACTCAGGTGAGACCTTTCCTTTCATAGGATTTTCAAATTCCATTCCAGGAGGTTCACTTCCTAACAAAATCCCAAAACCTAGATATAGACCAGGTCCCGTAAGATAGACTATATGTTCACATGTGTCCATAAAATTAGGGCACAATATATACCTGAGAGCAAAAATACACAATAGTCTTTAGTGAGTCAGTATCAAGTTCATAATGAAATAGTGTCCACTTAGATACCCTCCTCACCTACTTCCTATTACAGTTCTCTCACTCACTCCAAAGCTAACCTCATCAAAGCAAAGACTGTAAAAGCTGAATAAGGGCAAGAGACTGGCACACTTTAAGGATAACTCTTTAGTCACTATCAGGCCACCCCATCAGCTGGGGCCCTATTCATGGAGTCCTGAGATTCCCAAACAGACATGATGGGCCTAGACCTAGAATAAATCCCTCTCTCCATTGTTACTAGTTATTCCTATCAGGAACAACAAAATAGACCCCTTTGTGGGCCCCCATAGGACCTTGCCCTCAACTTGGATCAACAATGGTAGAGAAAGTTCCATCCTCCAAAGGGAGGCTGGACAACATACTCTATGCTACACCTGACGAAGATGGGTCCTGGTATTGGGGCAGCTGAATTTGGGAGTATCTCACTCACAGGCAGAAGCTGAAAAACAAGATCAGAAGAGGAAATACAAGTAGAACCGAACTGGAGTCGGTGTATTGCACCACAGTAAAAGACTCAGGGGTGGGGGATGGGGAGAGTAGAAATCTTGGATAGGGATGACAGAGGACCTAGTAGGGGTTGTATTATGTGGAAAACTGAGAAATGTTATGCATGTACAAACTTCTGTATTCACTGTCTATTGTAAAACATTAATCCCCCAATAAAGGAAAGAAAAAGTCAATTCTTACCTGAACTTGCTGTATGATCTCAAGCAACCTATCATCTAGCCCAGAGTTTTCTCATCACAAAGTGTTACATAGGGTCAGCTGTTTTCAGTCCAAACTGCATGTTGGAATCACCTGAGAGCAATAGGGATATTTGATGTCTGGGTTTCAGGCCCTCACACTGTGATTTAATTGATCTGAAAGGGGGCAAGAGCTACAAAAAGGATTCTCAAATGGTTCAAGTGTGTAGACTATTTACAATCAACGATTCCCAAGGTTTCTTCCCTCTTAGTATCAGTTAGTGAGGTTATAGCTTTTATTATTATTATTATTAGTGATTTAATATTGATTTACAAAAGTATAAGATAACAGGGGTATAATTCCATACCTTTCCCACCACCAGAGTTCTGTGTCCCCATTTCCTCCTTTGGAAACTGCATTAGTTCTCCCAAGATCACAAATATGGGTTGACTATTTTTATAAATATATATATATATATATATATATATATATCCATTTTTTCTACAGTCTTCACTTCTCTTTCTAAGTCAGACTACTTCTGAGTGTCTTTCTCCCCCTCCCCCCTTTTTTTCCCTCTTCCCTCTCCCAGGTTAGAGAGTTTCAAGCTAGAGTCAGCTGGGACTTGTTAAAACACAACACTGGGCCCACCCAGCACTTCTGATTCAGTAGGGGCCCAAGAATTTGCATTTCTACCAAGCTCCCAGGATGATGCTATAGGCCTTGGGTCATAATTTAAAAACCACATTTCTAAATTATGAATTCAAAAACACCATTTTCAAATTCCCAGTTCTATTCTGACTCCACTTACCCAACCACAATCTGACATTGTTTAAATGGGTCTCCCTGATTACAATTTTTCATTCTTCAGTTCTTTTTTTTTTTTTTTTTTTTTCCTTTTTTTTTTTTTTTTTATTAAAGAAAGGATTAATTAACAAAACCATAGGGTAGGAGGGGTACAACTCCACAGAATTCCCGCCACCCAATCTCCATAACCCACCCCCTCCCCTGATAGCTTTCCCATTCTCTATCTCTCTGGGAGCATGGACCCAGGGTCATTGAGGGTTGCAGAAGGTAGAAGGTCTGGCTTCTGTAATTGCTTCCTCGCATTCTTCAGTTCTTAGTCCACACTCCCAGCAAAGTCAGTGTCAGATCACCCTGACAGAAAGCATTTCAATGGCTCCTCAATGCTGACAGATGAACTAACGTAACATGCAAGGTGTTTCAGTATAGCTGCAAGGCGTTTCAGTATAGCTCCAAACTGCCTCTTCACTTCCAACAGTCCCTGTTATTTAACTGTATTTCAGTTACCGGTACCCAAATGAGAGAGTACCCCATACTCTCTCAGTTCACTGCCTTTGAACCTGGTATTTCTTACTCCAGGAATATTCTTACACTTCTTTTTCTGACTTAAGTTACTATTCATTCTGTGTGCCAAGTGCCATTCTGCTCACTGAATCCAAGAAAGAACAGATTAAAGATTCAAGGAGTCTTAAGAGGTGTGGTAGTCCTTGAACAGTAAACCCAGTACCAGTATCAATTACCCACCCCTGCTCCTTCTTTGTATTGCATTTTTTGTTTTCTTTATTTTGTGCCTTAACATCCTAAAGTAGGGGAACACTGCACTTCTTGAGGCTAGTCAATTCTTAGAGATAGCAAAGAGCTCAGCCGCAGCACAACTTCATTGTGCAAAGCAAACAATTCAGAGCCCCACATTCGCAATCAAGTCAGACCCTTGCATCCCAGGAGATAGCACATCTGCTTTTAATATCCCAGGACCTGGTACTAGACAGCTAGATACCACCTCTGCAAAGTTCTTCAAATGAACTGATTCTAAACATGGCCCCCCTGCCCTGCCTTTCCCATGGACACCCCAACAAAGTCTCTTACCTGAACTGTCCCCTGTTCCTTCCTGTCCATGCTGGCCAGATCCGCTATGAACCTTCACAGGCAATGCAGTGACTTCTGGCTTCAGGAACAGTGAGTACAGTGAGTTTTTTTTCTGAGCCTCCCTGTCTTCACTTTTGGCCACGCCTGACTGACCGTCTCTTAAAAGAACACTCACCTTCCCCGACCAGTGACTGGGAAAGCTGATAACCAAGAGCAGATGAAGGATGGCAGTGTGATGCAGGCTTCTTGGAAAATTTCCACATGAAAGGGACTTTATCTAACCCCACACGCCCACTCTATCCTAGAGTGTGAACGTGAAGTGGAACCTGGGGTGGCAATCTTATAATCAGAAGGGAAACAGCCAGAGAATACTACAGACACCAGCCCTAATTCGGACAGTAAGCCAAAGAAGCACAACACCTACTCCCTTGGCTCCACATTATATATATCAGAGAACAAACACCTGTTTGAACTACTTGTTTTGCTGGGTTTACTGTGACTTCCAGCTGAAAGCATTCTCTTGGCAGCGGAGGGGGGGCTAGTAAATCATTCTAACAGCTGCGTTAAATAATGCAGAGATGGGGGCCAGATGGTGGCACATCGGATTAAGCACACATAGTGTGAAGTGCAAGGACCCTCACAAAAATCCCGGTTTGAGCCCCCGGCTCCCCACCTGTGGGGGAGGGGGGTCACTTCACAAGCGGTGAAGCAGGTCTGCAAATGTTTACCTTTCTCTCCCCCTCTCTGTCTTCTCCTCCCCTCCCAATTTCTCTCTGTCCTATCCAATAAAATGGAAAAAAAAAAAAGCCTCCAGGAGCAGTGGATTTGTAGTGCAGGCACCAAGTCCCAGCAATATAAAGTAATAACTATAAATGAAATAATAATGCAGAGGGAGTCGGGTGGTAGCACAACAAGTTAAGTGCATGTGGCACAAAGCTCAAGGACAGGCAAGGATTCTGGCTCAAGCCCCCAGCTCCCCACCTGCAGGGGAGTCGCTACACCAGCAGTGAAGCAGGTCTGCAGGTGTCTATCTTTCTCTCCCCTTTTCTGTCTTCCCCTCCTCTCTCCATTTCTCTCTGTCCTATCCAACGACAAAGACATCAATAACTACAATAATAATAAAAAAGGGCAACAAAAGGGAATAAATAAATATTAAATAAATAATAATAATAGTGCAGAAACACAGAGCATCCATAAGAGGATCTAGGAGATTGACCAGGATCTGAAATGGGGGTGGGTGAGGGGTGCAACCTGCTTGGTTTAAGATAAAAAGGAGGCATCACCCTATGAGAGCTATTATTAATTTTTTTCCACATGTCTGTGAGTTGGTGGATATCAACTGAGCTTTCTGGGGAAATATTTTTAAAATCTTTTTATTATTTTTATTTTATTTTTATCAGTTTTAATAGTGATTTAATAATGATGAACAAGATTGTAAGATAACAGGGATACAATTCCATACAGTTCCCAGCACCAGAGTTCCGTGTCCCATCCCCTCCACTTGACACTTCCCTATTCTTTATCCCTCTGGGAGTATGGACCAAAATTCTTTATGGGGTGCAGAAGGTGAGAGGTCTGGATTGTGTAATTGCTTCTCCACTGGACATGGAGAGGTGAGACTTCGGGACACACTGGTGAGGTCATCTGCCTTTTGGAGGAATTTTATCACAATATTTGTAAAACATATACTCTGGACAACATAGCTTAACCAATTGCCAAGTATCAACTACACCTCCTAGCTAGAAAAAGAAAATTATGCTTGACACACCAAGTTTTACATAAGTAAATATATAAGTAAGTACTAAAATGAGGTCTCCAGCCTCTATCCCAGGTAGAGCAAAAATCTCCACAGAAATCTTTTTTTTTTAATATTTTTATTTATCTATTATTGGCTAGAAACAGAGAGAAATTGAGAGGAAAGGGCAGACAGAGAGACACCTGCAGCCCTACTTCACCACTCATGAAGCTTTCTCCCTGCAGATGGGAACCAGGGGCTCTAACCTGCATTCTTGTGCACTGTAAAGTTTGAGCTCCTGGCTCCCCACCTGCAGGGGGTTTGCTTCACAAGTGGTGAAGCAGGTCTGCAGGTGTCTTTCTCTCCCCCTCTCTGTCTTCCCCTCCTCTCTCCATTTCTCTCTGTCCTATCCAACAAAAAATGACATCAACAATAACAATAATAACCACAACAAGGCTACAACAATGAGGGCAACAAAAGTGGGGGGGGGTGGCCTCCAGGAGCAATGGATTCATGGTGCGGGCACTGAGCCCCATCAATAACCCTGGAGGCAAAAAAAAAAAAATTATCCCCTCAAATCAATAATACAGTAATGGGGTGTTGCTCATTCTAAAGCTCTACACAGAGTCCCAAGCTTCACTCAAGTTTCTCTCCATGTGACTGAACAAACTGTTCCAATGGGATTTTCTTGGGGCTGAACTCAATTATGTGACCTTTGGACTAACTTAGCAAAACAAATTTCTGATTTTTCTTTTGTGTTTGCTTGTTTGTTTGTTTGTTTGTTTTTTAGGTATAGTCTTGGCAAAGCATTTTATTTTTTTATTGTTTTAATTTATTTATTGGGGGACTAATGTTTTACATTCGACAGTAAACACAATAGTTTGTACATGCATAACATTGTACATGTTTGTTTGTTTTTGCCTCCAGGGTTATCACTGGGGATTGGTGCCTGCACTCTGAATCCACTGCTCCTGGCGCCATCTCTTCCCCATTGTTGTTGTTGTTGTTTGTTGCTGCTGCTGCTATTGGATAGGACAGAAAGAAACAGAGAGAGAGAGGAGGGGAAGACAGAGATGGGAAGAGAAAGAGCAGACCTGCTTCACAGCATGTGAAGCGACCCCCCTGTAGGTGAGGAGCCAGCTCCTCGAACTGGGATCCTTGAGCAAGTCCTTGAGCCTCATACTATGTGCGCTTAACCTGGTGCATTACTGCCCAGCCCCCACAAATTTCTGATTTTGAGTATTTCTGGAATCACAGGAATTTAATTACCCAGCAAATGAAAGGAAAGAAGAAGGAGGGTGGGAGGGAGGAGGGAGAGAAAATATTGTGATGTCTCAAAATATTGTCTGTATTTGTGTTTAAACAGTTGGTTTATGGGTGGTTTTAGTTCATTTCTGTTTCCTAGGTTATAATTAACTTAAAATACCTAAATCTGGAGGCCATGAAAAAGTTCACCCGGGAGAATGCACACCTTACCACGTGCAAAGAAGCAGGTTCAAATCTCAGACCACCACTCTGAAGGAAAGAAGCTCTATGCGTGCTGGAGCAATGCTGTGCTCCCTCTCTTTTTTTTTTAACTTTTTATTATATATGTATTGGATAGAGACAGAGAAATGCAGCAGGAAGGGGGGAATAGAGAAAGAGAAACAAAGACACCTGCAGCACTGTTTTACCACTTGTGAAGCTCCCCCACAGCAGGTGGAGAGCAGAAACTTGAACCCAGGTCTTTGTGCACTGTAACATATGCACTCAACCAGGTGCACCACCACCTGGCCCCCTTCTCTTCTCTGTGCTTCTTCTTCCCTCTTACCAGTTGACTTTTAAAAAAAGGAGGGGGGGAAGTCTACTGGGAACAGTGGAACAGTGCAAGCTTGAAGCCACAGAAAAAAACTTCAGTAGCAAAAAAAACAAAAACAAATAATAGTAACTGGGAATACTGTGATCCATTATGACTATTAATGGTTAAAGGCAGTAAACTAGAAGGAAGGCAGGTCACGTGGATGTGATTAACGGAAGTCATTTTAGCATTAACATACAATGTACTGAAAACTATTTTAAGAAGTGTTTTGTGGAAACAGCTCTCTCGGTATCTTTTTTTCATTTTAATTGCCTAGAACAAAGAGAAACTGACAGGGGAGGGGAAAATAGAAAGGGAGAGAGAAAGACACCTGCAGATCTGCTTTACCGCTTGTGAAGAGACATCCCCACAGATGGGGAGCCAAGGGCTCAAACTAAGATCCTTGCATGAGTCCTTGCATTTCGTGCATACATACTATGTGTGCTCAACCTGGTGCCCAGGCCCCACATAGCTTTATTTATAGACCATAAGACTAAACAGTCAAGCCACTATAGCAGCCTCCAGGAAAAAACTGCCATTAAAAAAAAAAACTCAACCCACAACGACCCTGGGTCCATGCTCCCAGAGGGATAGAGAATGGGAAAGCTATTGGGGAGGGGATGGGATATGGAGATTGGGTGGAGTTGTACCCCCCCATCCTATGATTTTGTTAGTCTCCTTTCTTAAATAAATTAATTAATTAAAAAACTGCTATTTTACCTAGCCAAACAGCTGCCTTTATTTTTCAGTTATTTATTGGATTATTATTTTTTAATAGTAATGAAAGAAAAGAGAGAGTTGACCAGGAGTGATGGAATTGTGCAAGTGTAAAATCCCAGCAAAAATTCTGACAGCAAAATAATTACCACTACAACTTAAATCTATACCAAAAAGCAAATGAGAACAAAATTTCCTCAATCATGAATCAACATTTATATGAAAATAATTAGTTAATTCAACATTTATATGAAAATACCTCTAAATTATTTTTATTTCTTAATGTTCTTTTTAGTTTTTAATCTTCTTTATTATTCCACAGAGAAAGTGAGAGGGGAGGGAGAATAGGGATAACGAAAAAGACAAGAAAACACCTGCATCCCTGCTTCACCACTCATGAAGCTTTTCCCCTACAGTTAGGGATGAAGGGCTTGAATCTGGGTCCTTAAGCATTGTAATGTGTGCACTTAATCAGGTGTGCCACTGCCTGACCCCTAGCTGTGAGCTAGTTTTTCTAAAAGAGAAATAAAATATATTACCTACTGGCTAGACTCATAAAAAGAAAAAGAGAGAAAGCTACAATAAAAAAAAATGAGGGAGAGTCGGGTGGTAGGCAGCGGGTTAAGCGCACATGGCACAAAGTGCCAGGACCAGTAAGGATCCCGGTTCTAGCCTCCGGCTCCCCACCTGAAGGGAAGTCGCTTCACAGGCGGTGAAGCAGGTCTGCAGGTGTCTATCTTTGTCTCCTCCTCTCTGTCTTCCCCTCCTCTCTCCATTTCTCTGTCCTATCCTACAATGACGACATCAATAACAACAGCAATAATAACTACAACAATAAAACAACAAGGGCAACAAAATGGAATAAATAAATAATAAAAAATGAGGACTAAGAGATGGCATTACACCTGAAGATAAGGAGATGCAAAGAATCATACATGAACATTATGAAAATCTCTATGCAAATAAATTGGACAACCTAGATTAATGGATGCATTCCTAGAATCATGCCACCCACCAATCTTTTTTTTAAATATTTATTTATTCCCTTTTGTTGCCCTTGTTGTTTTATTGTTGTAATTATTATTGTTGTCATTGTTGTTGGATAGGACAGAGAGAAATGGAGAGAGAAGGGGAAGACAGAGAGGGGGAGAGAAAGATAGATACCTGCAGGCCTGCTTGACCTCCTGTGAAGCGACTCCCCTACAGGTGGGGAGCTGGGGCTCGATCTAGGATCTTTATGACAGTCCTTGCACTTTGCACCACCTGCGCTTGCCACCCACCAATCTTAACCCAAGAGGAAATAGATAGCTTGAACAAGTCAATCACAAGTAGAGTAATTCAAATAATTTTAAAAAAATATATTCCCCAGAATGAAAGCTCAGGCCCAGATGGCTTTACTGAAAATTTGTATAAGAACTTCAAAGATGAAATAGCACTGAGGGGGCCTGTTGGTGTTCACTTGGTTAAGCACACATAGTACTAAGCACAAGGACCTGTGCAAAGTTCTGGGTTCGAGCACCCCGCTCCCCCCCACCTGCAGCAGTGAGCCTTCACAAGCAGCAAAGTAAGTCTGCAGGTGTCTGTCTTTCTCTCTCCCTCTATATCTCCCCTCCTCTCAATTTCTCTCTATCCTACCCAATAAAAAATTGGGGAAAATGGCCACCAGCAGCAGTGGATTTGTAGTGCCAGCACTGAGCTCAAGTGGTAACCCTAGAGGCAAAATAAATACATAACACTGATTCTCCTCAAACTCTCCCAGAAAACTGAAGATGGGGAAACACTGCCAAATATATTCTCTGAGGTTATCAACATTCTGATCCCTAAAGCAGGAAAGGACTCTACCAACAGAGAACTTTTGACCTGTATCTCTGAAGAACATTAATGCAAAGGTCTTCAAGAAAGTCAAGTTGAATCCAACAACAAATCAAGAAAATAATTCACCAAGTGAGATTCATTTCTGGAAAACAGGGATGGTTCAACATCCTCAAGTCAATCAATGTAATGCATCCTAACAACAAAAAGAAAGATAAATATCATATGGTTATATTGACTGATGATAAAAAAAGCATTTGACAAGATCCAGCATCTATTTATGATAAAGACTCTTCAGAAACTGGGAATAGGGGGTCGGGCGGTGGCGCAGTGGGTTAGGACCAGCGTTAAGAATCCTGGTTCCGCCCCGGCTCCCCACCTGCGGGGGAGTAGCTTCACGGGGGGTGAAGCAGGTCTGCAGGTGTCTGTCTTTCTCTCCCCCTCTCTGTCTTCCCCTCCTCTCTCCATTTCTTTCTGTCCTGTCCACCAACGAACAACATCAATAATGGTAATAATAATGGCCACAGTGAGGCTACAACAACAAGGACAACAAAAGGGGGAAAAAATGGTCTCCAGGAGCGGTGGATTCATGGTTGCAGGCACCGAGCCCAGCAATAACCCTGGAGGGAAAAAAATTAAAATAAAATAATTTTAAAAAAGAAACTGGGAATAGGAGGACATTCCTCAACATAATAAAGGCAAACCCACAGCTAACATCTATAACACACCTATAACTTTTTGTAAATTCAAGACATGCAATTATCATCTAATTAAAATCAGCTTCTGGGGGCTGGGGAGATAGCATAATGGTTATGAAAAAGTCGAGGCACAGACTATTCCTAGTTAAATTCCATTCTACAATAGATACCTTTACAGGAAGCTTCTTGGTCAAGTTGAGCTTTGAAAAGTAAACTGGGAGGCACAGGCAATAATGAACAGGGTTAAGCACACATAGTACAAAGTGTAAGCACAAGCTCCCAGTTCGAGCCCTCCAGCTCCCCACCTGCAGAGGGGAAGCTTCACACATGGTGAAGCAGGTATGCAGGTGTCTACCTTTCTCTTTATCTTCTCGCAGTTTCCCTCTTCTGTCCACTAAAAATGGAAAAAAGGGCCTCTAGGTGCAGTGGATTATAATGCTGGCACCAAGCCCTTGCAATAACTCTGTAAGCGAAAAAAAAAAAAAAAAAAAAAGTGAATTGACTCATTCTTATAACCAATATCATCACCTTCTGGACTAACTTTTCCCCATATAGCAACCCAAATTTACTTAAAGCCAACTATCATGATTCTCTCTAGTATTATTTATTTATGTATGTATGTATTTATTTATTATTTATTGGGTAGAGAACCAATAAAATCAAAAGAGATGGGGGAGAGAGAGAGGGAGGGAAACTGAGAGGCACCTGCAGCACTGCGCCACCACTTTCAAAGTTTTCCCCCTGTAGGTGGGACCAGGGGCTAGAACCCTGGTCCTTGTACACTGTAACAAACACTCAATCAGGTGAGCTACCACCCAGCCCTCCCTCTAGTATTCTTTTCTCTGGTCTTACTATCCCCAGTGCCTGTAAGCATTCCTTCCTTACATGATGGTGGAGTTTTCCAGTGCATGTAACCATTGGATCAACCTCTTGAATACATACCCCACTCATTAACAGATGCTTTGAAGTACAGAGAACAGATACATGACATAAGGTTTTTAAAACATGTAAGAATCAAAATGTGACTTTAATTTTAGAATTTGGCTCACTGTCTCCAAATACAAATGTTTTTCATTCTTCTTTTAGAGGGTTATTTTAAAATAAAAATTACCACTAAGTTTTCGAGAAAAAAAATATTTTTGCTTATATTTGACCAAAGAGTTATGCCCAGTATCACAACTCTAAACATCAATTTGAAATTATTTCTAGGAACTGGAAACCATTTTGTGTCATGGGTGGGTGGGGCAGGGAAGCAGGGAAATAGATTTAATAAAAACAATAAATCTGAATGGTTTTTACTCATCAAAAACTGTTGGCAGAGACCGCCTCTTCAATTGGAATCATACAGTGCAATTTGCAAGAGAATACCATCTGACATTCCTTCTGAGAAAATGAAATATAGAAGAGAAAGAGAACACACTAACATCTGCAGCATGTCTCTGGACACTGCTGGCTTCTTCTTCTTCTAGCGTTTGCCACACTGCTGGCTTATGAGCAAGAACAGAGCACAGCTGCCATTATCACAGTCCAGCCATCTCTCAGAGATGGCTCCTGTTGTATTTTCCATGTTTCAGTCACTTGGAAGACATACCACGCCCATGTCATTAGAGGCGTTTCAGCTTTGATTTCTGTAACTTACTGTCACAGCATTCCAAAAGTTTTTTAATAACTAGAAGAAACTAATATAATAAATATACCACACTTAGTCTGACCCAACAACTATTTTCTGTAGTTTCTCTTGTGGTTTAAATTTCAATTAATTCTGTGTCTTCCACAGTATCTCACACATAGTAGGGAGATGTTAGAGGAAGAAATCAATTCTTTATGATCTAAATATGTTTATTTGCAGTGACAGCATAACATGGAAGGCTGGTTAAGCTTACTAATAGCCTCTGGTGTCTGCTTCCTGCTTGTTACAATATAAGTTCTCCCTGAAGAATGCCACCCATGTACATGGCTTCAAGACTGTCCACATACTGATAACAACCTCATTTACTTCTCCAGCACAATTTCTCTACAGGGATGACCCAGATAATTTAGAGTCCAGTGACACTTCCAACTAGACAGTCCAACTGCCACCAAAATAACAAGTACAGGATGGAGGACCCTGGATCATAATGAGACCAAACTTTTATTGCTTCCATAGTCTGTGCCAGGCACTGTGCTAAGTGCTTTGTGTAGGTCTTCTCACATAATCTTGTTTTTTTCTTTTTTGTCTGTATTTATTTGATAGACACAGCCAGAAATTGGGAGGGAAGGGGGTGATAGAGAGAGAGACAGAGAGATACCTGCAGCACTGCTTCACCATTCGTGAAGATTTCCCCCTGCAGGTGGGGACCGGGGACTCAAACCTGGGTCCTTGCGCACAATAACATGTACGCTCAATCAGGTATGCCACCACCCAGCTCCTCACATAATCTTTGCAATGTCCTTAAATGTACCATCTTTCTCTCCTTTTACTTCAAATCCTATTAAACCATAGCACTGACTAGACATGGTCTGTTGCAGCAAGGCTAAGGATATAGGGGGTGTGGGAAGAGGCTGAGAGGGCATTGGGGACCCATGATGGAGGATGACCTCAGATGGTGGTGGGACTGGTGTCCAAAGACCTATAATGGAGTGATGAGACGTAGCTCCCATGTGATAAGAATTGTAAACTGTTACTTCCTGAAGAAAACATTAGCATGCAAAAGTGAATGCTGTAACAGAAATAGTTCATTACCTACTTAGTACCTACTTACCTTATACTTGGCCAGAAAAAAAAAAAAAAGACATAGCTATATACAAATAATGTCAAAGGACATAAATTATGGTGATGTTGTGTATGATACAGCAAATCCTAACAAAGGGATATTTCAAAGTTAACCCAATTGCCAAATAATGTGATTATAGCAATAAGTATCTAGTGCCTTCTTAAACCCTAAGACAGCCGGAACCTCCGGCTCCCTCTGTAGAGCCTATATTCCCCCAGTCCTGAAACCTCGAGGGTGGGACTCACTTTCCTGTGTGCTTCTCTCAATTCATAGCAGATGATGTTGCATCTGCTGATCCCAACCTAATCAACATAACAAGTACCACCTCAGCATGCTTCACTTCAGACTCTGTCCAGAGACATCAGGCATGGAATGTCAACCTTTCAGCCTCATTACTCCAGTGAGACCTTTCCTAGCTCATAGGACTCTCTAATTCCATTTCAGGTGGTTCACAAAGTCCTAAAACCTAGATATACACCAGGTCCCATGAGATAGGGCACGTGTTCACATGTATCCATAAATTATGGAAAAATATATACCTGAAAGCAAAAATACACAATAGTCGGCAGTGAGTTCAGTATATGGAGCAAGCAAGTAGAAAGACCTAAAAAGACACCATGAAGTTCATAATGAAATAGTGTCTACTTAGACTTAGATATCCTCCTCACTTCTTCCTTCCCTCACTCACTCCAAAGCTAACCTTATCAAAGTAAGGACTGCAAAAGCTGAATAAGGGCAAGAGACGGGCATACTTTAACAATGACTCTTTAGTCACTATCAGGCCACCATGATAGTGGGGCCCTAGTCGAGGAGCCCTGAGATTCCCAAACAGACATGACAGGCCTAGATCTCAAATAAATCCCTTTCTCTATTGTTACTGGTCATCTCTCTCAGGAACAACACACTAGACCCCTCTGTGGGCCCCCATAAGATTTTACCCTCAACATGGATCAACAATGGTAGAGAATGTTCCATTCTCCTAATTGAGGATGGACAACATACTCTATCTTCCACCTGAGGAAGATGGGTTCTGAGACTGAGGCAGCTTGGAACGTTCCTACTCATGACCACAGAATGTGAGCTCAGATCTATAGGGATGCAGAGGTCACAGAGGCTCCAAATCTGAAAATGGGCCCCAGATCAGATCAAACTGATGGGGTTCACAGTCAATATGTATACATCTTTCCCATATTTGGGAGTTACTTTCTTCCCTGATCCAGCTTTCTGGTTCTTTTCCCAGCCATGACATCATCTCCCCAGAAAATAACTTGGGTGCACCTGTAAATCAGAGGTCAGGCTCAGAAAAAAAAAAAAAAACTACTATAGTCATGGGCCCTCTGGAATATAACTAAAATAGGCCTACTAACTATCTACAAAATGGAGAACTCCAAATCTTCATGTGCACTTCTCCAGCCTTTAGGTTCATGATTAGTCAATAATTTGTTTGGCTTTATATGTTAACTCTTCTTTCAGCCACCAGGTTCCAGATGCTAGCATGATGCCAAACGGACTTCCCTGGGCAGACAAACCCACCAATATTTCCTGGAGCCCTGCTTCCCCAGAGCCCAGCCTCACTAGGTTTGAAAGAGAGAGACAGGCTGGGAGTATGGATCGAATGTCAACACCCATGTTCACCAGGGAAGCCAGACCTTTCACCTTCTGCAGCCCATTATGTCCCTTAGTCCATGCTCCCAGAGGGATAAGAATAGGAAAGCTATCAGGGGAGGGGAGGGGACACAGAGTTCTGATGGTGGGAACTGTGTGGAGTTGTACCCCACTTATCCTATGGGGTTTTTTTTTCAGTGTTTCCTTTTTTTTTTTTTTCCCTCCAGGGTTATTGCTGGGCTCAGTGCCTGCACCATGAATACACCGCTCCTGGAGGCCATTTTTTTCCCCTTTTGTTGCCCTTGTTGTTGTAGCTTCGTTGTGGTTATTATTATTACTATTGTTGATGTTGTTCGTTGTTGGATAGGACAGAGAGAAATGGAGAGAGGAGGGGAAGACAGAGAGGGGGAGAGAAAGACAGACACCTGCAGAACTGCTTCACCACCTGTGAAGCGACTCCCCTGCAGATGGGGAGCTGGGGGCTCGAACCGGGATCCTTACGCCAATCCTTGCGCTTTGGGCCACGTGCACTTAACCCACTGCTCCACCACCCAACTCCCAGTGTTTCCTTTTTATAAATAAAAATAAAAATAAAAAAAAACAATTGTTCAGGACATCAATGTACCAACATAATTTCCCAGTTTTCTCTGTAACATACCTCAACTATATAGCCCTGTACATGCCAACAAAACACAAGTAGGCACCTACTGTGGGAAGTCCAACATAGCAACACAATTCTCCCTGTCTGCCTTCGTTTATTTTTTAATTGGGGTTTACAGTTTAACTGGGGTTTACAGTACAATTTTTGACACTTGGTTAAAATTTCCATTTCACCATGATAGGTGTCTGCAAAACACTCTCACCCCAGTTAAGGTCTTTGTCCACCATCATATACCAAGACCCCCATCCCCAAAAAGGCCCTCCCTCCTTCCTTCCCAAGAGTTGTTTGCTTTGGTACAATACACCAAACCCAGTCCAAGTTTTACTTTCTGTTTCCCCTTTCTGTTCTTGTTTGTTTTCTTCCTTTTTCTTTTTCCTTTTCTCTTTCTTTATCTTTTTTCTTGCCACCAGGGTAATCACTGGAGTTCAGTGGTGCCAACACTACAAATCCCCTGCTCCTGGTGGTAATTATTTCCCACCCCACCCCTTTTATACTTGATTAGATAGAGAGAAATTGAGAGGAGTGGGGAGATAAAGAGGAAGAGAGACAGAGAGACACCTGCAGACCTGCTTCACACTTGTGAAGCACCACCCCTGCAGGTGGAAAGCAGAGGCTCAAATCTAGAACCTTGTGCATGGTAATATGTATTTTTTAAATTTTTTATTTATAAAAAGGAAACACTGACTAAACCATAGGATAAGAGGGGTACAACTCCACATAATCCCCACTACCAGAACTCTGTATCCCATCGCCTCCCTTAATAGCTTTCCTATTCTTTAACCCTCTGGAAGTATGGACCGAAAGTCATTGTGGGATTCAGAAGGTTGAAAGTCTTCTATAATTGCTTCCCCACTGAACATGGGCGTTGACTTGTTGCATCACCACCCATCTCCCCTGTTCTTGTTTCTTAAGTCCTGCCTACAAGTGCAATCATCCCAAATCCATCTTTCTTTTTCTGGCTTATCTCACTTAACAATCCATCAATCTCCATCCAAAATGACATGAAGAATTTGACTTCAACATTCTTACTAGCTGAGTAGTATTCCATTGTGTATATACACCCCAACTTTCTTATCTACTCATCTATTGGACACCTAGACTGCTTTCAAGTTGGGGCAATTATACACATTGTGCTGCTATGAACATAGGCATACATAGATCTCTTCAGATGGGTGCATTTGTTCCTTAGGAATTGCTAGATCATAGGGTGGAGCTATTTCTAGCCTTCTGAGAATGCTCCAGACTGCTCTCCACAGAGGTGGGACCAATTTACATTCTCACTAGTAGTGCATTAGGGTTACCTTATCTCTATAACCTCTCTATCTTAAAAGTGGAACATACATGCAGCTATACTTTTCCTTTCCTGGTCATGAAGGCAAGAAAGAAACGTTGAGAGAATCAAAGAGACACTGGTACTGACCTCACCAAGTTACTAAACCAAGGCCAGTAAACATTCACGTCTAGATTTCTTGTTACTGACAGAAATGAATCCCTACCTGTCTTACCCAATTCTAATATCACTTTCTAATATATTGCAGATGAAAATATTCTGAGTTAATAGAAAACTTTTATATCAGGAAGAGATGACAACAGATTACACAGAAAGTAGAAAAAAGGAGAGGCATTATAACTACACAGGAAAATAAAAGCTGTTATAGTTCAACTGTCAGCAGAAACAACAAGATGCAAGTCAGCTCACCTCCTGGGACCCACAGGAAACTCAGGATTTGGAGGCAGTAGGGACTGCAGATGACAGGGCCTATCGAGTTCATATTTGGAACTTCTCTAACAAAAAGGCCAGCTTTGAAGCCAGTCACCACTATTCCTCATGTCAGCATGTCTACAATTACAGGTTGGAAAGTTTCCTGAGAAGCCTGTTTGCTCTTGGCTGTCATCTTCATATTTGTGAGCAAGTCACAAATGGCTGAAAGGAAAGCCTGAAGTATGAAAGAAAAAAGAGAAAAAAAGGGAGAGAAAGAAGAGCAAAAAGAAATGAAAAAGAATTTAGAGGAAATAGAAAGGATACAAAAGAAGAAGAAAATTTTAAAAAGGCAAAAAAAAAAAAAGGAAGGGAAAGAAGAGCAAAAAAAAATGATAAGGAATTTACAAGAAATAGAAAGGACATAAAAGCAGAAGAAATAAAAAGAAAAATATAATATACCAGAGATTTTAAAAAAAGATAGGAGCAAGAAAAGCAAGATGCTATGATATAGAATCAACTGAAAAAAGCAGCAGAAACCAAAAAAAATTAATAGAAAGACTGAAGGACAAAGTTGAAGAATTTCCCAGATAATGTGAAATCAGGTGGGAAAAAGTTTTAAAAATTAAGAGAATCAGGTTCATATAGAAGTTTTTTAATGGGTGGGAGGGTGGGACAGACAGTGGCACACCTGATTAAGAGCACACATCACAGTGTGCAATGACCTAGAGGTCAAGCCACTGCCCCCCCCCACAGGGGGAAAGCTTCACGAGTGATGAAGTAGGGCTGCAGGTGTCTCTCTCTAACTCCCTCTCCCCTCTCAATTTCTCTCTGTCTCTAGCCAATAATAAACAAATAAAAGGATTTTAAAATATTTTTAAGAAGAAGTTTTAAAATGGGGAAAAATGAGGAGAAAAATTACCAAAGGAAGACAACTCTTCAAAAGTTTAGTATTTAAAGTAAAGTTCACACAAAGGCAGAGACGTAAAAATGAAGAAAAGAGGAATAAAGGGAACAAATTAAAAGAAATAAAACCTTTGAAATACATAAACAAGTATGGCTTCCAGTCCTCTGGAATGAGGATGACATCGACTTTCTGAACAGCAGCAAAGGAAGTCAGTCATAAAAGTAGGCCTTCAGAATTCTGAGTCAGAGATTATTTGAGGCATAGAATTTATAACTGGATAAATAAGTCAAGCCAGGATACGAATGTCTTGTCTTTCCTTAATTTTCCTTGAGAAACTTATAGAGCACTGTGTTTCAAGAAAACAGGAAATAAACCAAGGAAAATGAAAACATATGAGTGTGGAAGCAAGAGCCCACACTAAGAAAAGAGCTGAGGAAAGGATCACAATGACAGCTGTGTAGCAGACCTAGACCCAGGTTGGCAGGAAGACAAGACACCAGGAAAAGTGGAACTGATACAGTGTGAGATGTATTTTGGCATTTGGATGAAAAATGTATTGATGGGGGTTGGGCAGTAGCACCGCAGATTAAGTGCATGTGGTGCAAAGTGCAAGGACCGATGTAAGGATCCCATTGGAGCCCCAGGCTCCCCACCTGCAGGGGAGTCACTTCACAAGCGATGAAGCAGGTCTGCAGGTATCTATCTTTCTCTCCTTCTCTCTGTCTCCCCCTCCTCAACAAAACCACAAAATAAACATAAGGAATATAAGAAACAAGAATATCAAAAACTGTTATTGAAATCAGATAACAGACATATGGGATCCATTGCACTGTTAGCTCTGCTCATATATTTTTGAAAAGCCTATAATGAAGGAAATGGGAGACAGCAGAATGGTTATACAAAGCATTTTTACACCTGAGGTTCCACGTTCTCAGGTCCAATACCCAGTTACCAACAAAAGTCAGAGCCGAGCAGTGCTTTGATTAAAAAGCAATAAGTAAATCCCATAATAAAAAGCTACAAAAAAAAAAAAAGACAATCACAACACCAGCAACATGTACAAATTTCTAATAATCTTTCAGACAATAGAATAATATTTTTCTGGCTCCAGATATTCCACTTAGAAATGCTCAGGTGAAGTCCAGCTAAAGGATTATTGGACACACACACAAAGACAATAAAAACCCATCTACAGTAGACCTTCTCTCACAGTGGAGTGGGAAAAATCAAACCTTTCCATCCCTCCCTTTCTTCACTGTCTCCACTCTAGATCTGTACTGTGCAACAAAGCAGTACTTTGGAATTCTTGTTAGAATTCTTGAGCTCAAAACCAACAGAGCTCAGAGTCAAGCCCCCTCCTGCAGAGGGTGGAGGGAGAAGCTTCACATGCAGCAAAACAGAGCTGTATCTCTCTCTCTCTCTCTCTCTTTTTCTCTCTCTTGTCTCCAGGCTACTGTTGAGGCCTAGTGCCAGCACTACAAATCTACTGCTGCTGGCAGCCATTTTTTCCATTCCATTGGATAGGACAGAGAAACTAAAAGAGGGGAGGGAGAGAGAAAGAGAGATACCTGCAGATCTGCTTCACTGCTTGTGAAGCTATCCCCTGCAGGTGGGGATCAGGGGCTCAAACCTGGGTCATTGCATGGGTCCTTGTACTTAGTAATATGTGTGTTTAACCGGGTGTGCCACCACCAGGCCCCCAGCATTCTCTAAAGATGCCCCTGTGTATTCCGTTTTAGCAGCATAAAACTTGTCAGACTTAGCATATCTCATCTTCTGCAGCCAGTGGTTGTGTGGACTGCTTTTCACATCTTCCATAAAGCTGACTTACACCAGACTGAACAAGTTTGACTATGAATAAAAAGCCTCACTAATAAGCAGATAGAAGATGGACATACCTCCGTCTCTCCTGAAGGCTGTGGAAAGTGCATTGTGGGTAGCAGCTTCATGACCACCTCACCCAGTTTCTCAAGGCACAGCCTAAAGTCGAGCTCCTCAGTGGGTGGTGGCCCATCTATAGCACTGAGCCATCATAAGATTCTGCTCAGTAACCACAGATGCACCAGCCACAACAAAGCCCAGAGAACTTCAGTATTCCACCTGGAACCCAGCCAGCAGCTGGCATCCTGAATTGACCAGTGATGTGGTTGATGTGGGGAAGAGGATTCATACCTGTGATGCTGTCAATTAAAAAGAATTCCAATGTCATATAAATTTGAGACCAACATTATAAGGAAGGAAAATTAGAGATCCATCTCTCACATGAACATAAATGCAAAAATCTTAAGCAAAATAAAATATTCAGCAATATATAAAAAAGTCAAAGCTGACTATTTTAAATTTATATTAGGAAGCTAATATTGGTTATCACCAGAATATCAGCCAATATATAGAGTCAGGCAGTAGCGCAGTGGGTTAAGTGAAGGTGGCGCAAAGCGCAAGGACCAGTGTAAGGATCCGGTTCAAGTCCCCGGTTCCCCACCTGCAGGGGAGTCGCTTCACAAGCGGTGAAGCAGATCTGCAGGTGTCTTATCTTCCTCTCCCTCTCTGTATTCCCCCTCCTCTCTCCATTTCTCTCTATCCTATCTAACAATGACTACATCAATAATAATAATAACTACAACAATTAAAAAAACAAGGGCAACAAAAGGGAAAATAAATATAAAAAATGTAAATTAAAAAAGAGTATCAGCCAATATAAATTGTCCCAAAAACAGGGGAGAGAGAAAAAGCATGTCATCTTAATAGACTATTTGATAAGTTTCAGAAATGATGATTTTTAAGGTAGGCATTTTAATCTACAAGTCACCTTTATACATAGGGTAAAATTTTATACTTCAGTACAAAGTCATACCATACTGAACATATCCAATTTCATCGGTTTAACTGAAAAATGTTGCAAGTTTCTCATATCAGTAACAAGGATGCCCATTATTACTACCACTTATATTAAATATGTATGTGATGTCTTAACTTATGTAGTGAGGGACTGGGGGGAAAAAAACACTTTTTAAGGAGGCAGAGAGATAGTCCATCAGTTAGGACACCTGCTTTGCCATGGAGCATCATACGGGCGGTACTACAGCAGTGGAAGAAGATCCAGTGCCATACTGTCTCCTTTTTTTATTTATTTTATTTATTTGTTTATTTACTTATTCCTTTTTGTTGCCCTTGCTGTTTTATCATCATAGTTATTATTATTGTTGTTATTTATGTCGTTGGGTAGGACAGAGAGAAATGGAGAGAGGAGGGGAAGACAGAGAGGGGGAGAGAAATATAGACACCTGCAGACCTGCTTCACCGCCTGTAAAGTAACTCCCCAGCAGGTGGGGAGCTGGAGGCTCGAACTGAGATCCTTATGTCAGTCCTTGCGCTTGGCACCACATGCACTTAACCCGCTCACTGCACTACTGCCGACTCCCTGCTGTTTCCTTCCTTCTCTGTCTCTCTTTCTCCTCTGTCTGAATGACAAAGAATCCCAGGAGCTGGAAGAGGGCTTGCTTAGTACTGGGCATAGTTTACGATGTTTACCACATGGGAACACCTCACAAAAGGGAAGCTTCACTGCAGGTGGGGAGCCAGGGGCTTGAACCCGGATCCTTCCTCTGGTCCTTGCACTTTGCACCACGTGTGCTTAACCCGCTGAGCTACCTGCCCGATCTCTCTCTGTCTCTCTGTCTCTCTCTCCCTCCCCCTCCCTCTCCCCTTCCTTTCCCCTTCCCCTCTCCCCTCCCTCACTCCCCTTTCATCCTCTATCTGAATTGAAAAAAAAAAAAATTCCACTTTCAAGTGGTGGAATCCTGTAACAGATGAAGCTCCAGTGAAGTCCTAGTGGCAAAGAAAAGAAAAAAGTGGCCCTGTAACAAATATGGGCCCCAGATAAGATCAATGGGGTTTGCAGTGAACAATATTTATATACCTTTCCCATATTGGGGAGCTACTCTCTTCCCTGATCCTGCTTGCTAGTCCTTTTTCCAACTATGACACCATCTCCCCAGACAATACCTTGGGTCTACCTGCATGTTAGAGATCAGGCTTAGGCAAAAACTAATAAAGCCATGGGTCCCTTGGAATATACCTAAAATAGACCTACTAGCTTTTTCCAAACTGGAGACCCCAAATCTCATCTGAAATATTCTTGCCTTTAGGTTCATGAATATTTAACAATTTGTTCTGCTTTATATCTTAACTCTTTTTCAGCCACCAGGTTTCACATGCTACCATGATGCCAGCCTGACTTCCCTGGGCAGATGACCTCACCAATGTGCCCTGGAGCCCTGCTTCCCCAGAGCTCTTGGCCCACTAGGGAAAGAGAGAGACAGGATGGGAGTATGGATTGACCTGCCAACATCCATGTTCAGCAGGGAAGCAATTACAGAAGCCAGACCTCCCACCTTCTGCATCTCATAATGATCCTGGATACATGTTCCCAGAGGGATGAAGAATAGGAACATTTTCAAGGAAGCAGGTGGGATAGGGAATTCTGGTGGTGGGAATTTTGTGGAAATGTATCCCTCTTATCCTCTTAGCTAATTTTTTTAAAGTGGCACAGAGCAGTGAAATCAAGCATGAACAAAGCCCTAGTTCCACCCAAGAAGAAAATAATTATGTTCTTACTATTCTCAGATGCATAAGTCGTCAATAGAAAATGCAAAAAAGTCATGAAAACCATTAAGATCAACCAGTGAGTTTATTTAGCAATACTGTTAGAAATAAATCAGTATACAAAATTCAAGTGCATTTCTATATCCTAGCAATAGGCATAAAAATTATTTTAAGAAACTACTTTTATAAAAAGAATCCATACTGTCAGTTAGCTGGGGAGAAAATATAAAAGACCTTTAAGCAGAAAATTATAATGACAGAATAAATGGAAGATTTATTATATTTAGGAAAAAAACTTCATATATATATGTATATATGTCATTATACACTAAATTCAATACCAGTCAAAATCTCACCAGTTGTTTTATGGAACTTGACAACTTGATTTAAATTTTACATGGAGGGGTTGCAAGGCAACTGAGTAACAGAATACATGTCTTATATGTGTAAGGCCCTGGATTCAATCACCAGCACTGCTTATGAAAAAAAGATGTTCTCTTCCCCTGGACTTCCCCTCTCTCCCTCTCCCTGTCTTTCTCACTCACTTTATGTCTCTTTTCACTCTCTCTCACTCTCATCAAAAGTAAACAAAATAGTGGCCAGGCAGTGGTGCACCTGACTAAGTGCTCACAGTATAGTGCACAAGGACCCAGGTTCAAACCCCTGGTCCCCACCTGCAGGGGGAAAGCTTCATGAGTGGTGAAGTAGGACTTCAGGTATCTGTCTGTCTCTTTCCCTCTCTGTCTCCCTCTCTCCTCTTAACTTCTCCATCATTATCTAATAATAAATATATTATAAATAACAATATTTTAAAAAATAAAATGAAACATATGTGGTAACACAAAGGTACTAGAATAAGTACAGCAATATTAAAGAAGAAGAATCTGAACTAGCTCATCAGTCATATATCTGGACTCAGGATAAAGCTACAGTAATAAACACATTATGGGAGGAGTTCAGGAATAGACCAACAGTCAATGAAATAGAACAATGAATCCAGAAACAGACACATTCATGTGACTCAGGATACTTAATCCAAAATAACAATGCAGGGGAAAAATTTATACTAATTTACTAGCTTTTATACCTTCATATCTTGTATATCTATTCACAAGTTAATTCTAAACATTTTCAAAGCAGACAAATGTATTGATGATTCAAATAAAGCAAAATGGAAAAAATATGTGGCCCAGAAAATGGTGCCTTGCCTAGAGTGCTGGACTTGAAAGCAAGAGGTCCTGAGTTTGATATCGTATGTGCCAGATAAGGCTCTAGTGTTCTCTCGCTCTCTCTCTTGCTCTCTCTCTCTTTCATGATAATAAAAAGGTGACTCTTTAAAAAATAATAGCAATGTTACATAGAAGTATGAAATTGTGACAAACCACTGAAGACTAAACATGAAGAAACAAGTTTTGAGGACCAAATCAATTATTACACAAAACATAAAGCTATTTAATTGTCATTAAAAGTTACCTATCTTTATTTAATATTTCAACTTCCATTTTGAAACTCCTTTTTTTCTAATTCACAGTTCTTTTCTACTTTATTTACTTATTTGAACGAGGGATAGAAGAATAGAGACCCTAGAGCACTGGTCAACTCTGGCTTACAGTGGTGCAGGGGATTGAACCTGAAACTTCACAGCCTCAGGCATTACCTATACTGTCTCCCTTGCTTTCTTTTTTTTTTTTTTTTGCCTCCAGGGTTATTTCTGGGGCTCAATGCCTGCACCATGAATCTGCTGCTCCTGGAGGCCATTTTTCCCCCTTTTGTTGCTCTGGTTGTAGCCTTGTTGTGGTTATTATTGTTGTTGTTGATGTCGTTCATCAACGGATAGTGTTGGATAGGACAGAGAGAAATGAAGAGAGGAGGGGAAGGCAGAGGGGAGAAAGAAAAATAGACACCTGCAGACCTGCTTCACTGCCTGTGAAGCAATTCCCCTGCAGGTGGGGAACCAGGGGCTTGAACCCAGATCCTTCCTTTGGTCCTTGCGCTTTGCACCAAGTGTGCTTAACCCACTGAGCTACCCACCCGATATCTCTCTCTCTCTCCCTCTCTCCCTCTCTCCTTTTTAATTATTGGGGGTTAGTGGTTTATAGTATAGTCTGTAACACATAGGCACAGCCTCTTATCTCCCCTTGATTGGTGTCTGAGAGACACACCAGGACCCCAGTGTCCCTTCATCCTGTCCCTTCCCCTTGTTTCCCCCAGAGCCTTTTGCTTTGGTGCAATACACTAGACCCAGTCCGACTTTTCACCTATGTCCCCCCATTACTGTCCTTTATTCTTAAATTCCACCTATAAGTAAGATCATTTGGTGCTGGTCTTTTTCTTTCTGGTTTGCCTCACTCAACATGGTGACTACAGATCCTGAGAATAAAGTACTAAATGGCTATTAAAAATTATGAGGTCATCTCTATTTTTACCTCAATATTTTTATTCTTTCCAGATTTGACAGATGCTTTTTGGAAGTAATCTTATGATTTTATAGTGATTAAATCATATTGAAGAACAATTTTTTTAAATCTAGATAAATAAAAAGACGTTCATATATTTAGATGAGAAAATTTAATAGCAACTCTCTAAATACTGACATGAAAACATTCAATTTTTTAATTTAATTGCTTTTTTAAGCAAGTAAAAAACATGAAAGAACATATGTACCCCCATGTTCATAGCTGCATTATCCACAACAGCCAAAACATGGAAGCAACCTAAATGTCCATCAACAGATGACTGGGTAAAGGAGATATGTAACATATATCCTATAGAATACTTCTCAGCAGAGGGCCGGGCAGTAGCACAGCAGGTTAAGTGCACATGGCACTTCTGTGAGAAGTGCAAGAATTGGAGTAAGGAGTAAGGATCCTGGTTCGAGTCCCTGGCTCCCCACCTGTGGTGGTGTGGGAGGGTCGCTTCACAGGTGATGAAGCAGGTCTGCAGGTGTCTTTCTTTCTCTCCCCATCTTCCCCTCCTCTCTCAATTTTTCTCTTTCCTGTCCAACAACAAGGGCAAAGAGGGCAATAAAAATGGGGGAAATGGCTTCTGGGGACAGTGGATTCCTAAAGCAAACACTGAGCTCCAGTGACAACTCTGGAGGCAAACAAACAAAAAAAAAAAAAAAGAATACTACTCAGCAATTTAAAGAGACTATGTTGTATCCTTTGGGACAACTGTAAATGGCACTGGTGGAGACTATGCTAAGGAAGAAAGGAAATGAAAGGCAACTACCATATGGCATCATTCATATATGGAATATAGAGAATTAAAGCATAATAACATAGTCTACCCATATCTAAGTGCTGGGAAATTGTGCAGATGCAGTCACATCTGCCATGTTGTCCCCTCAGGCTATTGCTAGTTCCCTCGAGAGTTGGGACATTCTCAGAGCGCCTGTTCAGCCATGTTGTGCCCTCAGGGCATTGTCAATTCCCTGCGATATTTGGAGTGCTTTGGTTACTTCTCCTCCTTCCCATTCTCACGAGAGTTATTATCCTACCCTGGAGTGCTATGGTTACTCCTCCCCCTTCCCATTCTTGTGAAAGCTACTCCCATAAAAGCCCTTCTTCTTCTGCACCTCTCTCTCTTGCCGGCCCTTTACTTTGGTGTTTAGACGCAGGAAAGGTTGCTGCGTGAGGCAGCCATTTTTGCTACCTCCACATGGCCCAACCTGCTTCTCTCTCACCCAACTCTGAGGTGCCAGTGCAAATAAAGATTTGTGTTTCCTCTTCACTCCGGATCTCCTCTCTCTCTTCTCCATGGCACAGCTCAACACCTGGTGCCCAACGTGTCCCGCACTCACGCCCCGCTGGGTGGCCCGGCCTGAGGTCCAGAAAAGTCGCCCAGACACAGGTAAGTGGCAGCTGCCTGACACTGCGGCCCCCCGTTTCCCCCCACCATGGGATTTTTTTCGAGGAGGCATCCCAGACATTATATTCTTTTCTCATGGGACAGGCTCTCGATCTCAGAGACTTTTTTTTTTTTTAATTTTTTTTTTCCTCCTCCAGGGTTATTGCTGGGCTCGGTGCCTGCACCATGAATCCACCGCTCCTGGAGGCCATTTTTTCCCCCTTTTGTTGCCCTTGTTGTAGCTTCGTTGTGGCTATTATTATTGCCCTTGTTGACGCAATTTGTTGTTGGATAGGACAGAGAGAAATGGAGAGAGGAGGGGAAGACAGAGAAGGAGAGAGAAAGATAGACACCTGCAGACCTGCTTCACCGCCTGTGAAGTGACTCCCCTGCAGGTGGGGAGCCGGGGGCTTGAACCGGGATCCTTACACCGGTCCCTGCGCTTTGCGCCACGTGTGCTTAACCCACTGCGCCACCGCCCAACCCCCTCTCAGAGACGTTTTAATTGGAGCTACACCGTGGGTTCGCTTGGCTATGTTTGCAACATTCAGGATATGTATAAGGCATCCTGCCAAAAGGTTAATAGACCTTGAGGCTGAGATACAAGAGTTAAAGGATATGTTCTCGGTGCTTAATCCCTCTAAGCCTTCTGCAGCTTCCACTTCCATGACTCCTTCCCCCGCTAATACCTCATCATTAAGAGACCTTGAGGCTGAGATACAAAAGTTAAAAGAGATGTTCTCGGTGCTTGACCACCCTAATTCCTCTACAGTTTGCCCCAAGAGTTCTCTTCCGGCAGGTCCGAGAGCCGCTACCCTAGCAGCTCCCACTTCCGTGACTCCTTCCCCCACGTCATCAAACCAAATCCACACCTTCCCGGTAAATGTGGCCCCCAATAGACAAAACCCTCAGGTGTGGCATCCATACTCCTCCAAAGAACTCAGAGAACTCAGACAGGCAGTGAAGGAGGACGAGATCATGCCCCATGGACCAATTCCATTTTACGAAGCTTTTTCCACCTTAATAGCCCCCAAGATTGGAGAGGCTTAGCTCATGCTGCGCTCCCAGACCCCCTCTACCTGCAATGGGAGGCATGCTTTCGTGATGAATGCTCTAAACAATCCCAGAAAAATAATCACAAACAGCTAGAATGGAATTTTGATGCATTGTTTGGAGCGGGAGATTTGAAACTGGAATTCAGCAGGCAGAAGCCAAGTTTCCAACCAGTTATTTTGAACAGGTACACATCTGCGCAACACAAGCATTGGAAAGGTTAACCCCATCCACAGGAGAGACCTCAGTCCCCATTAACTCACTTCACAAAAAAAACGATGAATCCTTAGCTGACTTCATTTCCAGGGTGTGGTCAACCTTAGAGAGAAAGATTTATAATCCTGAAGTCTGTTCTCTCCTTTATTCTATTGTCTGGGATGGCATGGTTCCAGAATTCTGTCAGGCATGTCTTAGTCTTAAACACCAACACCCAGATAATTGGATTTTAGTGACACAGGAACTTAGATCAGGCTCTTATGGGGCACCCATTATGACACAGGCTTATGCAGTTACCCCCGATAATCAAAACAGGGCCTGCTTTCAGTGCAGTCGCCAAGGGCATTGGCATAACCAATGTCCAGATAAGCTGCGACGACACCTCCAGTCAGGGCAACCATGCCTTCAGTTAGGGCAACCACGCCTCCAGTCAGGGCAACCCCGCCTTCAGTCAGGGAGCCAGAGGCCACAAACACCTTGTCCTAGATGTCAGAAAGGTTTTCATTGGAAGAGAGATTGTTGGTCCAAATTTCATAAAGATGGCATGCCCCTGAATGGTACAAATTCAGGGCCTGAGATTTTGTGGACCACTCCTGTTTTAGAATGAGGTCACCCTACTATGACAGTAAGGATTGGCAATATTCCTTTTAAATTTTTGATTGACACGGGGGCAGAAAAAATGATTTTAAGGCAAGCAGAGGTTCCCCAAAATTGGGAACTCCTCCCAGGACCTCATATACATGGAGTTGGAGGGTTGACCCAAGCCTTTCTCACAAGAGATTTGCTCATGTGGGAAGACCCTGAAGGGACTACCGGACACTTCCGCCCTTTGGTAGCTGATATTAGCACCAACCTACTGGGCAGGGATCTTCTGGAATGTCTTGATGTTAGGATATCCACAGATGCCTCTGCAGAGCGTAACACCTTCTCCTGTGAGACCAGATCTAATCAGCACCCCCAATACTAACTGCCACTGTTCGTAACCAAACTCCCTGGCTTTCTAATGAGCCTGTCTGGGAGGAACAGTGGCCTTTGCCTAGGGATAAGCTAGAAATTTTAAAAGAGCTCATCCAAGAGCAGTTGTCCTTGGGACACATTCATCATTCTCAAAGCCCATGGAATACTCCTGTCTTTGTGATTAAAAAGCGCTCGGAAAAATGGTGCCTCCTCCAAGATCTCCATGCGGTAAATAAAACCATGCAGGTCTGGGGCTCCCCCCAAAGGGTTTGCCTCTTGCTTCTGCAATTCCCACGGGAACTCCAATCATAGCTATTGATATACAAGATTGTTTTTTCTCTATTCCCTTGCATCCGCAAAATTGTAAACATTTTGCCTTCTCTGTTCCTTCTATTAATAATGCCAGCCCTGCCAATAGATTTGAATGGGTAGTGCTGCCCCCAGGGCATGGCCTATAATCCTACAATTTGTCAAGAGGCTGTTAAATCTGCCCTT
This sequence comes from Erinaceus europaeus, assembly GCF_950295315.1. NCBI lineage: Eukaryota > Metazoa > Chordata > Mammalia > Eulipotyphla > Erinaceidae > Erinaceus > Erinaceus europaeus. The sequence goes on from NC_080164.1 coordinate 88,830,175, forward strand.
TTTCCATATATTCATAAGGGCCTTAATGTTTTTCACTACATGGATGACGTCTTAATATGGGGAGAATTAGATACAGATCTCTGTGCCCTACGTGATTTTCTCATTCCTGCCTTAAAGAAAAGTGGCCTTAATGTACCTCCTGAGAAGATACAGCTAATTCCTCCAATATCTTTCTTAGGTTCAGAGATTTCTCTAACGCAAATTCGTCCCTTAAAACCTAGTGTTAGTTTTCCTTCTAACCTCACTCTTGCTTCTTTACAAAGTTTTCTTGGAAATTTAAATTGGCTTAGGCAGTATCTTTATCTGCCTACTAGCTGCCTCCAACCACTGTTTGACCTGTTAAAAGGAAACAAACAGCCCTCCTCAAAATGTAGGTTAACTCCCGAGGCCTCCTTGGCACTGGAAAGGGTTAACCAGGCCCTCCAGGACATGCACCTTGTTTGATTCTCTCCCTCCTCTTCGGTAAACCTTCTAATCTTTAACTCCACCCCCACAGTAGTGGGGGCATGTGGCAGAACCATGGGGTTCTCGAGTGGCTTCACATGCCAGTAGATGGAGCTCCAAGACTCCTCACTGAGATAGACGCGTTAGCATTCATGGTTCACCAAGGAAGAAATAGGTCTGTGCAGGTCTTAGGGAAAGAACCAGATTTAATTATTCTGCCCTTTTCTCTCACAGATACAGAGTGGCTCATACACCATCATTCCCATTTTGCCATAAGCTTCGTGGGGTTTCCAGGACAAATAGATAACCATTTTTCTTCTAATAAATTGATAGCTTCTTTACCTCTTTTGCCTCTACTAGTACCTAAACTTTTCTCTCAGGATCCCATACCCTCTGCTCCTACAGTCTTCACTGATGGTGGAATAAAGGGAGCTTCTGCTCTTATATATTACCCAGACAAACAACCCCCTAAACCTCTCTTTACTGAGCTTCCTGATAATTCCCCTCAGTACCAAGAACTTTTTGCTGTTTTCCTTGCATTAAAAGCTGTACCAGAATCCTTCAACCTTTTTTCTGACAGTGTGTATACTGTTAACTTACTTCCATGGCTTGCTCGTTCTTATGTGAGAATTGATGACAACCTACTTTCCCCTCTCTTGATTCAAGTCGCCTTTATGCTCTGTTCTCAAACCCAACCACTGTATATTCAACACCTTCATTCCCACAGCCCTCTTCTTGGTTCCCTGTCCGAAGGGAATGCTGCAGCTGACCGCCTTGCCTCCACAGGAACTCTCCTAGTCTCTGTCTCTGATCCTGCTGACTTTCATTCCCTAACCCATGTTAATCTTAAAGGCCTTTGAGCTCGATTTCCTGATGTTCCTTTACCACAGTTGAAACATATCCTTGCTACCTGTTCTTCCTGTGCAAGTCTTATAAAAACACCTGCTATTCAAACTCTTGGGGTTAACCCCCGGAGGCTTAAAAGCCAATGCTCTTTAGCAAACTGATGTCACCCACATACCAAACTTTGGCAAGCAAAAATATGTGTTTGTCTCAATTGACACCTTTTCTAAATTTATGTGGGCAACAGCTCAGATGGGAGAAAGCTCTAAAAAGCTTCTAAGCCATATGCTCTCCTGTTTTGCTGTGATGGGCTTACCTCTGCAACTGAAGACTGACAATTGGTCTATGTTTACCAGCAAACAATTTAAAGATTTTTGTTCCCTCTGGAACATCACTCATACCACAGACATTCCCCATAATCCACAGGGACAAGGCATTGTTGAGAGGGCCCATCAAACCCTTAAGGCTCAATTAAATAAAGATAAAGGAGGAATGTACCCCCCCCAATATCCAGCTAGCAAAAGCCTTAACTACATTAAATCTTTTTAATATTTACAATAACTCAGACTTACCTCCTATTATTCTTCACTGGCAAACACCATCTACTCTTCCAGCTATTAAGGTCAAGTGGAAAGACCCACTTGATAAAATTTGGAAAGGGCCTCACCCTCTATTGACCATGGGGAGGTGTTTTGCATGCATTTTCCCACAGAATTACTCCAAACCTGTCTGGGTTCCTGCCCCCCATGTCCGACAATACCCACATGATGGCACTGCTATACCTGAAGAACAAGAAATACTACAAGAGGACTAGATGCAGGATACATCCCAGGATCCATGACACGACATGGTGGAATCTGGAAAATCTGGCTCACAGAGCCCTCTCTCCTACTCCTTCTCTGGATGTCTTATGTTATGACTGGCCAGTTGTGATTTGTGAGTCAGTGTGTTGAATGACCAAAAAATTTTGTATGACCCATCTGCTCAGAGTACTTTAAAAGGTAATTGACTTTATATAAAAATGCTGGACGCATCCAAGGTTTCTGGAGACATCCAGAAACATTCCAATATTTTTTTCTCTCTTTTTGATTTTTATATGTAAGTCTTTATATATATGTGTGTGTGTGTGTGTGTGTGTGTGTGTGTGTGTGCGTGTGTGTGTGTGCTTAGTCTTAAACTGTGTCAGTAAAGACGGATCTAAATTTGTTTTTAAAATGCTATGTTTTCATAACAGAAGTTTTTCTCCTCCAGTGTGTTATAACTAAATGTTTATGGGTATATCTCAAGTTTGGTAAACACTAACTTAATGGTTAAAAGTGTAACCTTAAAGCTACTTTATTACCAGGCAAGGTAAAAATTAATTTGCTAAAGGTAACTAACTATTTAAGGTAAAAGTCTAAATGTTTAGCGTGACAATACATTCCCAAAACTAAAATATAAATTCTCTATACAGGACACTTTTGGAGGGCCCCCAAAAGTGCCCTGTAAACTATCTCGTGGAAATTAATCCACAACAGATCTGGCATCAATCTGGCACTGTAAATGTTAAAACCATTGTCACTAACATGCATTAACTCTCTAGGTAACTGGAGTCTGTTTATAGTCCAAAGTAAAAATGGTTAAAAATCAATATATATTTTAACTATAATTGGTCTAAAGATACTGCTGTAGAGACTGCTACAGGAGGTCACATTAGATGACCTTTTAACAAAATTATAAAGATACTTAAACAAATTATAATTAATTATAATAAATTATAGTAAACTTCTAACTTGTTAAAAGTTTTTTTTTTCACAAGTAATTGACTACAACTATGTCAGAGCCTTCACATGAAGAAGCATCTGCTCATATGGTAAGCTATAAAACTACAAGGAGTTCCTCCATACACAACCTATGTGAATTAACAACATTCACATATTCTTGTACACTTAACTGGTGTATCTTGTCTTGCCACCATAGGCCTGCTTTGTCAGCCAACAATTTAAAGATGTTTCCCTTTATAACATCACCCATGCCACAGACATCCCTTACTACCCCCAAAGACAAATGGCTGTTCCCCTGGACATTACATCCACTGACTGCTTCCCTTAGACTTGAGATATGATCCTGCCTCTTCATACCAATGGATAAATTCCCCCTTCCTTACCTGGCTACCCTCAGTTGTGGGACCCTTGCTTGTTTTACTTCTGCTCACAGTAGGTCCTATAACTCTTAACAAGCTCATGGCCTTTTTGCAGCAACAGATTGATGCCATAAAGATGCAACCTATACAAGCTCACTATCATAGGCTGGACATGGCAGAATATGGAGTTGCTGCAGAGGATTTGCCCCCCCCTCCATCAGAATGTCCACCATGTAGAGGGCTAGCTAGCCAATGATGGGTAAAGGGGAAACTAGCACTATCCAGTCAACCTAAGACAGGGCACCTGGTACTACTGGGCAAAAATTACCAGGTGTTCCAATGACGGGTAAGATGGAAGGCTGATCCCCAACCTAAGACAGGCACAGTCCACCCTGCCACAAAATAAATTCCGCCAAACATCAAAGCATGCATATATATATATATATATATATATATGTAGAAGGGGGACATGTGGGGAGCCACATGTGCCCTCAAGGTTGCTATTGGCATGACCATAGAGTCTTTGTTTAAAGATAAGTTCCTGCTTCCCTACACCTTTGAGTCTTTGTTAAAAGATAAGTTCTTTTTCCCCATGAATCACCCAGGACCTTCCAGATAATGGCTAATTACCATGACAACACACCACTTCAATCAACATTCCCCAGCTGCTAACTCCCCCCTTGCCCCGGCCTTAAAAACAGCATCTTTGGTGCTAATAAACAGACTTGATAAAAAAATAATTAATTAAAATAATAATAATAATAAATAATAGGAAAGATACATCCCCCAATACTCAGTTGGCTAAGGCACCAAACCTCTTTTTCTATAAAAAATTAAAATCAGATGCCCTGTTAACCACAAGAAGCAGATTGTTTGTGTTTCTTTTACAGGAATCTGAGGAAAAACCATCTGGACCCCTGCACACCCTGACATCACCAACCAGATGGCATGACTACAGTGGCACAACCCCCGAAACCCTAGATGCCACCTGACACGATCTGAAGAACCTGATTTACAGACTCCAAGAACAGAACTTTCTTACTGCCTGTTTGCCCTTCCTGCTTCTGCTTTGTCTGTCATGTTTTGGCGATTCCAGCTCACTGTCTACAGAGAAGTGGAATTCCAGCAGCTGACCTTCCTCATGCAGCGTTTCACCCCCTGCCATCTCTCCCCCTAGTCGCCTACTTTGGACTGAGACTTCTATTGGACTTGCTGGTATACCCTTTGGACACTTTAGACAATTTTACAGCAGCTTCCTTTACTTCATGCTGCCTATACTGTGGCAATTAGATAAAAGGAAAGGGGGAGATGCTGGGAAATTATGCAGATGCAGTCACATCTGCCATGTCGTCCCCTCAGGCTATTGCTAGTTCCTTCGAGAGTTGGGATATTCTCGGAGCGCCTGTTCCACCATGTTGTGCCCTCAGGGCATTGTCAATTCCCTGCGATATTTGGAGTGTTTTGGTTACTCCTCCCCCTTCCCATTCTCACGAGAGTTATTATCCTACCCTGGAGTGCTATGATTACTCCTCCCCCTTCCCATTCTCGCGAGAGCTACTCCCATAAAAGCCCTTCTTCTTCCGCACCTCTCTCTCTCTTGTCGGCACTTCACTTCAGTGTTTAGACGCAGGAAAGGTTGCTGCGTGAGGCAGCCATTTTTGCTACCTCCATGTGGCCCAACCTGCTTCTCTCTCACCCAACTCTGAGGTGCCAGCGCAAATAAAGATTTGTGTTCCCTCTTCACTCCAGATCTCCTCTTTCTCTTCTCCACGGTGTGGCTCAACATCTAAGACCTTGGGAAAATTATGGTGGTTACCATTGGGGGCTGGGGACAAAGAATTTGAGTGATGGGAGTGTTGTGAAACTATACTCCTATTATTAAATCACTAATAAAAGGGGGAAATAGGCAAAAATAAATAAAAAAAATACTACCTAAAAATATGTTTCAGGAACAGCTGACAGCTGCAGCCAGTAAATTATAAAGTAAGAACTCAAAGCCCTGAGTATATACCTCTCAGAGACATGAACATGGAATGGGGGGGAGAAAGCATGCTATCTTCAACAAAAGATAACACCTTATTTATAACATCTCATATATAAACTGGAGTTGGCTTTACTATTAGTTGTCCTTAGATATCATAATATATATGTAATCTTCATGTGTGTGATGCATGTTATCCCATGTTTATGTTATTAGATTATTTTAATAGAATCACTTAATTTTGAGCTAGTCCTGAGACACCACACTGCCTACTGCCAGGATCAGTATGTCTTTCAATGATTTTTAAATAAATAAATCTTTCACAAAGATCTATTTATTTATTTTACATGAGCAAGAGGAAAATAGAGAGATGGGGAGAGGAGAGAAAGTAACACCAGAGTATTAAATCAAACTCAGGACCTCACAATTTTAAATCTAGTGCTTCAGCTACTACTGTGCCACCACCCAGACCTCTCTAGTGAATTTTTTAAATAAAGGACTTAATATCCTCTGTAGTCTGCTAAGACCTCATATGGTCAAATTTATTTAGGGGGAGGGGGTAGTAGGAGGGTAACACAAAGTTACATCGTATTTAATAAGAGTTTCCTAACAGTAAGGTCAGAAACGTCCATATTGTGAAAATGTAAGTTTTGTTTGTTTTGTTTTGTGTTTTTACCAGAGCACTGTTCAGCTCTGGTTTTTGATGGAGTGACTAAACCTGGGACTTTGAAACCTCAGTCATGAGAGACTCTGCATAACCATTATGCTATCTCTCCATCCCAACTTTTTTTTTTCTGAAAAAAAAAATCACGGGAGTCAGTCAGTGGTGCACCAGGCTAGGCACACAGAGCACTAAGCACAAGGACCTGCCCAAGGGTCTGGTACAAGCCCCTGTTCACCAGATGCAGAGGGTCCATTTCCCAAATGGGGAAACAGGTCTGCAGGTATCTCTCTTTCTCTCTCCCTCTCTTCCCCTCCTCTCTCAATTTTTCTCTGTCCTATCCAATAAAATAGGGGAAAGAAGTGGGGAGGGGTTTCCAGGAGCAGAGCCCCAGCGATAACCCTGGAGGCAAAGAAAAGGAAATCACATCTAGACATACACTTTATGCCTCCAAACACATTGAGACTGAACCCATGAGCCCATCCATATACTTCCTTTCTGCTGCTCCATTACTTCCTAGCCTAAGCAAACACAGAGCACCTTATCTGAAATGTATCCAGAGACTATACCACAACACCAACTGGTGTGGAAAACAAATAAAAATCAAAGCCAACTAAATAAGGGTTCTTATTCTACCCACTACACTTCTCTCATTTGGACTGCATAAGAGCTTTTTTTAAAAAAAATAAAATAAAATAAAGTTCACTTAAGCTCTGGTGATACAAAGCAGCACTTATTTTCATGACCACACTGTCAAACTTAATGATCTGTAAGTAACAAGGACTGTATGTTTTCACCAAATTCATTCAGGAAATCTAATTGTGGTAACTTTGGATTTCAACCTTATTTTCAAGGTCAGAAATACAGTTTATGAAAACAGCATATTTATGGTTCTATAATAGGATAGCTAATTCTAATACCAAAAAAAAAAACTCTACAGGATATTATAAGGAACTACAGAAATATGTTTGCTTACTAAAATCCATTGTTGGGTATTGAATTTAAAATAATTCTAACCTAATTGATTAAATATCTTAAAATTTAGAAATAAAATAAAGTAAATTTAAGAAAACAAAAAGAAAAAGGAAACAGCCTATCAAGTCACTATGATTAAATAAATATGAAATGCTAATAAAGAATTGAAATAAGGGGACCAGGTGGTGGCACACCTGGTTAAGCACTCATGTTACAGTGCACAAGGACACAGGTTCAAGGCCCTGGTCCCCACCTGCAGGGGGAAAACTTCACGAGTGATGAAGCAGGGTTGCCAGTGTCTCTCTGTCTCTCTCCCTCTCTACCTCCCCCTCCCCCTCAACCCAAAAATAAATGAATAAATAATATAATTAATTAATTAATTAAGAAAAATAACTGAAATAATAGATCAGTGGAACAGAACAAAGAATCCTGAAATTTTGTATGAGATATTAATTTAAGACAAAAAGATGCATTTTAATTCATAGGAAAAAGAGTGATTATCCAGTAAATTGTGCTGGCACAACTGGCAGTCCATCTGGCGGGAAAATGTTCTCCAACCTCATATTATAAATAAAAAACAAATTCCAGATGGGACAAATGCATAATGCAATCAGAAAAGCATCAGAAAACGAGGAGGAAACCTAGGAAACAACACGCAAAATCTGCTTCCTAACCAGAAAGAAGAGATAAAATCATATGTGAGTGTATTTTTTTTTTTAAATTTTTGTTGCAAACAGTATTATAAATATAATAGGGTAATGATAGGTCTGGAAAGTTATTTGAAAAGTTTCAGCAGATATTTAGTTAGTAAACATTGCCAATATACAAAGAACTGTGGAAAGTGGGTAAGAGACAAGTATCACAAGAGAAAAAAGGGTGCAAAGAGGGGACTCAGAAAAAAACAGATCCACATAGCTACAAGCACGAAGATGTCCAAATGAGATAATAATTAGAGAAACTAAAGCACAAGAAGAAAATAACATATCATTCTACAGACAGCCAGAAAAAGAAAAATTAGAGCAATAATACCAATTGTTGACAGGAGAAGAAGAAAAAAAATGTGAATTGTTTACAACTGTTTTGAAAAAGCAATGTGACATGTCTATCTTTAAACTAAGAATATACAGATGCTTCAGTCACACTCTTGGGAATCTTCTATCTTTTCCTGATGGGGTAGGGCTCTGGGAAGGTGAGGTTCCAGGACACATTGGTGAGGTCATCTGTCTAGGGATGTCAGATAGAAACAAGCTGGGCGTATGGATCTATCTGTCAATGCCCATGTCCAGCAGATAAGCAATTACAGAAGCTAGACCTTGTACCTTCTGCACCCCATAAAGATCTTTGGTCCATACTCCCAGAGGGATCAAGAATAAGGAAACTTCCAATGGAGGGAAGGGAATATGGAACTCTGGTGGTGGGAATTATATGGAATTATACCCCTCTTATCCCAAAATCTTGTCAATAATTATTAAATAACTAATAAAAAATTATTTTAAAACAGGTCAGTCCATACTCCCAGCTATATTTCTTCTTTCCCTGATTTTTTTTTTTTTACTAGAGCAAAGCTGAACTCTGGTTTATAATATAATAGTGTCAAGGATTAGACTTGGGATATTAGAACCTCAGGTATGAAAATCTTTTGCATAACCATTTTGCCACCTCCTTGGATCCTTCTACATTTCCTTACTTCAACAAAACAAGCAAAAAAAATGGTTTCAACATGAAAACTTTAGGTACTGAAAACAATGACAAAACGCAATAAATAAAGCAAAGTATTAGTCCATTAGTACTTACTTCAAAGGATCAACTTGAAAATCAAACAAAAGAATACAGAAAAGTGTTTCTCATACCACCCAACGTATTACATATATTCAATAAATGCTAGTAACATTCTGTTTAAAGCAGAAAAGACTACTGAGAGTAGTGGTCACTATGAAGCTAAAAACGTCTTTGAAAAATGACATTGTGTGCACGTAGCACTTTTTCCTATATTGCTGAATCCTGTTTTCTCTGGCCTGCAAAGATTCAGATTATAGCAACCAGGCTGCTCATTAAACACTTTTCCTGACAGCAGGGTACAGTTATAATTAGATATTTAAAGAACAAAATGGCAGGGGAGTAGTTCAGCTGACAGAGCACAGCACTTACATGACCGAGGCTCCTCCTTCTACTCACCACATGTATCAGAGGTGTGTCCTCTCTATGTATTTCTCTCTTTGTCTCTTTCTCTCAACTCTACCTTTACCTTATATCAAACCAATTAGATAATTTAAAATAAGTAAATAAAAAAGTAGATAGCCATCTTTGACAGTTACTTTGAGAATGTGGACAACCACCGTAAATAACTTGTGCTGTGGTCAAATTGTTGATAATATCGAATAAGAAACACTTAGGTCCTGATGTTTCCTCAGGTCAGAAGAGACTTAACCCATTCACACAGACTGAAGAGAGTTGTAACCCATTCTAAGGGTTTGCCCGGGAGTCAGGCGGTAGCGCAGTGGGTTAAGCGCACATGGCGCAAAGCACTAGGATCCAAGGACCGTCATAAGGATCCCGGTTCGAGCCCCCAGCTCCCCACCTGCAAGGGAGTCGCCTCACAAGCAGTGCAGCAGGGCTTCAGGTGTCTATCTTTCTCCCCCTCTCTCTGTCTTCCCCTCCTCTCTCCATTTCTCTCTGTCCTATCCAACAATGACGACATCAATAATAACTACAACAATAAAACAACAAGGGCAACAAAAGGGAATAAATAAATAAATATTAAAAAAAGAAGAATTTATGAAGGTTTGCCCAAGAGGGAAATATAGTCCTTAGTAAAGAAATTCCCCTCCCAACTCTGAGATTCTCTTTGCTGGTCTGCCAAAAATGATGTTAGTTTTGTTACAATCTAGAATCTGAATTTGGTCCACTAATATTTTTAGTATATAACAAAATATGGAAAGGCATTCATGGGTGGGGTCAGGTGGTGGTGCATCTAGTTGAACGCATACATTACAATATGCAAGGACCACAAGTGGTGAAGCTTCACAAGTGGTGAAATAATGCTACACATGTCTTTCTTCCTCTTGATCTTCCCCTACCCTTTCAATTTCTCCCTATCTTTATCCAAAATAAATAAAGATTTTTAAAAATCTCTTGTTTAAAAAAAGGCATTCACAAATCGCATAAGTATATTAGCAGTCTTATTACTTACATGGAGTTGACTTTTTCTTCAGGGCCTTGAACTTGGCCTGTCACAGTACCTTTGCTGGTATTCATCACCCATCCAACCACTCCTATTTTCTTAGCCTCATCTTCTGTGTACTGGATTCAGAAAGAAACAAGAGATAAAGAAACAAAGTCTAGCATCACAGACTAACTTCATAATATACTTGATTCTGGCATCCAAAAAGCACTTAGCCAGCAGTAGTTTTTTTTTTTAATTGAAAGATAGCGGATGCCAAAAATTATGTAACTGATCTACAGAAATACTTCTATTTACAGGTAACTTCACTTAAGTAGTTTTTACTTTTATTAAGCTACTCTTCCAGTAAAGACAAGTACATTTAAGAAAATAACATGGGGGGGCTGGGTGGTGGTGCACCTGGTTGAGCACACATGTTACAATGTGCAAGGACCATAGTTCAAGCTCCCAGTTCCCACCTATATGGGGAAAGCTTGACAAGAGGTGAAGCAGTGCTGCAAATAACTCTGTCTCTCTCATTCTCTGTCTCCCCCTTCCTCTCGATTTCTGGCTATCTCTATGGAATAGTTAAATAGAGATATTAAATAGGTACTGAGAATCATTTCAGAAACCCAGTTCCATATCATATCATATTCTAGGCTGCATAAAATTCAGTGTCTCCTAGTATAGGGGTAGATAGCATAATGGTTATCCAAAAAGACTCTTTTGCCTGAGGCTCCAAAGTCCCAGGTTCAATCCCCTCACACATAGCATCACCATAAGCCAGAGCTGAGCAGTACTCTGGTGAAAATAATAATAATAATAACAATCATTCAGTACCTGCCTATGCTAATTACATTATTAATCTGGGTTCTAAATTATGACCCCTTGGGGCCAGGTGGTGGCACACCTGGTTAAGCACATGTTACAATGTGCAAGGACCAGGGTTCGAGCCCCTGGTCCCCACTTGCAGTGGGAAAGCTTTGTGAGTGGTGAAACAGTGTTGTAGATGTCTCTGTCTTTCTCCCTATCACCCCTCCCCTCCTGATTTTTGCCTGTCTCTATCTAATAAAAAACTAAAGATAATAAAAAATTTTTAATTATGACCACTCAAAGATTTGCAGGTGCTTTAGAAAAATAGCCAATTCTGTCAATATAAAGTATTCAATAAAAAGAATTTGATGTTATCCGTTGGCTCTGGACTTGATACAAATGTTATTACTATGGCAGTAAGTATTCAATATATATTCAATATATCCTATACTCAATATCACTAATCAAAATGTTTAACTAGATCACCCTGAAAGATACTTTGGAAATTCAAAGACAACATCAAAAACTAGAATAGTTTTAAGAGTATTTAGATACATATTTGAAATAGCTGTTTTTATTTGTTTATTTTTGTATTTTTTACCAGAGCACTGCTCAGCGGCTTATGGTGGTACAGGGGATTGAACCTGGGACTATGAAGCCTCACGCATGAGACTCTCTTAGTATAACCATTATGCTATCTACCTCTGCCCTTACATATTTATTTCCAAATCATTTTATTAAAGGGTTAATGGTTTACAGTGAAGTTGTTACGACTGGGTACAATTTCTCATCTCCCTGTGATATGTGTCTCCAATACATTCAACTTAGGTTATTTTCAACCATCTTTAAGATTCAACCCCAGGCACCACCATAAGCCTGTACTGAGCACTGCTTTCATCAGTCTTTCCTCTTCTCCCACCCTCCCCACTCTCTCCCCCCCAATTATTAACAAATAATAAAGACTTTTTTGAAAGACAGCTTTTGTAAAAAATCACCAGTGCTCTGGAGGAAACACAAATATTTTTTTCATTTGCTGTCAAGACATAAGCAATAAACTCGTTACTATGTAGAAATCTGTCTTTGTGATCAGAAATAATGGGGGGAGGACAAAAAATAATAAGCAAGCTGTATTGACTTACCATTCGAAAACAAACCCCTGTATAAAGAAAGAGAAAAAGAAATGTTAACTTCTCTACTTCTATAAATCATGTATTTCCCAATTTAACTTTCATCTCATTTATTAAACAGTAAATGAAGTGAACAAAACTATTATGTATGAATGTATTTAGAAGACATTTTATTCTTTTATATATAATTCTTTTAAAATAAAAGGAAGAGTATTTTTGGAGAAAAGAGGCCTAATCTGAAACCAGAGGATAATGAAATACCACAGTGAATATTCATTCTACTTAAAATGCTAACTAAAACAAAATATTTTGAATAAAGACAATTTGGCATAGAAAAAAAAATCCTATCCTCAGTTTTTAGAATGTCTTATTTAAACACAGGAACTAAAATTAAGTTGAAATGGAATTTAAAAATTGCTGTTCTGTTTTTATTTTAATTTCACATTCTCAAGAAGGCAAGACAAAGAGAACTACATGGTGGTCACCAGTGGCTAGGAATAGGAAGGAGGTTAAGAGTGCTGCAGGGAGAATGAAGAGACATTTGGGGTGGTGGGACTATTCTTTATTTTGATTGGTAGTATTCTTTTTAATTTCTTTATTGGGGGATAATTGTTTTATATTCGACAGTAAATACAATAGTTTGTACATGCATAACATTTCTCAGTTTTCCACATAGGTTTATACTTGCCTTAGTCTTCTTTATAATTGGATTCATTTCATTGAAGATGTCTTTAAAACTTATGTGGAAAAGAGTTCTGCCAATATTTTCCTCTAAGTATCTGATAATTTGTGGTCTAACATCCAACTCCTTGATCCACTTGGAATTTACTTTTGTGTTTGGAAAATATAGTGGTTCAGGTTCATTCTTCTGCATGTTTAAACCCATTTAATCCAATACCATTTGTTGAAGAGACTCTGCTTTCTCCATTCAATAGTCTGGGCACCTTTATCAAAGATTAGATGTCCATAGGTGTGGGGGCTTACTTCTGGGCTCTCAATTCTATTCCACTGGTCAGTGTGTCTATTCATGTTCCAGTACCAAGCAGTTTTGATGACAATAGCCCTATAATAAAATTTGAGATCTGGACGTGTGACACCTCCGGTTCTGTTCTTTCTTCTCAAGATTGTTTTGGCAATTCTAGGTCTTTTCTGGTTTCAGATAAATATTAGTAGCATTTATTCATTTCTCCTAAAAATCTGGTTGGGATATTGATGGGGATAGCATTAAATTTGTATATGGCTATGAGTAGTATATTCACTTTGGTTAATTCTGCCAACCCATGAGCATGGAATATCTTTCCACTTCTTTGTGTCTTTTTCTATTTCCTTGAGTAGTAACTCATAATTTTCAGAATACAAGTCTTTCACTTCTTTGGTTAGGTTTATTCCTAGATATTTTATTGTTTTTGTTGCTATAGTAAAAGGAATTGATTTCTAGATTTCATCTCCTTCTAACTTAGTGTTTGCATAGAGGAATGACACTGACTTTTGAATTTTAATTTTGTAGCATGACACCTTACTGTATTGCCCGGTGATTTCCAAAAGCGTCTTGCTGGATTCTTTAGGTTTTTCTATGCATATTATCATGTCATCTGCAAATAGGGAGAGTTTGACTTCTTCTCTTCCAATGTGTATCCCTTTAATTCCTTGTTCCTGCCTGATTGCTATGGCAAGAACTTCCAACACTGTTGGTATGCATGAGACCCCTTCTGTTTCATTTGGTTTAAATCCCCCCTGCTTAACACTATTCTATTTACATAACCACTGCATTCTATTTACATAGCCACTGTTAACAAGCACCACCCTCCCTCCAGGGAATTGGTGGTTCAGTGATAGGATTCTCGCCTGCTCTGCCCCCTCCTTGTCACACTCTGATTTTCACCAGTCACTTTTCTCTCCACCCTCTCTATGTCACATCCTGTTTCCACCCTACTTGGCAAGTATATATAAAGACAGCATTGTGAGTTTTAGGGTACTTTAGTTTAGCTTAGCTTGGCTTAGATTGCGCTGCGTCCTGCATGAATAAAGAGATACTGCCTACAACCCAGCCATGAGTCCCTGGTCGTCTGTTACCCGCCTGTGAAGCCAGCCCGGCGAAAACAACATATGGCGCTACATCGTGGGACTGGACCTGCGCAACTCCCAGATAAGTGAAGACTTTGCCTACCTATGCACTATGGTCTTCTCTTCTACTTATGAAGAGGTTTGCCAAAGCCTCTACTGTTTCATTATGAGACAGTTTCTTTGTCTCTGGAACATTTTACTCTGGGCCACATTTCGGTTCCCTGACCGGGAACTTCGGTTTCTTATGACTGGGATCATAGAGCTTGGGAGATGCATGGAGATTTCTCCTTGGACTTTCTGGATTCCCTCTCCCATTTTTCCTGAGGAAAAGAACTACATTTTGCTCCCAGCCACAATTTGGTTCTTTATGACTGTCGTAGACCTTGGGATATGCATGGGGATTTCCCCTGGGACTTTCTGGACTTCTTCTCACATGTTTCCCACTGAGAAGGACTACTCTAATTTGAGAAGCGTTCTCCAGTACCCTGGCAGTCCCCAAGAATGGAGACACATGGTTAGTTCTACTCTCCTGATTGGATTCTTTCTTTGATGGGAAGACACTTTTAAAAATGGGTGCCTGAAGAAATCCAGCAGGAACAGTCAGAGGCACCCTAAATGGAATTTCGAGGAGTTTTTTGGACTAGGACACCCTCCAGGGACTCTTGATGCTACTTGGTGAGATCTGTTTCGTAAGAGAGTGATTTGAATGACTGAATTTTTGTATGACATTGACTTAAAAAAAAAAATACTGGACACAGCCATGATTTCTAGAGACATCCAGAAACAATCCAAAAAATTGTTTTTTCCCTCCTTTGATTTCTTTTTTTATGTCTTGGCATAAATCTGAAATGTTTAATCCTGAAACGGTATGAGTTATGGGCGGGGCAGATAGTGCAGTGATTATGTTCATTATTCTCATGCCTGAGGCTTCTACCATGGTTCTTCTGTTTACCTTTCCACATTTTATTGAGTTTAAACTGTTTAAACAACCTTAAAATCATACTAAAAAGGACTTCCAATTATAATGGAGTTATCAATTATAGTAAACTTCTAATCTGCTACAAGTTTTGTTTGACAAGTAAGTGAATTACAGCTGTCAAGTCTTCACATGGAAAAGCATCTACTCAAATGGAATCCCTGGAAATCCATTTGGACCCCTGTTCTCTGACATTGCCCACAAGATGGCATGACTACAACGCACTCCCGGAAAACAATGATGTGACCTGGCACGACCTGAAGAAACAGATTCATAGACTCCAAAGCTCACTCTCTACAGACAAGCAGAATTCCGGTGGCTGACATTCCCCATTGAGACAGACGTGCAGCGTTTCATCCCCTGGTATTTCTTCTGTGGTCATCTGCTTTGGACTGACACCTCCATTGGACTTACTGGTACACGCTGCTGTGTTTCTCAAAGACTAACTTCAGCCAATTGCTTTGAGACTTTATAGACCATGTGCCCTCGCCTGAAGGCTCTGCCCCAGAGGTAGAAAACTCCCCCTCCTTATTAGGTTATGCCCACAGAAGCATGAAGCGCCCCAAGAGGCAAGAGATGCCCACAGAGGCAGGAAACGCCCTTTGAGGCAAGAGATGCCCCCAGAGGCATGAAGCACTCCCAGAGGCAAGAAATGCCCTCTCGCCTGCTAGGCCTTGCCCTTTGAGACAAGAAACGTTCCCCTTGGCATCACACTGGTTATTGCTGCTCACCTATTTTGTTTTCCATGTCTTAGGCCAGTTCTTTTGAAAACGCCTGTATGATATAGGTTTCTATTCACCCCACAATCCTGATACTATGGCCATTAGTTAAAAAGAAAGGGGGAATTGTTGGTATGCATGAAACCCCTTCTGTCTCATTTGGTTTAAATCTCCCCTGCTTAACACTATTCTATTTACATAACCACTGCATTCTATTTACATAACCACTGTTAACAAGCACCACCCTCCCTCCAGGCATTGGTGGTTCAGTGATAGGATTCTCACCTGCTCTGCCCCCTCCTTGTCACACTCTGATTTTCACCAGTCACTTTTCTCTCCACCCTCTCTATGTCACATCCTGTTTCCACCCTACTTGGCAAGTATATATAAAGACAGCATTGTGAGTTTTAGGGTACTTTAGCTTAGCTTGGCTTAGATTGCGCTGCGTCCTGCATGAATAAAGAGATACTGCCTACAACCCAGCCATGAGTCCCGGGTCGTCTGTTACCCACCCATGAAGCCAGCCCGGCGAAAACAACATAGCCTGGTGAAAACAACACAACACTATGTTGAATAGTAATGGTGATAGTAGACATTCCTTGTCTAGAACCTGATCTGAGGGGAAATGCTTCCAGTTTTTCACCATTGAGTATGATGTTGGCTGTAGGTGTGCTATATATGGATCCCAATATCTAGAGGAATTTTCCATCTAGTTCCATTTTTTGTAGAGTTTTGATCATAAACGGATGTTGTGTTTTGTCAAAGGCTTTCTCTGTATCTTCTAATATGACCATGTGGTTTTTGGTCTTGCTTTTATTGACGTAGTGGGTCATACTGATTTATTTACGTATATTAAACCAATCTTGCATCCCTGGGATAAACCCCACTTGGTCATGATGAACAATCATTTTAATATACTGGTATATCTGGTTGGCTGGAATTTTGTTCAATATTTTAGCATCTATGTTCATCAGAGATACTGCTCTGTAGTTTTCTTTTTTGGTTGTGCCCATCTGCTTTTGGTATCAGAGTGATGCTGGCATCATAGAAGCTGGAAGGGAGTATTCCTGTGTCTTCAATCTTCTGGAAGACTTTTAAAAGTAGAGGAATTAGTTCTTCTTTGAAGGTTTTGTAGAATTCATTTGTAAAACCATCTGGTCCAGGACTTTTATTCTTGGGAAGGTTTTTGGTAACTGTTTCAATTTTGTTGTTGTGATGGGCCTGTTCATATTATCTACTTCCTCTTTACTTAATCTTGGAAGTTCATAGGTATCTAGGAAATTGTCTATTTCTTCCAGGTTCTCTAGCTTGGTAGCATATACTTGTTCATAGAAACCTCGCATAATATATTGAGCTTCTGCGGTGTCTGTTGTGATATTTCCTCTTTCAGTTACGATCTGATTTTTTGAGTCTTCTCCCTTTTTTGTTTTGTGAGTCTGGGTAAAGGTTTGTCAATTTTTTTCACTCTTTTGAAGAACCAACATTTACTTTCATTGATCTTTTGTATGATTTTATTTTCAATGTTATATATTTCTGCCCTGACTTTAGTGATTTCTGTCTTTCTGGTTGCTTTAGGGTTCCTGTGTTCTACTTCTTCTAGGTCTTTAAGGTGTGCAATCAGGTTGTTCATATGTGCTTTTTCTTCTTTCCCTATGTGTGCTTGTATGGCTATGAACTTCCCTCTCAGTACTGCCTGAGCTGTGTCCCAAATATTTGGATAGCTTGTGTCTTCATTTTTAATGAACTCTCAAAATATTTTTATTTTGTTCCTTATTTCCTCTTTGGCCCAGTAGTTGTTAAGTAGTGTGCTGTTGAGCTTCCACATATTGGGTCTATTACTAATCTTTTGTTGATTGTTAAGTGTTAGTTTCATTCCACTGTAGTCTGAGAAGATGTTTGGGATGATTTCAATGCTCTTGAATTTGCTGATGCTATCTTTGTGGCCTAACATATGATCTATCCTTGAGAATGGCCCATGTGGACTTGAGTAGAATGTGTATTCCAATTTCTTGTGGTGAATGATTCTGAAAATGTCCAATAGCTCTAGTTTATCTATCTCCTCATTTAGCTTCTTCATTTCTTTATTGATTTTCTGCCTGGGTCATCTGTCAAGTTGAGAGAGTGGGCTGTTGAAGTCCCCTACTATTAATGCTCAAACTAATCCTCTGAGCATTAAGTAATGTCCATCCCTATCTTTTTTAATTTTATTTATTTTAAAGTCTGTCGTGTCAGATATGAGAATAGATGTTCCTGACCTTTTTTGTGTGCCATTGGCTTGTATGATAGTATTCCATCCTTTCATTTTGAGTCTGTGTTTGCCTTGTTGAGTTAGGTGGGTTTCCTGTAGACAGCATATTGTTGGGTTGTGTTTTCTGATCCATCTTCTTACTCTGTGCTTTTTAATAGGTGAATTCAGGCCATTGACACTTATTGATATCATAGATTGAAGATATTTTAATACCATTATTGTAGGTTTTTAGAGTGTTCTGATATATGTCATATTATGGTGGTCTTACTGTTTATAAGAGACTTTTCAGAACTTCTTTCAGGGCAGGCTTGGTGATAGTTGATTCTTTCAACTGTTGCTTGTTTGAGAAGGTTTTGATGCCTCCATCTAGTCTGAATGACAGTCTAGCAGGATACATCAGTCTTGCTTGAAAGCCTTTCTCATTGAGCACTTGACAGATATCTTGCCATTCTCTTCTGGCCTGTAGTGTTTGTGTGGAGAAGTCTGCTGCTAATCTTATAGATTTTCCTCTATAGGTGACATTTTGTTTTTCTCTTGCATCCTTCAGGATCCTTTCTTTATCCTTATTCCTTTCCATTCTAATTATGATGTGTCTTGGTGTCTTTAAGTGTGGGTTAATTCTGTTTGGGACCCTCTGGGCTTCTTGAACCTTTATGTCTTTTTTGTTGTCTAGACTAGAAAAGTTCTCAGCTATTATGTCCTGAAGAATGCTTTCTTCCCTTCCCTCTCACGATTAGTCAACAATTTTTTTCTGCATTATATCTTAACTCTTTTTCAGTCACCAGGTTCCAGATGATACCATGATGCCAATCCAACATCCTTGTGCAGACGAGCCCACCATGTGTCTTGGAGTCATGCTTCCCCAGATTCCCGCCCCACTAGTGAAAGAAAGAAACAGGCTAGGAGTACAGATCTAACTGCCAATGCCCACATTTTCTGCAGAGAAGCAGTTACAGAAGCCAAACCTTCCACCTTCTGCATCCCACAATGATCCTGGGTCCATACTCCCAGAGGGATAAATGATAGGGAAGTTATGAAGGGAGGGGATGGATATGGAGCTCTAGGGGTGGACACTGTGCGGAGATGTACCTCTCTTGCCCTATGGTCCTATCAATGTTTCCATTTTATAAAAAGAAAGGAAGAAAGAAAGGAAGGAAGAAAGGAGGGAGGGTGGGAGGGAGGGAGAATGGAAGGAAGGAAAAGAGGGAGAGAGGAAGGAAGGAAGGGAAAAAAACTTAGTAAATCAGGAATGGAAGGAACATATCTCAACAAAATAAAGTAATAAAGTTCACATATAAACCCACAATTAGCATCATAAACAGTAGTAGCTCACGTATATACAACTCCACCACTCTAAGGCCGACTTTTTCTTTTCTTTTTTTTTTAGAAACTTTTTAAAATTATTTTTATTTGATAGTAAAGAAATTTAGAGTTTAGAAAAGAAATTTTCCTTTAGAAAAGGGAGATAGAAAGAGACAGAGAGATTTCTGAAGCACTATTTCACCACTTGTGAAGTGCTCCCTGCCCCCCAACTCCACAGGTGGGGACCAGGGGTTTGCACCTTGGTCCTTCCATATGGTATCACATGCATTAAACTAGGTGTACCATTGCCCAGTGCATGCTCCAACCCAACATTTCCATTCAGACTACAGCTCCATGGGTATTGTTTGTCATTTTTGAATGATCTGAGAACACATTATAAAAGGCATTTTAAACATGTACATATACAAATCATCATCATCAATCCTTCCAGATAGGTTTAACTTTCTTAAATTTCCATCTAATTACTGATCATATGTGTTAATTATTTTATCCCTAAGTAGTGGCAACAATATCTCCCATTTCCCATTTCCTGCACTTCATTCATCCTCAAGCCCTGTCTCCTGGACCACTTGCCTCTTAGTGGCACTGTGAGGGTAAAGAATTATGAGAATACAATATGTGTTTTCAATTCTATGTTGTGATATACTTTCTTAATAAAATAATCAGTACGTATGGAACTTAACACTGAGTAGCAGTATCTTTCAGAACTTAAATTATTTATGTAGTAAATTTCCCCATATCCTCACAGTTTTCCAAGTCTGATGCTCCATGATTTCTGATGGTTGCATATTCTAATGTTTTATAACTAGATAAAATGAATTTTTCTTATTTTCAACCTATACCACTCTTTTTTTATTTTGTGCCTCCAGGGTTATCGCTGGAATTAGGTGCCATTTTTTCCTTTTGTTGCCCTTGTTGTTTATTGTTGTTATTGCTGTCATTGATGTTGGATAAGAGAGAGAGAAATTGAGAGAGAAGTGGAAGACAGAGAGGAGGAGAAAAAGACAGACATCTGTAAACCTGCTTTTATTTTCTATTTATTTATTTATTTATTTTCCCTCTTGTTGCCCTTGTTTTTTATTGTTGTAGTTATTATTGTTGTTGTTATTGATGTTGTCATCATTAGATAGGACAGAGAGAAATGGAGATGCCGGGCTAGCTTCACGGGCTGGAGACAGAGACGACCAGAGACTCATGGCTGAGTGGTACACAGTTCAGTCTTTATTCATGTGGAACACAGCACAATCTACTCTATCTCTAATCACAATCCTGTCCTTATAGAAACTTGCCAAGTAGGGTGGAAACAGGATGTGACATAGAGAGGGTGGAGAGAAAAAAGACTGGTGGAAATCAGGGTGTACTAGGAGAGGGGGCAGAGCAAAAAGACATCATGAACCAGTGGGGATTAAACCAATGCTCTGCAGGCAGGGCAGTGCTTAGTTAACAGTGGTTATGTAAATAGAACATAGTGTTAAGTGGGGGGGATTAATCCAATGAAACAGAAGGGATTTTAGAAGCAGAATTAGAAGCACACCAACATTTCCCCCTTTCTTTTTAACTAATTGCCATAGTATCAGGAGTGTGGGGTGAACAGAAACCTATATCGTACAGGCATTTTCAAAAGAACTGGCATAAGACATGGAGGAACAAAATAGGAGAGCATCAAGAACCACTGTGATGCCAAGGGGAGGCCTGAGGGGGCGTTTCCTGCCTCAAAAAGCAGTGCCTATCAGGTGAAAGGATATTTCTTGCCTCTGGGGGCATCTATTGCCTCAAAGGGCACTTCCTGCCTCTGTGGGCATTTCTTGCCTCTGGGGGCGTTTCATGCCTCAAAGGGCATTTCCTGCCTCTGTGGGCAGGACCTAGTAAGGAGGGGGAATTTCCTGCCTCTGGGGGCAGGGCCTACAGGCAAGGAGGCATGGCCTATAGAGTCCCAAGGCTCTGGCTGCAAAGTCCATGGACTGCTGCTGTCAATCTTTGAGAAACCCAGCAGCATAAAGGGAAACTGCTGTAAAGTTGTGTAAAGTGTCCAAGAGGTGTACCAGTTAAGTCCAATGGAAGTGTCAGTCCAAAGCAGATGACCACGGAAGAAATACCAGGGGATGAAATGCTGCACGTCTGTCTCAATGGGGAATGTCAGCCACCGGAATTCTGCTTGTCTGTAGAGAGTGAGCTTTGGAGTCTATGAATCTGTTTCTTCAGGTCGTGCCAGGTCACATCATTGGTTTCCAGGGGTGCGTTGTAGTCATGCCATCTTGTAGGCGATGTCAGAGAACAGGGGTCCAAATGGATTTCCAGGGATTCCATTTGAGTAGATGCTTTTCCATGTGAAGACTTGACAGCTGTAATTCACTTACTTGTCAAACAAAACTTGTAGCAGATTAGAAGTTTACTATAATTGATAACTCCATTATAATTGGAAGTCCTTTTTAGTATGATTTTAAGGTTGTTTAAACAGTTTAAACTCAATAAAAGAACCATGGTTAGAAGCCTTAGGCATGAGAATCTTTAACATAATCATTGCACTATCTGCCCCGCCCATAACTCATACAGTTTTCAGGATTAAATGTTTCAGATTTATTCCAAGATGCAAAAAAAAAAATCAAAAGAGAAAAAAACAATTTTTGGACTGTTTCTGGATGTCTCTAGAAATCATGACTGCGTCCAGCATTTTTTTTAAGTCAATGTCATACAAAAATTCAGTCATTCAAATCACTCTCTTACGAAACACAACTGAAAGCAGACAGCAAACTTAAGATATTCAGAGAGAACGAGGGGGATATCGAGAGAAAAGCCGTAGGCAGCTTTTGCTTCTTTCACCTTGAACCAGATTATCCAGAACTCACCATGTAGCATCATGAGTCGCCGGAGGGCGTCCTAGTCCAAAAAGCTCCTCGAAATTCCATTTAGAGTACTTCTGACTGTTCCTGCAAGATGCAGGCATCTATTTTTAAAAGTGTCTTCCCATCGAAGAAAGAATCAAATCAGGAGGGTAGAACTAACCATGTTTCTCCATTCTTGGGGACTGCCAGGGTACTGGAGAATACTCTTCAAGTTAGAGTAGTCCTTTTCCACGGGAAACATGGAAGAGGAAGTCCAGAAAGTCCCAGGGGAAATCTCCATGCATCTTCCAAGCTCTATGATCACAGTCATAAGAAACCAAAGTTCCCGGTCAGGGAACCAAAGTGTGGCCCAGAGCAAAATGTTCCAGAGACAGAGAAACTGTCTCATGAAGAAATAGTAGAGGCTTTTGGGAAACCTCTTCATAAGTAGAAAGGCAGGCCATGGAGGCTTTACTTATCTGGTCTTCTTTGGTCTGCTGCATGTGTGTGGATCCAAGATTCCTGTCCCTGTTCAGGGCGCCATTATGCCAGGCTAGCTTCACGGGTGGGAGAGAGAGATGACCAGAGACTCATGGTTGAGTGGTACACTGTTCAGTCTTTATTCATGTGGAACACAGCACAATCTACTCTATCTCTAATCACAATCCTGTCCTTATATATACTCGCCAAGTAGGGTGGAAACAGGATGTGACATAGAGAGGGTGGAGAGAAAAAAGACTGGTGGAAATCAGGGTGTACTAGGAGAGGGGGCAGAGCAAAAAAGACATCATGAACCAGCGGGGATTAAACCAATGCCCTGCAGGCAGGGCAGTGCTTAGTTAACAGTGGTTATGTAAATAGAATACAGTGTTAAGCAGGGGGGATTAATCCAATGAAACAGAAGGGGTTTTAGAAGCAGAATTAGAAGCATACCAACATAGAGAGAGATGGGGAAGACAGAGAGGGGGAGAGAAAGACACCTGCAGACCTGCTTCACTGCCTGTGAAGTGATACCCCTGAAGGTGGGGAGCTTGAACCAGGATCCTTATGCTGGTCCTTGCACTTCACGCCACCTGCGCTTAACCCGCTGCGCTACTGCCCGACTCCCATAAGGCTGACTTTTTTCACTCAGAGAAAAGTACTGAGGCACCAGGCTTCCCCCAATGTTGGGGCCTTTTCAAGGGGTGTTGGGGCTTAAAACTGGGCTGCATGCATGGCAAGATGCGTTCTACCCAGTGAACTATCTCTCAGGCACTAGAACAGCTGTGAAATTTGTATGGTGTTTCTCTATCCCTTACAGAGCAATCCTTAAGGGATAAAGACCTTTAAATAAAATATCTTCTATAAATGAAATGAAATGCTACCTTGCTTGAGCTTTTACCATCCACCCAGATTCTGGCCCCTGCAGTCACACACCAACACAGCTTTCAAATAGTTGAAACAACAGTGACCTTGTGGTTTCTTCTCAAAGTCAACTGTTCCCAAGCATTTCACTCTAATTTGAGATATTTCTAAAGTTCCCACCGGAAACACAGTCTATAAAAAATACCCAAACAAGCCAGTGAACTTCAAAATACTGACATTCAAAAGAGTATTTTTATTGTATAATTTGATACATAGGCAATTAAAGTTAAAATTAGAATGCATTAAAGAGAAGTGGGGGGGGGCAGAAGTAGGACAGAACTACAGATGAAATGCTCTAGGAACAAAGATGAAATATGGAATTAGAGTTAAGCATATTTATGTTCCCTTGTTTTCTTATTTATGCAGTTCCAGGAAATGAATTCAGGGTCTTGCACTTGAGTAATACTGAGGCTGAGCAGTAACTCTAGCTCAGTTTTTAGTGGTATGTGCCAGAGTAATGCTCTGGTGTATGTCCCCTCCCCCTTTTCTTCCTCCTCACCGCCTCTTCCTCCTCCTACTAGCCTCCTTCTTTCCCTCTCTCCTTTCTAACTTTAAAATTTACCTCAGAACTTCCAAGATCATCAAAAACATGGCAAGTCTGAGTTTAAAGGAAGTCACGCCTTAAAAGAAATAAACAGGACAAGATGACTTACTGCAATGTGATGCCCTAGACAGAATTTTGAAACAGAAAAAGGACATTAGGCGAAACCTAAGGAAAACTGAATATAGTTTTTTTTTTTAGTTAAAATAGTTGTGCCATATGAGCATAAGATGTTGACAAGGGAAACTTGGAGGTGGGGATACAGGCACTCGCTATTGTATCTAAGACTTTTTTTTTTTTAGAGGAAGAGAAAAAGCAGTAGAAATCAGTGGTAGGGGAGTTGGGCAGTAGCGTGCATTGGGTTAAGCGCATGTGGGGCAAAGCTCAAGGACCGGCTTAAGGATCCCGATTCAAGGCCCAGGCTCCCCACCTTCAGGGGAGTCGCTTCACAGGCAGTGAAGCAGGTGTCTATCTTTCTCCCCCTCTCTGTCTTCCCTTCCTCTCTCCATTTCTCTCCTATCCAACAACAATGGCGTTAATAACAACAATAATAACAAGAGCAACAAAGGCAACAAAAATGGGGGAAAAAATAGCCTTCAGGAGCAGTGGATTCGTAGTGCCAGCACCAAGTCCTAGCAATAACCCTGGAGGTAGACTAAGGTTCTATGTAGACTGCACAAGAAGCGATGTACTTTCTGTGGTGTTAACTCTATAAATTGTTTTCTGAAATTCAAACAACCAATTTTAAACAAATTCTTAAACTGTAGTTTGAAAAGTAGGGAGTGTGTATTTAAGAGCAAGTCAGGAACATTTTATTTGACTTATAGAACATTTTAACTGTCATTTCATCATAAAGGAGCCTTTCAATTCAAAAATACTAAAAGTAAATACAAAGACATGTCTTGTTTTGAGTTGGAAAACTCTTTCTGTGATAAACTTCACTAAGCAATTTCAATGGTCAAGCTTCACTACAAATTATTAATAGTAAAATTGATTTCCTTGAACATGATGGCTGAGGAAAATGTAGAGGGGGTTGAATTGTTATGTAGAAAACTAAGAAATGTTACACATGCACAAACTATTGTATATTACTGTTGACTGTAAACCACTAATCCCCCAGTAAAGAAATAAAAATAAATAAATTTAAAAATTTTATTTCCATGTCTATTTTTGAACTACTAGAATCATTTCCCTGGAAATATTTTACATGTAAGTATTTTACTGGCAATTTTATTTATCTATATTTTCCCCCATTAAATGCTCTAAATTAGATCTTCTCTCTTGGTGAATTTACTTTCAGATCCATTATTTTCTTTTTACAGATCTAAGCAATATTGGTTAACAATATTATAAAGTTTTAAGACTATAGTTTCCATATGTGTATATGTGTATCAGACTCATCAAACCTATCACCAAAATTCTAGTGCCAACATAAGAGATCTCTCTACCTATTTATTCCCCACTTCTTCTCCCTGTTCTCTTTGATCACTGTTACAGTTTTTGTAGAGACTAAGAGTCAGTTTTGGCTATTATTATTATTTGCAAAACAGTTTCACTCATAAATCATTAAAATAAGTTTGCAACTAATAACATTCATTTGTTTTAAGCATTTATATCACGAGTGAAATCATCTTTACTTTTACTTTATTTTACTCAATAATTAATTTGAATTCCATTTAGTCCCACAAAAAAGATCATTATTCTAAGAATGTAGCTTTTGTTAAGATTCTTTATACTTTTATTTATTATTTATTTGTATTTTTTTTTAAATCTAAACACTACTCAACTGTGGCTTATGATGGTGTAGGGGACTGACCCTCAGACACTGGAGTCTCGGGTATGGAAGTCTTTTTAACTAACCACCATGCTATCTCGTTGGCCCTAGACCATGTGATTTTTGACTGGTCTGACTGCTGACAAAGTTAAACTCCCATAGGTCTAAAAAAGGCACAAAAACACACTCAAGGTCACCTGGAATCGTCCAGTTGGTCAAGTCCAAATATCCTGCATCAGTGTATATATTTGTTTAGGATATAGATTAGAAAGAAGGCAATAATAATAATAATAATAAAAGTGGAGAGAATATTGAGAGATGGATCAATAGGACATGATAATTAATAATATAACATCTGTCCCAGCACTGACATTTAACTCACTGTGTAGTCAGGAAAATTATGGCTCTATGATTCAATTTATCCACCCACTAAATTTGAAATCAAAGGGATGAGAAATGAGACAATTCAGATAAAATATTTAGTACAGGGGAGTCGTGGTAGTGCAGCAGGTTAAGCGCACATGGCGCAAAGTGCAAGGACCAGCGTGAGGATCACAGTTCCAGACCCCGGCTCCCCACCTGCAGAAGAGTCGCTTCACTGAAGCAGGTCTGCAGGTGTCTATTTTTCTCTCCCTTCCTCTGTCTTCCCCTCCTCTCTCCATTTCTCTTTGTCCTATCCAACAATGACAGCATCAATAACAATAACAACAACAAAACAACAAGGTCAACAAAAGGAAAAATAAATAAATACTAAAAGAATTATATTTAGTACAGAGCTCGGTGTATCCTTAGCAAATGTCATGTTCTGAGGTTAGAGAAAAGCCCCGAACATTGAGAACAACCATTAACATAAATATTTCCACCTGTACCCACCCTGTGATAACTATAAAAAGGTGGGATGAAAAATTATTGTGATCGCAGACTTTCCCCTTGCTTGGAAGAGTGTCGGCGGCCCAAGCTTAAGCTTCCTAATAAAGGCTCTTGCTATTGCATGTGATTCTGGTCTTCTTTGCGTGAGATCGGGACTCAAACTTCTGGGCATAACAATGTGTGTGCAGATGTATGTATGAATTTGTCCTACATCTGGTACCTTGATAAATCAATAGTATGCTTGTACTCTCTTCCATTTAAAATACTGAAAACAGAGGGTGGGCGGTAGCACAGCGGGTTAAGTGCATCTGGCAGAGCGCAGGGACCAGCGTGGTGATCCCAGTTCGGCTCCCCACCTGCAGAGGAGTCGCTTCACGGGTAATGAAGCAGGTCTGCAGGTGTCTTTCTCTCCCCCTGTCTTCCCCTTCTCTCTCCATTTCTCTCTGTCCTATCCAACAATGAACGACATCAACAAAACAATAATAGTAGCCACAGCAGGGCTATAACAACAACAACAAGGGCAACAAAGGGGGGAAAATGGACTCCAGGAGCAGTGGATTCATGGTGCACCCAGTGAGCCCCAGCACCCTGGAGGCAAAAAATAAAATAAAATAAAATACTAAAAACTAGGGGGCAGGTAGTGGTGCACCTGGTTAAGCACACACATTACAGAGCATAAGGACCCAGGTTCAAGCCCATGGCCCCCACCTGCAGGGGGGAGAGCTTCACAATTGGTAAAGTAGGGCTGCAGCTGTCACAGTCTCTTTCCCTATCTCTCCCTCCCCTCTCAATTTCTGTCTCTATCTAATAATAAATAAATACTGAAAACTATAAAAGCTATTGCCCTAAAGCTTATATACAACATATTTCTCTCTTATATTGCTGCCCAATAGTGGTCTTCAAATAGCAGGTGACCACATCTACACAAAAATGTAGTAACATAGTTGAAATCAATAGAAAGCCATTGTGCATTAATAGAAACACTATATAATTGGAAAATACTAGGTTTCAAGACAAAGAGATGCAAGAGCAACTCAAATCTCATTGGTTGACTGAGGCCTTATCCAAATACTGAACCTCTGCAGCTGTTCTCAGGTTGTTAAAGTAGGTTTAGGAATCTATCTCACAAAACTGTGGTAAGGATTAATAGTAAAATTCTTGTCACACAGATAATTCTTGGTAAATGATCACTCACTCCAGGCAACTTTTTCAGATAGAAGAGGGAGAAGACACCACCTCACTGAAGTTTCCTCCACTACAGTTGAGGGCTGAACCTGAACTTAGATTGTGCATATAGCAAAGCAGGTGCACTAACCAAGTGAGCCATTGGATAAATGTCAAAGAGCTATTTAACAGTTTCATTTCCAAAATGTGATTTTTTTTTTTTTTTGCCTTCAGGGTTATTGCTGGGACTCGGCGCCTGTACTTCGATTCCACTGCTCCTGGAGGCTATTTTTCCCCTTTTGTTGCCCTTATTGTTTATCATGGTCGTTATTGTTGTTATTGCTGTCGTTATTGTTGGATAGAACAGGGAGAAATGGAAAGAGAAGGGGAAGACAGAAAGGGGGAGAGAAAGACAGACACCTGCAGACCTGCTTCACGGCCTGTGAAGCAATCCTCCCGCAAGTGGGGAGCCAGGGGCTCGAACTCAGATCCTTATGCTAGTGCCATGTGTGCTTAATCCACTGCGCTACCGTCCGGTCCCCCAAAATGTGATTTTTACAATAAACGATTCTTGGCAACTGTCTAAGTTTATCCTAAAACCGAAATTAGGTAACTAAATAGCTCTAGCCCTCACATGTCATCAGGCAAAGCCCAGTACTTTCAGTCTCAGGTCACTGGGCCCAGAGAACACAGCATCTCACCCCTGAATAATGCCGCTGAGGCCCCCTCACCCCCCTCATCTCCCACTCATTTTTTAAGAGAGAGGAAGAGAGGAGAGAGACCACGGCAGCACTCCACCATCCCTCCCATGGCCCCCACAGTGCTCCCCTGTGGTGCTGCGACTAGATGCTTCAGACTCAGGGAGGGCTCAGTGCCAGGCTGGGCCACCTTCATTCAGTACCAGCACAGGTTCCAGCAGAGCCTACAGATCCTCCTCCTTCCCCACCCTTTCTCTCTCCTTCCTCTCTCCTCCCCCTCCCTTCTCCTTCCCCTCTCCCCTTTCTCCCTCCTTCCCCCTTCCTTTGCCTCCCCCTCCCCTTCTTCCCTCCCCCTTGCCCCCCCTCCCCCCAGAGTGCCAGATCTCTCGCGCGTGCGCACCACGTCCCCCCAGCTGCTGAGTCATGGTGGGGCGGAAGTCGGCGCCACCCCGGGAAGGGGCGTTCTTACGATCAAGGGCACATCTCGGATCTTCCTCCTCCCTTCCCTCTCATAATATGTCACTATCCTCCCACTCCGGAGGGGCCGCGTACCCTGCACTCTTCCAAAAACCTCGTAGTCCACCGACTTGAAGGGCCCAGCTGTGGACATGGCGGCGACGAGCCCTCTGCCGAGCAGGCGGTGCGGGTTTCGGGCGGCGACGGTGGCGGCGGCCGCGAAAGGGAAGGGGGACATGGGGTGGCTTGGCGCTGCCCGCGCCTGTTAGCCGCCTGGGACGCGAGCAAGCGCAGGGGTCACGCGGCGGCCGGCGGCAAATGAGGCGGCGCAGCCGGCGCGCGGCGACCTGGAGCGAGGGGATCGGGACCGCCGCTTCACGGCGTTTATAAATGAAGCCACATGCTGCGTGACCAGATGTCCCAGTACACTACCACCCCCAGCCGCGCGCGCGCGCGCGCGCGCGCGCGCGCGCACACACACACACACACACACACACACAGTTACTGCTTAGCACCAAAGACCTGCTGGCCAGCCTGAGGGTGTTCTGGAGAGCAGGATGACTTTAACTCCTTATATGACTGTCAAATCTGCCTGGTGATTTTTGAGCCATTTCCCCTTCTTCTTCTCCTTCTCCTTCTCCTTCTCCTTCTTCTTCTTCTTCTTTCCTCCTTCCTCCTCCTCCTCCCTCCTCCTCCTCCCCCCCTCCTCCTCCTCCTCCATTTTTGAGCCATTTCTTCTTCTTCATCTTCTCCTTTTTCTGGTTTTACTTTCCTTTATTTTTCTTTTTTTATTTATAAAAAGGAAACACTGACAAAACCATAGGATAAGAGGGGTACAAATTCGTACAATTCCCACCCCAGATCTCCATATCCCATCCCCTCCACTGATAGCTTTCCTATTCTTTATCCCTCTGGGAGTATGGACCCAAGGTCATTGTGGGTTGCGGAAGGTGGAAGGTCTGGCTTCTGTAATTGCTTCCCCGCTGAACATGGGCGTTGACAGGTGGATCCATACTCCCAGCCTGTCTTTGAGTCAGTTCTTAGCCGCTGTCTGCATTCTCTCTGTCACTTCTGTGGAGTCAGACGTTATTCTAAATACATTGTATTTTGGAGGAACTTTAAAAATTCTTACAAGGTATTTATACACTTCCATCATATTTGGGAGCTACTCTGCCCTGATCCATCTTTCTGGTCCTATTTCCAACTCTGACACCATCTCCCCAGGCAGTACCTTTAGCCCACCTGCATGTTAGCTGTCAGGCTCAGGCAAAAACTAGTAAAGTCATGGATCCTTTGGAATATACTTAAAATAGACCTACTAGTGTTGTTTTCGACAGGTTATCCTTGTTGTTGGATAGGACAGAGAGTGTTGTTTTCTCCGGGCTAGGTTGTTTTCGCCGGGCTGGCTTCACGGGCGGGTAACAGACGACCAGGGACTCATGGTTGAGCTGTAGGTAGTATCTCTTTATTCATGCAGGATGCAGCACAATCTAAGATGAGCTAAGCTAAACTCAAGTACTCTAAAACTCACAATGCTGTCTTTATATATACTTGCCAAGTAGGATGGAAACAGGATGTGACATAGAGAGGGTGGAGAGAAAAGTGACTGGTGAAAATCAGAGTGTGACAAGGAGAGGGCAGAGCAGGTGAGAATCCTATCACTGAACCACCAATGCCCTGGAGTGCTTTATGTAAATGTAAAAGTGATTTATGTAAATAGACCAAAGCTTTGAATGGGATTAAATCTATCCCTATATAGGCATATGGTTAAGCAGAAGCCAGGGGGAGCTGGCATACTATCCAACATCTTCCCCCTTTCTTTTTAACTAATGGCCATTGTGGGGTGAACAGAAACCTATATTGTACAGGCATTTTCAAAAGAACTGGCATAAGACATGGAAAACAAAATAGGCGAGCAGCAATAACCAGTGTGATGCCAAGGGGAGCTTTTCTTGCCTCAAAGGGCAAGGCCTAGCAGGCGAAAGAGCATTTCTTGCCTCTGGGAGTGCTTCATGCCTCTGGGGGCATCTCTTGCCTCAAAGGGCATTTCCTGCCTCTGTGGGCATCTCTTGCCTCTTGGGGCGCTTCATGCCTCTGTGGGCATAACCTAATAAGGAGGGGGAGTTTTCTACCTCTGGGGCAGAGCCTGCAGGTGAGGGGACATGGTCTATAAAGTCTCAAGGCAATTGGCTGAAGTTAGTCTTTGAGAAACACAGCAGCGTGTACCAGTAAGTCCGATGGAGGTGTCAGTCCAAAGTAGCTGACCACAGAAGAAAATGCCAGAGGATGAAATGCTGCACGTCTGTCTCGATGGGGAATGTCGGCCACCAGAATTCTGCTTTTCTGTAGAGAGTGAGCTTTGGAGTCTGTGAATCTGTTTCTTCAGGTCATGCCAGGTCACCTCATTGCTTTCTGGGGGTGTGTTGTAGTCATTCCATCTTGTGGGTGATGTCAGAGAACAGGATCCAAATGCATTTCCAGGAATTCTATTTGAGTGGATGCTTTTTCATGTGAAGACTTTGACAGCTGAAATTCACTTAACTTGTCAAACAAAACTTGTAGCAGATTAGAAGTTTACTATAATTGATAACTCCATTATAATTGGAAGTCCTTTCTAATATGATTTTAAGGTTGTTTAAACAGTTTAGACTCAATAAAATGTGGAAAGGTAAACAGAAGAACCACGGTTAAAAGCCTCAGGCATGAGAATAATTAACATAATCTTTGCACTATCTGCCCCACCCATAACTCATACAGTTTTCAGGATTAAACGTTTCAGATTCATGTTAAGACGTAAAAGAGAAATCAAAGGAGGGAAAAAAATTTTTTGGATTGTTTCTGGATGTCTCTAGAAATCATGGCTGCATCCAGCATTTTTTTTTAAGTCAATGTCAAACAAAAATTCAGTCATTCAAATCATTCTCTTATGAAACGCAACTTGAACCAGATTATCAAGATCTCACCATGTAGGATTAAGAGTCCCCGGAGGGTGTCCTAGTCCAAAAAGCTCCTCGAAATTCCATTTAGGGTGCTTCTGACTGTTCCTGCTGGATTTCTTCAGGCACCCATTTTTAAAAGTGTCTTCCCATTGAAGAAAGAATCCAATCAGGAGAGTAGAACTAACCATGTGTCTCCATACTTGGGAACTGCCAGGGTACTGGAGAATGCTCCTCAAATTAGAGTAGTCCTTCTCCATGGGAAACATTTGAGAAGAAGTCCAGAAAGTCCCAGGGGAAATCCCCATGCATATCCCAAGGTCTACGATCACGGTCATAAAGAACCAAACTGTGGCCCAGAGCAAAATGTAGTTCTTTTCCTCAGGAAACATGGGAAAGGGAATCCAGAAAGTCCAAGGAGAAATCTCCGTGCATCTCCCAAGCTCTATGATCCTGGTCATAAGAAACCGAAGTTCCCGGTCAGGGAACCGAAATGTGGCCCAGAGTAAAATGTTCCAGAGACAGAGTAACTGTCTCATGATGAAAGTAGAGGCTTTGGCAAACCTCTTCATAAGTAGAAGACCATAGTGCATAGGTAGGCAAAGTCTTCACTTATCTGGAAGTTGCGTAGGTCCAGTCCCACGTTGTAGCGCCATATGTTGTTTTCGACGGGTTATGTTGTTTTCGCCGGGCTGGCTTCACGGGCGGGTAACAGACGACCAGGGACTCATGGTTGAGCTGTAGGTAGTATCTCTTTATTCATGCAGGACGCAGCACAATCTAAGCCGAGCTAAGCTAAACTCAAGTACCCTAAAACTCATCTTATTGTCTTTATATATACTTGCCAAGTAGGGTGGAAACAGGATGTGACATAGAGAGGGTGGAGAGAAAAGTGACTGGTGAAAATCAGAGTGTGACAAGGAGGGGGCAGAGCAGGCGAGAATCCTATCACTGAACCACCAATGCCCTGGAGTGCTTTATGTAAATGTAAAAGTGATTTATGTAAATAGACCAAAGCTTTGAATGGGATTAAATCTATCCCTATATAGGCATATGGTTAAGCAGAAGCCAGGGGGAGCTGGCATACTATCCAACATACTAGCTTCTTCCATAATGAAGACCCCAAATCTCATCTGCTCTAGTCTTATCTTTAGGTTCCTGCTTATTAAACAATTTCTTCTGATTTATATTTTATTGATTTAATAATGATTGACAAGACCGTAGGATAAGAGGGGTAGAAATTCCACACAATTCTCACCACCAGGGTTCAATATCCCATCCTCTCCATTGAAGGCTTTCCTGTTCTTTATCCCTCTGGGAGCATGGACCCAGACTTAGGGTGTGCTGAAGGTGTGAGTCTGGCTTCTGTAATTGCTTCTCTGTTGGGCATGGGCATTGTCAGGTGGATCCATACTTCCAGCCTGTTTCTGTTTTTGTCTAGTGAGGCAGGGCTCTGGAAAGGTGGGGTTCCAGGGTACATTGGTGCCTAGGGAATTCACATTGGCATCATGGTAGTATCTGCAACTTAGTGGCTGAAAAGCATTACAAGGCAGAACAAATTGTTTAGTAACCAGGAACCTAAAGGTAAGAATATAGCAGACGAGATTTGGGGGTCTCTATTTTGGAAAAAGTTAGGTATATTCCAAGGAGCCCTTGACTTCACTAAATTTTACCTGAGCCCAACAGTTAACATGCAAGTGGACTAAAGGCATTGTCTGGAGAGATGGTGCCAGAGTTGGAAATAGGACCAGAAAGCTGGATCAGGGATATTAAGTCACCTATAATCTTAGACCAGAGAGACCAGAAGCAACTGGGCTTGTCAGTATAAAAGATAGTTACTTGTAAATAGTATTAAATGGCATAAATGATGGTGAGGTCTTGTATGACACAGCAAATCCTAACCATGGAATTTTCAAAGTAAACCAAATTCCCAAATAACCTGGTTATAACAATAACTGTTCATTGCCTTCTTAAACTCAAAAGACAGCAGGAACCTTCCCCATTCTCTATAAAACACGTATTTCTTCCAGTCCTGGAAGAACTCTGGAGCATGGCTCATTTTCCTTCATGTTTCTCTAGGTGCATAACTTTTGTTACTGCATCTGCTGATCTCAACCAAATCAGTGCAGCCCATACCACCTGGACATGTGTTTTGGAACCTCCCCTTTCCAGAGCTAGGCCAGTATACCCCATTAGGGAAAGATAGAAACAGGCTGGGGGTGTAGATACACTTGCTAACATCGCTGTCCAGCAAAGAAGTAATTGTGGCCAGACCTCTCACATTCTGCACCCCAAGAGGTTTGATCCATACTCCCAGAAGGATAAAGTGGGGAACCTTCTAATGGAGCAGATAAAAGGCAGAACTCTGGTGGTGGGAATTGTGTGGAATTGTATCCCTTTTGTCCTGCAATCTTGTTGATCATTGTTAAATCACTAGGGAAAAAAAAAACCTTATGCTGCTAGTGGAGGCAGAAAAAGCCATCATTTTTGCTGTACACACACACAGCATTTTAATAATTACTATTGTTCATTTATTTATTGGGGGAGTAATGGTTTACAATCCACAGTAAATGTACATGCATAACATTTCCCAGTTTTCTACATTAACAGTTCAACCCCCATTGGGTCCTCCTCTGCCATAATTATGTTCCAGGACCTAAACCCTCCTTCCCACCCCAGAGTCTTTTACTTTGGTGCAATACACCAGCTCCAGTCCAAGTTCTGCTTAATGTTTTCTGTTCTGATCTTGTTTTTCAACTTCTGCCTGTGACTGAGATCATCCCATATTCATCCTTTTGTTTCTGACTTATATCACTTAACATGATTTCTCTGAGCACTATCCAAGATGAGGTCAAGAAGGTGAATTCACCATTTTTAATAGATGAGTAGTATTCCATTGTGCATAGATGACAATTACTCAGTCACTCATTTGTTGTCTGACACATGGGTTGCTTCCAGGTTTTGACTGTTACAAATTGTGCTGCTATGAACATAGGTAGATACAGACCTTTATAGGTATGTTTGGTTCCTTAGGATATAGTCCCAGGGGAGGAATTTCAGGGTCATAGGGTAGGTCCATTTCTAGCCTTCTGGGAGTTCTCCAGACTGATCTCCATAGGGGTTGGACCAATTGACATTCCCACCAGCAGTGCAGGAGGGGTTCCTTTGTCTCTACAACCTCTCCAGCATTTGTTGCTGCTACCTTGTCTGACGTATGACATTCTTACAGGAGTGAAGTGGTATCTTGTCTTTATTTGCATTTCTCTGACAATGACTTGGAGCATTTTTTCATATGCTTGTTGGCCTTTTGGATCTCTTTATGGTGAATACTCTATTCATATCTTCTCCCCAGTTTTCAATGGAGTTGTTTGTTTTCTTGTTGCTGAGCTCTTTATATATTTTGGGTTATTAGCCTCCACGGATATATGGCAGGTAAAGATCTTCTCCCACTCTGTGGGAGGTCTCTTTGTTTAGGTGGTAGTTTCTTTTGCTATGCAGAAGCTTTTTAATTTGATGTAGCCCCATAGGTTTATACTTGCCTGTCGGGACAAAGGGTCCCTGGCCTCACACTCACACCCTGGGGCTTTAGGTAGAGCTGCCTGCTGTGGGAGGCCAAGAAGAAGTACACAAAATACAGAGGCTTGCTGAGAACAGCCTGACCTCTCGGAGGCCCGCACCTCCTGGCAGAGCCAACCGCAAGTTCCCCAGAGCCAACTACAAGTTCCCCAGAGCCAACCACAAGTTCCGCAGAGCCAACCGAAGTTCCCTGAAACAGTATAAGTAGCTGGGAGAAAGGAAAAAATAAAGGCTTGCTTGCTTGCTCCATGAACTGAGTCTGCTGTTCTGTGAATCAATCCTGATGCCCTTCTCCCTTCTCGCCATCACCGTAGCGCTGGACGCGACACTTGCCTTAGTCTTCTTTGTAATTAGATTCATTTCATTGAAGATGTCTTTAAATGTATGCAGGAAAGACTTCTGCCAACATTTTCTTCTTAAGTATCTGATAGTTTCTGGTCTAACATCCAAGTCCTTGATCCACTTGGAATTTACTTTTGTGTTTGGTGAAATACAGTGGTTCAGTTTCATTCTTCTACATATTTCAACCCAGTTTTTCCAATACAGTTTGTTAAAGAGACTCTTCCTTCCCCATTTAATAGTCTGGGCATCTTTCTCAAAGATTAGATGTCCATACATGTGGAGGTTTACTTCTGGGCTCTCAATTCTATTCCACTGGTCAGTATGTGTATTCATGTTCCAGTACCAGTTTTTATCACAGTGCCCTATAGTACATTTGAGATACGGATGTGTGATGTCTCCAGTTCTGTTCTTTCTTCTCAAAATTGTTTTGGCAATTCTAGGTCTTTTCTAGTTCCAGATAAACATTTGTAGCATTTGTTTTATTCTCCTAAAAAATATGGTTGGGATCTTGATGGGTGTAGCATTAAATTTGTAGATGGCTCTGAGTAGTATATTCATTTTGATGATGTTAATTCTTCCAACCCATGAACAGGGAATATATTTCAATTTCTTTCAGTCTTTTTCTATGTGACTAATGCCTCAATGAGTGTTTAAATATTGTCCTCATTCTTAGTGCTTCTATTTTTATCGGTTTTTATCTGGGCTTTAGGCCTGGTTCATTTCTCCAGTGTTTCTTCTTGGTTTAACCATTGTATGTGATGTGTTATAAGGTCCCTCTCTCAGTACTTTTCAGTCCAATAATCACACTTACCTGGACTGACTTGTGTCTAAATTAGGATACCTCAAGAGTTCACAGTTGTGGAAATTAACTGTTGTTTCAATGTTATCTCAATCCCTGAGGTGAAACACAGTAGCTGTTAGTACCTGTTGTGTTCTTTATCTTCCCTGTAGGCTATGGGAGCCTGCAGACTTTTTAACTATAAGTAGGTTTTTTAGCTTAATCACTCACTCCTGACCAAGAGATAAAACAGGGTGGGAGAGAGACTTCCGGAGGCGGGGCTACAAGCAGCAGCAGATCTGTTTCTCTCCTCTCCTCTCCCGGATCAACTAGGAATACCAAAGGAGACCACCTGGACTGAAACAAGACAGGACTAGAACGATTACAGGAACCCACCAAATCACCAGTGAGTGCAAACTACGTGGCTGGTGACAGAGAGGAGACTAGGGAGAGACTAAGTGGCTAACAGTCCGACAATCTATCAGTTGAGACACCACCTCCAGTCTGTTCCACAAACAAGGGGACAGCTGAAGGGAGGAGAGGACTCCCCGAAGACTCACCAAGGGCAACTCTGAGTCTCCATTGCTACTGCCCTCAGAATCTGGAGCAGCAGCAGGGAGAGACACCAGGGGACAGAGATCTAACCAGGAAATTCAGGAGAAGACCTATACCTCTGAGGCATAGCTGTGGGGCTGTGATAGTCTCTTTGCATAACCACTGGACTATCTCTGCCACACCCTGCCTTATCTCTTGGTCAGGAGTCAGTGATTAAGTTCGAAGCCCTCAGGCTCCCATAGCCTACAGAGAAAAAATAAATTAAAAAAAAAGGCTTTTAAATCACTGAGCTCCAACTCAGGGATTAAAAGACTATTGAAACAACTGTTACATCCACCACTGGGAACCCTTTAATTACCTTACTTAGACACAAGTCAATCCAGGAAATAGTGATCAGTTATTTGAAAAGTACTAAGAGAGGGAACTCATAACATAATATATAAAATGGGAAACCAACAAGAAGAAATATTGGAGAAACTAACCAGGACAACAGTCCAGCTAAAAGCTCCCCAAAGGGTGAAGCACAAAATAATGAGTTCAACATCCAAACATTAGCTAAGGAAATAATCACAGGAGTGAATAAAGAGTTTGAAAGAATTGTAATCAGAAATACAGGAACAGCAAATGAGACTCTGGAAGAAAACACTAACTATCTCAAGGTTATTAGAGAGCTGAAATCTGAAATAGCTGAACTAAGAACACAACTAGCTGAACAAGCTAAAACAGTATCAGAGCAGGGCAACAAAATAGATGAACTCCAGAAAACAGTAGAGGACAGAGACAATAGAATCAATGACGCTGAAGATAGAATTAGCAAGATCGAGGACGAATTAGAGACAACTAAAAAAGATATAAGAGATCTCAAAAAGAGATTAAGAGATGCTGAAAACAACAACAGAGACCTATGGGATGACTTCAAAAGAAACAATATACGCATTATTGGCTTACCAGAGGAAGAAAGAGAGGGAGAGGAAGAAAGGATTCTTCAGGCCATAAAAGCTGAAAACTTCTCTAGACTAGACATCAAAGACATAAAGATTCAAGCATCCCAGAGGGTCCCAAACAGAATTAACCCACACTTAAAGACACCAAGACACATCATATTTAGAATGGAAAGGAATAAAGATAAAGAAAGGATCCTGAAGGCTGCAAGAGACAAAGAGTCACCTACAGAGGAAAACCCATAAGATTAGCAGCAGACGTCTCCACACAAACACTACAGGCCAGAAGAGAATGGCAAGATATTTATCAAGTGCTCAATGAGAAAGGCTTTCAACCAAGAATACTATATCCTGCTAGACTGTCATTCAGACTAGAGGGAGGCATCAAAACCTTTTCAGACAAGCAACAGTTGAAGGAATTAACTATCACCAAGCCTGCCCTGAAAGAAGTTCTGAAAGGTCTTCTATAAAGAGACCATCATAAATAGGACATATATCAGAACACTAAAAATCTACAAGAATGGCGTTAAGATATCTTCACTCTTTGATATCAATAGATGTCAATGGCCTGAATTCACCTATTAAAAGACACAGAGTAGGAAGATGGATCAGAAAACGCAACCCAACAATATGCTGTCTACCGGAAACCCACCTAACTCAACAAGACAAACACAGACTTAAAGTGAAAGGATGGAAAACTACCATACAAGCTAATGGCCCACAAAAAAAAGGCAGGAACAGCTATTCTCATATTTGACATGACAGACTTTAAAATAAATAAGATTAAAAAAGATAGGAATGGACACTACTTAATGCTCAGAGGATCAGTCAATCAAGAGGACTTAACAATTATTAACATCTATGCACCCAATGAGAAACCATCTAAATACATCAAACGTCTACTGAAAGAGCTACAGCAATATATTAAGAGCAACACAGTCATAGTAGGGGACTTCAGCACCCCACTCTCTCAACTTGACAG
Organism: Erinaceus europaeus; assembly: GCF_950295315.1. Lineage (NCBI taxonomy): Eukaryota > Metazoa > Chordata > Mammalia > Eulipotyphla > Erinaceidae > Erinaceus > Erinaceus europaeus. The sequence goes on from NC_080164.1 coordinate 88,869,470, forward strand.
ATCATCCAGGCAGAAAATCAATAAAGACATAAGGGAGCTAAATGAAGAGATAGATAAACTAGAACTATTGGACATTTTCAGAATCATTCATCCCAAGAAACTGGAATATACATTTTACTCAAAACCACATGGGTCATTCTCAAAGATAGACCATATGTTAGGCCACAAAGACAGCATCAGCCAATTCAAGAGCATTGAAATCATACCAAGCATCTTCTCAGACCACAATGGAATTAAACTAACACCTAACAATCAACAAAAGATTAGTAATAGTCCCAAAATGTGGAAGCTCAACAGTACACTTCTTAACAATCTCTGGGTCAAAGAAGAAATCAAGGAAGAAAACAAAATGTTTCGAGACTTCAATGAAAATGAAGACACAAGCTATCAAAATATTTGGGACACAGCTAAGGCAGTACTAAGAGGGAAGTTCATAGCTATACAAGCACACATTAGAAAACAAGAAAAAGCACGAATAAACAGCCTGATTTCACATCTTAAAGACATAGAAGAAGAACAAAGGAACCCTAAAGCAACCAGAAGGACAGAAATCACTAAATTTAGAACAGAAATAACTAACATTGAGAATAAGAAAACCATACAAAAGATCAACGAAAGTAAATGTTGGTTCTTCAAAAGAGTGAACAAAATCGACAAACCTTTAGCCAGACTCACAAAACAAAAAAATGAGAAGACCCAAATAAATAGGATAGTGAATGAAAAAGGAGATATCACAACAGACACCACAGAAATTCAACATGTTATGCGAGGCTTCTATGAACAACTATATGCCACCAAGCTAGAGAACCTGGAAGAAATGGACGATTTCCTAGATACCTACCAACTTCCAAAACTAAGTAAAGAGGAAGTGGATAACATGAACAGGCCCATCACAGCTAATGAACTTGAAACAGTTATCAAAAATCTCCCCAAAAATAAAAGTTCTGGACCAGATGGTTTTACAAATGAATTCTACAAAACCTTAAAAGAAGAACTAATACCTCTGCTTTTAAAAGTCTTCCAGAAGATTGAAGACACTGGAACACTCCCTGCCAGCTTCTATGAAGCCAACGTCACTCTGATACCAAAAGCAGACAGGGACACAACCAAAACAGAAAACTACAGACCAATATCTCTGATGAACATAGATAATAAAATATTGAACAAAATTCTAGCCAACCAGATACAGCAGTATATCAAAAAGATTGTTCATCATGACCAAGTGGGGTTTATCCCAGGCATGCAAGGTTGGTTTAATATATGTAAATCAATCAGTGTGATCCACCACATCAACAAAAGCAAGACCAAAAACCACATGGTCATATCAATAGATGCAGAGAAAGCCTTTGACAAAATACAACATCCCTTTATGATCAAAATACTACAAAAAAATGGGAATAGATGGAAAATTCATGAAGATAGTGGAGTCTATATATAGCAAACCTATAGCCAACATCATACTCAATGGTGAAAAACTGGAAGCATTTCCTCTCAGATCAGGTACTAGACAGGGCTGCCCACTATCAACATAGTGTTGGAAGTTCTTGCCATAGCAATCAGACAGGACCAAGGAATTAAAGGGATACACATTGGAAGAGAAGAAGTCAAATTCTCCCTATTTGCAGATGACATGATAGTATACACAGAAAAACCTAAGGAATCCAGCAAGAAGCTTTTGGAAATCATCAGCCAATACAGTAAGGTGTCAGGCTACAAAATTAACATTCAAAAGTCAGTGGCATTCCTCTATGCAAACACTAAGAAGAAATTGAAATCCAGAAATCAATTCCTTTTACTATAGCAACAAAAACAATAAAATATCTAAGAGTAAACCTAACCAAAGAAATGAAAGACTTGTATACTGAAAATTATGAGTCACTACTCAAGGAAATTGAAAAAGACACAAAGAAGTAGAAAGATATTCCCTGTTCATGGGTTGGAAGAATTAACATCATCAAAATGAATATACTACCCAGAGCCATCTACAAATTTAATGCTATCCCCATCAAGATCCCAAGCACATTTTTTAGGAGAATAGAACAAACACTACAAATGTTTATCTGGAACCAGAAAAGACCTAGAATTGCCAAATCAATCTTGAGAAAAAAAACAACCGGAGGCATCACACTCCCAGATCTCAAATTGTATTATAGGGCCATTGTCATCAAAACTGCTTGGTACTGGAACATGAATAGACACAGTGGCCAGTGGAATAGAATTGAGAACCCAGAAGTGAGCCCGCATACCTATGAACATCTAATCTTTGACAAAGGAGCCCAGACTATTACATGGGGAAAGCAGAGTCTCTTCAACAAATGGTGTTGGAAACAATGGGTTGAAACATGCAGAAGAATGAAACTGAACCACTGTATTTCACCAAATACAAAATTAAATTCCAAGTGGATCAAGGACTTGGATGTTAGACCACAAACTATCAAATACTTAGAGGAAAATATTGGCAGAACTCTTTTCCGCATACATTTTAAAGACATCTTCAATGAAACGAATCCAATTACAAAGAAGACTAAGGCAAGTATAAACCTATAGGGCTACATCAAATTAAAAAGCTTCTTCACAGCAAAAGAAACCACTACCCAAACCAAGAGACCCCTCACAGATTGGAAGAAGATCTTTACATGCCATACATCAGACAAGAGTTTAATAACCAACATATATAAAGAGCTTGCCAAACTCAACAAGACAACAAATAACTGCCAGGAGCCATTTCTCTGCTTTATAGATGATAAGCTTTGAGACAACGGAACCCCTCAAGACAAATGTTAATTCCCCCCTGAGCAGGCCATTTCCCCTTAGGTAAACCATTTATCAGTAATCAAGTGAGTCAACACAAGTGAGTCAACACACAGTTTGGTTCCTGCCATTTGTTGCAAGGAACATTCCGCTTTGAAGTTTGCTCCCCCTTCCCCTCCTCCAGCATTCCCTCTCCTTCCCCAAAGCCTTATAATGCCAGTGTTCTCAATAAAATTTTACAGCTTGATCAGAAACTTGACTTGCTGTCATTCTCTCGTGTCTCATGTTCCTTCATTTCAGGTTTCATTGGGTTCCTAGCCCCTGTTCACCGCCCTGCTGGTCGGGGCATTCTGGCGCCCGGAACGTGGGGCGAAGAAGCCTTCTGGACCTAGAAACTCGCTGATCGAGAGGGTAGGCCTACCCGCATTCACTGAGTCACCGCGGCCCGAGGGGGGTAACGCAAAGACTCGCATAGATCACCACGGAAATCCCCGACCGTGAGTCGCATCTGGAGGAGAGTGTCACAGCGGCTGAGGTAAGCAATACCATGGGACATGAATTCAGCAAACTATTTATTCATTAAATAGCTTCCCTAAGGGTGTGATAGCTTTGTGATAAACAAAGATCCTAACAAAGTTTAACATTCTACTTAAAATTGTTTTTAAGACTGGCTTGGGTTAGTAAAAGACAACACAATAGTTATGTTAATTATTTACATGCCAGAGGCTATTGCGCTGGTTTTCCTCTTTATATCTTTCTGCTTTTAAAAATTATCTGGTTTGTTTTAAGACACTGCCAGAGGTTTATTCTTGATAAATTAAGGTAATACATTGTGGTTTTGGTCTGATAAGAGATTTGTTTTGGCAAATCCTGATTTAACAAAATTAATATTTTGAATATTTAAACTATGAGGTTTTATTTTAGCCTTTTAAGTTGCCATATTAGAGTTCTAAAGAGTAAAATCTATTAAGAGTTTTATATCTATGCTTACTCATGATACCCTTGTGATGAGTAAAGATCTTAGTAAACTAAAGGTATAATAGTGTGCTTAAACTGTCTAATCAGTTTAAAATAATACTAAAAAATGGTAAATATTTTATCATGTCAACACATTAGATATTGACTTTCTATAACATATTGGTATATTCAAATAAAGAGCCTTCTAAAATCATAGAAAAAACTCAAGTCAATTCTAACCATTAGATCATCAATTAACTTGGTACAAGTTCTCTCCCTAAGTAAATAATTATAGGTACATCTGCACATGAAGAACTGACTGCTCATATAGTAAGATTTAAAACTAAACATTTTTAATTTTTTATTTATGGGTGTGTGATGACTCCTAAAGTCACTCATATCCTAAAATTTTTCTCATTTTTTTTACAAGCCTCTTAAAATTTTAACGCTTGACCTGCCATAGTGAGAGCACTTTACTGGCTCCTACATTGTTTAATTAAGATCCTGCTATTCAGACTTTTAAGATTAATCTCCATAGATAAAAGCCAATGCTCTGTGACAGATTGATGTAATTCACCTGCCCATGTTTAGTAAACAAAAAAACTTTTTTTCTCAGTTGATATTTTTTCTAAATTTATGTGGGCTACAGCTCAAACAAGAAAAACTAAAACCCTTAAGCTTAATTAATTTAAAAAAAAAGAAGGGAAATGCACCCCCCAGTATTCAGTTGGCTAAAGTGTCAATGAAGTAACATACTAAATCTTTTTAATATTTACAAAAATTCTAATTGTCCATTTATTGTATCTCATTGACAAAGCCACCCACTTTTCCAGTCACAGAGACATATCCTTTTTCTCTTTTTTCAACACTGGATGTCCATGTTTGTTTTCCTTTTATTATGGTGGATGACATTATTGTTCTTGCAAAATCCACAGAGTCCCTGTTGGCAAGTCCTTACCACAAAGGACGCCATGGCAGTATATACTCCAGCTAACCTCACCAGCTTATCCAAGTCTTCTCTTTCTGCTGACCTACCACTGCTGACTTCATCTTTGCATGCTTATTGACTGCTCACTTTTCTCAAAATGTTCCTCGATGTTCAAGGAACCTCACCTTGACTTCTAATGTGTATGCACCTCCTCTGTGTTTTGGTAAACACCATCCTATATTTTCATGTCAATTCTTCTCTACCTGGTCCTTGCCTCCTAGTTTTGCTTGTTCCACAGCTGACCAGAAGAAGAAAATTTCATCAGTTGGCACTGACCAGAAGACCAGACGTGCTGTTTCTTCCCCTGGACATCACATCCACTGACTGCTTCCCTTAGACTTGCTGGTGGCATGCTAGGACACTCTATATATTCCTCCCATGAATTTTCTGACAAATTACAACAGGTTATAGACTCCACCACAAATAGTCTTGAGTCACTACAGAGCCCCTTATGGGAACCTTATTAGTCTTTTGTTAATGATTACCTTAGGACCCTTTATTTTTAATAAGATTACTGATTTTATAAAACGGCAGATTGACTCCTTGGCATTAAAACCTTCGCAAATACATTATCACAGACTTGATTTGGCTGACAGAGGCCTGGCTGAACCTGAGGATGACAGACCCCCTTTTCGGATGGCATAAAACTCAGAATTATGCATCGAGACATCCAACCTTGGCAGGGCAAGGACACCAGTAAGGGGTGCAAGGCAAAGCACTGCAGGGGGAGGACCCTATCGTCCGCCTCTGAGTCCCCCGTGAAGCAAACCTGATTTGCATGGAGGTTGGTGTCAGCAACAAAAATTGTTTCCCTAGAAACTGTGGCTCTGCCTCCCCTCCCCAAAAAGACACCGAGAGCCTTATAAGATGCGGGAAGGTTGGTTTTGCACCCACCCCGCGGGAGGAATCAGGTCAATACTTCCCTCCTCTGGTTACGCCCACCAAACCTGCTGTTAGGGTCTCTGCTCCTCACCCCCATTGCCAGCCTCAATTTTAAATTATAACAAAGGGAGGATATGCCAGGAGCCATTTCTCTGCTTTATAGATGATAAGCTTTGAGACAACGGAACCCCTCAAGACAAATGTTAATTCCCCCCTGGGCAGGCCATTTCCCCTTAGGTAAACCATTTATCAGTAATCAAGTGAGTCAACACAAGTGAGTCAACACACAGTTTGGTTCCTGCCATTTGTTGCAAGGAACATTCTGCTTTGAAGTTTGCTCCCCCTTCCCCTCCTCCAGCATTCCCTCTCCTTCCCCAAAGCCTTATAATGCCAGTGTTCTCAATAAAATTTTACAGCTTGATCAGAAACTTGACTTGCTGTCATTCTCTCGTTTCTCATGTTCCTTCATTTCAGGTTTCATTGGGTTCCTAGCCCCTGTTCACCGCCCTGCTGGTCGGGGAAAATAACCCCATCCAAAAATGGGGGGAGGACATGGACAGAATATTCACCACAGAAGAGATCCAAAAGGCCGAGAAACACATGAAAAAATGCTCCAAGTCTCTGATTGTCAGAGAAATGCAAATAAAGACAACAACGAGATACCACTTCACTCCTGTGAGAATGTCATACATCAGAAAAGGTAACAGCAGGAAATGCTGGAGAGGTTGTGGGGTCAAAGGAACCCTCCTACACTGCTGGTGGGAATGTATTGGTCCAACCTCTGTGGAGAACTCTCAGAAGGCTAGAAATGGACCTACCCTATGACCCTGCAATTCCTCTCCTGGGGATATATCCTAAGGAACCCAACATACCCATCCAAAAAGATCTGTGTACACATATGTTCTTGGCAGCACAACTTGTAATAGCCAAAACCTGGAAGCAACCCAGGTGTCCAACAACAGATGAGTGGCTGAGCAAGTTGTGGTATATATACACAATGGAATACTACTCAGCTGTAAAAAATGGTGACTTCACCATTTTCAGCTGATCTTGGATGGACCTTGAAAAAATCATGTTGAGTGGAATAAGTCAGAAACAGAAGGATGAATATGGAATGATCTCACTCTCAGGCCGAAGTTGAAAAACAAGATCAGAAAAGAAAACACAAGTAGAACCTGAAATGGAATTGGTGTATTGCACCAAAGTAAAAGACTCTGGGGTGTGTGGCTGGGGAGAATACAGGTCCAAGAAGGATTCAGAGGACCTAGTGGGGGTTGTATTGTTATATGGGAAACTGGGGAATGTTATGCATGTACAAACTATTGTACTTACTGTTGAATGTAAAACATTAGTTCCCCAATTAAAAAAAAAATCAGAAAAGAAAAGAAAAAAAATGGTGGGAGAGAGTCTCTGGGGAAGTGGAGCTCCAGGACACATTGGTGGGGTCTTCAGTCCAGGGAAGCCTGGTCAGCATCATGATGGAATCTGGAACCTGGTGGTCGAGTAATGAACCTGAAGGGTTGTCGCTCCACACCTGAAGTCTCTGGACACAGTCTGAGGTGAAGCATGTTGAGGTCGCACTCGTTGTGTTGATTAGGTTGCGATCGCTGATCCAGCTTTCTATAGTCCTTTTGCCAACTATGACACCACCCCCCCCCAGACAATAACTTAGGTCACCTGCTATTAGACCAGGCATAGGCAAAAAATAGTTGGTTCTGCAACAGGCATGGTTTCTTTTTTTTTTTTTAGTGGTATTATTAAGCAAGGTCATGATGATTATACTTTGTTGGTTTGCAGGTTACTTGGTTTTTGCTCCAAGAGAGAAATGTCAATCTCACTGTAAGTATAACAGCTTACTAAGAGTGGCTAGAGAGGCATCACTTTAAAGTGAGCAGCCTCTCAGGGGCCCAGTGGTGGCATACCAGGTTAAGTGCACATAAAGAGCAAGGACCCATACAAGGATACAGGTTTGAGTCCCAGCTCCCCACCTGCAGCCGGGATGCTTCACAAGTGGTGAAGTCAGTCTGGAGGTGTCTATCTTTCTCTTTTCCTCTCCCCCCGCAATTTCTCTCTTTCCTGTTCAGTAAAATGGGGGGGGGGAGGAGTTGGGCAGTAGCGCAGCGGGTTAAGCACAGGTGGTGCAAAGCTCAAGGACCAGCGAAAGGATCCTGGTTCGAGCCCCTAGCTCCCCACCTGCAGGGGTAACGCTTCACAGGTGGTGAAACTGGTCTGCAGGTGTCTATCTTTCTCTCCCCCTCTGTCTTCCCCTCCTCTCTCCATTTATCTCTGTCCTATCCAACAATGACAACATCAACAACAACAACAAGAATAACTACAACAATAAAAGAACAAGGGCAACAAAAGGGAATAAATAAATAAATATTTAAAATTTTTAAAAAAATTAAATCAAATGGAAAAATGGTTGCCAGGAGCAGTGGATTCATAGTGCTGGCACCGAGGCCCAGAATAACCCAGGAGGCAAAAATTAATTGATCAATTAATTAATTATCAGTCAATTAATTAAAGTCAGCAGCCTCCCAATTACAGAATTGTGATTGCAGAACCATAGCTCCCTTAGTGGCCCATTTCTGAAGTGAGTCGTGAAGCCTAAATTCTCAACTCAAGCTGCACTATACGATCACCAGAGCCATATTAGTTTACACATATAAATGCTCACAAGTAGCTATTCAATCACTGCACTGTATTCCAGAATACTGTCTAAAGTCATCCAGATTCTTGTGACTGGAAGATTAAGAACCACTCTTGCAGAGACTCTTTTGTTAGTCCTCCCAACAACTTCATAACCCGCTTAGTAGTCAATGTTGAATCCATTGCTGTTTAAACTGTGCAGAATGGATTTCTTTCTTTCTTTTTTTTTTTCTTTCTGTAACTGAAGCTTCACCAGTGCAATGCCAGTGGGCAAATCTTCACCATAGGAAATAAGTTTAGCCAGAATTAACATTTAAATACACTCTCAGGTCCAGGTGGTGGCGCAACTGGTTAAGCACTCCCATTACAGTGCACAAGGATCTGTTCAAGCCCCTGCAGGAGAAAAGGTTTCATGAGTTGTGAAGCAGGGCTAAAGTTGCCTCTCTGTGTCCCCCCACCTCAATTTTTCTGTCTCTATCCAATGATAAATACAAATTTTTATTTATTTTAAAAAATATTTATTTTTAAATATTTTTTTAATTTTTTAATTTCTTTATTTTTTTAATATTTATTTATTTTTATTTATTCCCTTTTGTTGCCCTTGTTGTTTTATTGTTGTACTTATTATTGTTGTTGTTGTTGTTGGATAGGACAGAGAGAAATGGAGAGAGGAGGGGAAGACAGAGAGGAGGAGAGAAAGATAGACACCTGCAGACCTGCTTCACCGCCTATGAAGCGACTCCCCTGCAGGTGGGGAGCCAGGGTTCGAACCGGGATCCTTATGCCCGTCCTTGTGCTTTGCGCCACCTGCGCTTAACCCGCTGTGCTACAGCCCGACTCCCCATTTTTAAATATTTTATTGTGCTTATTATTGTTGCCTGTCTTCGTTGTTGGATAGGACAGAGAGAAATGGAGAGAGGAAGGGAAGACAGAGAGGGGGAGATAAAGATAAACACCTACAGTCCTGCTTCACCACTTGTGAAGCGACGCCCCTGCAGGTGGGGAGCCAAGGGCTCGAACTGGGATCCTTATGCCAGTCCTTGAGCTTTGCACTATGTGTGCTTAACCCGCTGTGCTACCCACCTGACTCCCAAATAAAAAATTTTTTTAAAAAGTTCAGATATGCTCTCCCCCTTTGTCAATGAAGGAGCATGACAATTTTTCTGTGTTTTCAGATTAGGTGGTGACTCACTCAGTAGAACTCATATGTCACTATGTTCGAGGACCTGGGTTCAAGCCCCAGGTCCCCACCTGTAGCAGGATAATTTTATGAGTGGTGGAATAGAGCTGCAGGTGGATCCTCCGTCTTTCTCTTCTCTTCCTGACCCCCCATCAAAAAAAAAAAAAGCATGGAAGTCGGGGGGGGGGCTGGAAATCTGGCTCCAATATCTGTCATCCCATTGATTGCTAGGGTTGATTCAGCTGATCTGGTTGGCCAAGACTGGTGTCCCCTTTCCCCCTCACCACTCCATGTCTCTCTGGAAGAGAATGGCCTTCCTGGAATAGAGGGGAACCATTCTTCAGTTAAGGGTATAGGAGTAGCTGAACTTCCCTGATAGAACCTCCAAAGATGCTATCATGGTCAGAAGTAAAAGGGGGAAAGTGAAAATTGCTGCCAGGAATAATAGAGTTCGTATGTGAGCAGTAAGCCCACATCATATCCCTGGTGGAAATAATAATGATATTTCAGTGTTTACATAGAGAATAAATAAAGGGTATTTTTTTAATTAAGCTAAGTATGGCAATAAAGCTAGGCTCAGGCTTTGGGGAAAAAAATGACTATTATGAGATTCTAGTCAAAGGTTTAAATAACTTGTACTGTATAATTTCCTCTGTTTCTTTAAGCAATTAATTAATTAATTAATTAATTTTACCTCCAGGGTTATTGCTAGGGCTCAGTGTCTGCATTATGAATCCACTGCTCCTGGAGGCCATTTTTCCCATTGTGTTGCCCTTGTTGTTGTTATTGTTGTCATTGCTGTTGTTGTGGGATAGGACAGAGAGAAGTTGAGAGAAGAGGGGAAGACAGAGAGAAAGATAGACACCTGCAGACCTGCTTCACCACCCATGAAACGACTCCCCTGCAAGTGGGGAGCCAGGGGCTTGAACAGGGATTCTTGCTCCGGTCCTTGCACTTGGCACAATGTGCACTTAACCCACTGCATTACCACCTGGCCCCCATTTCTTGTTTCTTTATTCAGTTTTGTAAAAGTGAGAAAATGTTAGTAAAATAATAACATTAAAAAAAAGAACCCTTCCAGTAAGTGGTTCTTTTTAAATTAACTATAACTTCTGGTCTGTTGCTGCCACCTACCAACTATCTAAGGCAAGGCAGATCATGTGAGCATGGTAACTGTCTCCGTCTTTCAAGAATGTTAGCACCACCTAGATGCTCTCCCATTTTGGAGCCACGTTTCTAAAATTGTTTATTTTGCGCACTGAACATATACTCAAAACATATTTGAAGTGTTGTTAGGGTTCTTCATTCAACAGATCACTAACATAGGCAAACATCTGGGCCATAAATTACTTGAATTACAGTGCTAACCTAACAACGAATTACAGTGCTTAGGATTCTTTCTTTCTTCCTTTCTTTTTCTTTTTTTCTTTTTTGCCAAATCTTAAACTGTGCAATGGTGAGAAGGCAAGAAACCAAACAGATTATCTGCTAAAGAGAAGAAATGCCATGGCACAATGGGGCTACAGGTAGAAATAAATTACATCCATCTTCTGTGCCCCATCAAGAATTTTGGCCCATAGTCCCAGAGGGATAAAGAATAGGGAACCTTCCAATGGAGGGGATGGGACATGGAACTCTGGAGGTGGGAACTGTGTGGAATTGTATCTCTGTTATTTTACAATCTAATTAATCATTTTTAAATCACTAATTAAAAAGGGGAAAAAGAAATGAGGATAATCTTTATTCCAGGTCAGATGACCTTTCTGTAAAAGGCAGGCATCAAATGAAAAACATTAAAAATCCTAAAAAAAAAAAAAATGTGCAGGGACCAGACTCAAACCGGGGTTGCGATCATAGCAAAGCAACACCCTGTCCAAGTGACCTATTTCACCAGACTAGTCATGGATTTATTTTAAATGTGGGCACATGGGCTTAGAAGGGAAACACTGTGGAACTACCAGATAGAATAATCATCTATTTGAAGTTGAAATGTCCTTATATTTACACCAATCTGCTCCAATGAATGACTTCTCACACAATTCTTAGTAGTGCTGTCCTATCTTCTAGACATTCAATGTGCTTAGCCCACATCTAACAGAGTCTGCAACCATTTCTGGCTCTCATCCTCTACCTGGAAGAGGGAGAAAGTGCAGAGCCCAGGTTTTCATTACTAATGACTTAACAGAGGTCTACAAAATAGTAACATCTCAAAGGCATAGTTCATACCCATATGTGTGCATGTGTAAGTCGTCTTACCTAACATCACCCTTTTATCTCTCTAGTTAACTCTCATTTCTCCCTATTCTTTATAGTTTCAGTGGAGCCAATACCTTCCCCTGACTTTATGTTGCAGTAGAGTATGAGCCAGTACCAACTAATCAGATTATCTCTTCCAAGTTTGTGAATATAGCACACTGGTTATGCAAAAAGCCTGAGGCACCAAAGGTCTCAGGTTCAATCCCATCACCACAATAAATGAGAGCTGAGCAGCACTCTTATAGGAAATAAATTTTAAAAAGACCAGCAGATTATCCCCTCCTGCTGCTTCAATATTCAAACTAGGTCAACAAAAGCCTTCACCAGACCCTTTATTGGAACCACCAGATTAGGTACTGCCTTCAATACTTATGACATCTCTCACTTATGTAAGCTGGAACTGCCAAGAAACATTTGGTCAATTTACATAGAAAGCCAACATGAAAACAGTGCCAACAAAGAGTGGAGTAATTGATAAAAAGGAAGTCCTGAAGACATCGTTTGAGCCCCAAGATTTAGATGTTGCAGAAAGCAGTTCTATTTCCTAGACTTTTCAGTTTTATGAGTTAACATATTCACAGTTTTTGCTTAAGTCAGGTTAATTTTGGTTTCTAGGAAGGAAATCCTAAAACTCTGATTAATGTGGAACTAAGGCAAAGGCTCTATGGTGAACTAAATCTGTTAAGCATAGTAATGTCATTTACACTTTTACAACTTTAGGATAAAATTGCAGACAAATCACAGAAGTCTACACTGATTACAGAGAGAGGATATTATTCATCTGGATACCTTATAAGTAAATCTGTCTTTGTTTTAATTATTTTTATTATCTTTATTTATTTATTGGATAGACACAACCAGAAATTGAGAGGAAGGGTGAGATAGATAGGGATAGAGAGACACCTGTAGCCCTGCTTCACCACTTGTGAAGCTTTCCCCCTACAGGTGGGACTGGGAGGCTTGAACCCAGGTCCTTATTCAACCAGGTGTGCTGTCACCTGGCCCCTTAACAGGAAAATTGCAACTGACCAAGGTTGGTAAGCTGGGAAAAACAGGTGAGGGGAACTTTCAAAGAACAAATATCTTAAAGCAGAGAGGGTCAAGGGTAAAGTCTGAGACTGAAGAGGTGACTGGATAAATCAGAGATCAGTGACAAAATTATACTGAAGGGAGGGGGATGCATTGGATCAACCTTCTCGTGGTGCATCCCGTGAGTATTGGGGAAACTGACGATCCTTCCTAGCTGACTGAATCCACATGGATCCCAGTCACTTTCAAAGCCAGCAACAAGCAGACATCAGGCTCAACCTGACGCTGTTGACTGGCTACGGAAGAAGGGCAAACGCTAGAAGAAGAAGAACTGAAGGGAGGCAAACAGGAAAGTGGAAAGGCAGGACAAGTATCCAATGTGACATCTAAATTTAAAGGAAATGAATTCAAAGATATCAAGGTAATCACAAAGATTGCTAAAAACAAATGTTTTAAAAAAGAGTTGACCTCTGAAGAGAAAATTAATAAAACACCACAAGGAAGCAATCAGTCACATCTATGATATGGGACATTCCATGAGATAAGTGGCCTAGTTCCTAGAACAGATCTATGATACAGGGGGAAACAAATTGCAGAATAAATGGCACTTAAGATACTAAGCAATTAGATGCACTATAGGATCTTCATTTGGGATCCCTTTTAAAATAATATTGAAAGGGGCCGGTGGTGACGCACCTGGTTGAGCGCACATGTTACAATGTGCAGGGACCTGAGCTCCATCCCCTGACCCCCACCTGCAGGGGGAAAGCTTTGTGAGTGGTGAAGCAGGGCGGCAGGTATCTCTCTGTCTCTCTCCCTCTCTATCTCCCCCTACCTTCTTGATTTCTGGCTGTCTCTAGCCAATAAATAAAGATAATAAAAAAAAATTAAGAATAATTTTGAGAGAAGTTGATAATGAAATATATGGGATGGTGATATTAGAAATTGCTGACCTTGGGAGTCAGGCAGTAGCACAGTGGGTTAAGCACACGTGGCGCAAAGCCCAAGGAATGACGTAAGGATCACAGTTCGAGTCCCGGCTCCCCACCTGCAGGGGAGTTGCTTCACAGGTGGTGAAGCAGGTCTGCAGGTGTCTTTCTCTCCCCCTCTGTCTTCCCCTCCTCTCTCCATTTCTCTCTATCCTATCTAACAATGACGACATCAATAACAACAACAATAATAACAACAAGGTCAACAAAAGAGAATAAATAAATATTTTTTTAAAATAGATTGCTGACATTGGTTTATATAATAATAGCACAGTGGTTACATTCCAAAATATCTGCTATGGTTGAAGACATATTGAATTATTCCTAGGGAGTCTGGGCAGTGGTGCAGATACACAGTACACAGTGGATTAAGAATACACAGTACAAAGTTCAAGGGCCTGTGTAAGGATCCTGGTTCAAGTCCCTTGGCTCCCCACCTACAAGGGAGTCACTTCATGAGTGGTGGAGCAAGTCTGCAGGTGTCTTTCTCTCTCTTTCTCTGTCTTCCCCTCCTCTCTCAATTTCTCCATCTTATCCAAAAAATTTAAAAAATAAAAAGTGGTGGGGCTGATTGGTGGCACGCCTGGTTAAGTGCAATGTTATAGTACACAAGGACCTGGGTTCAAGCCTCTGGTTCCCACCTGCACAGGAAAAATATCACAAGTGGTGAAGCAGTGCTGCAGGTGTCTCTCTGTCTCTCTCCCTCTCTATCTCCACTGCCCCTCTTGATTTCTGGCTGTCTCTCTCCAACAAATAAATATAATTTAAAAAATCAAGGCCACCAGGATCAGTGGATTCATAGTGCAGGCACTGAGCCCCAGAGATAACCCTGGAGGCAAAAAAAAAAATGTATAAAAGAGCCATCCCGACACTCATGAAGTCTAGCACTCATGAAGCTTCGCTTTCATATGCTGCTCCCATGTGGTGCCCAGGAGCTCTAATCCAGGTCCTAGCAGTGTACCAGCACATGGTTAAGTACAGTTGTCTCTGCCATTTATGTATTTACTTCCTTACTTACCACCAGGGTTCTTGCTGGGGCTTGGTGCCTACACAATTGCTCTACTCCTGGTGGCCAACTTTTCCTTTTTTTTTTTTTTTTTCTGCTTTGATGGAGGGTGTTAGGAGATTGTGCAGATGTGGTCACATCCACCATGTTGTCCCCTCAGGGTATCTCGCTCATTCCCATGAGAGCTGAAACCCTAGCTTCCCAGAGTGCCTTGTTCCCTCCACCCCCCCTTTCCCATTCCTGTGAGAGCTGAAACTCTATTCCCGGAGTGCCTTGTTTCCTAGCCAATCCCATCCCGACTTGCCACTTCCGGAATTTCTCCCATAAAAGCCCTTCCCTCTTTTTGCCCTTTTTCACCTAGGTGACCTGATGCAGAGAAGGGTTGCTGCACATAGCGGAAGGCTGCCATTTTGCTAGCTCCATGTGGCCCGAACCGTTGTACTCTCACCCAACTTTGAAGTGCCCGCATGAGTAAAGATTTGTGTTCCTTCTCCGCTCTGGTCTCTTCTCTCTCCCCCGTGACACAGCCCAACAGGAGGGTGAGAGAGAAAGAGAGAGAGAGAGAGAGAGAGAGAGACTTTTGCAGCATTGCTCTACTACTTATGAAGCTTCCCCCACCTCCCATAGATGGGGCCAGAGACTTAAACTCAGGTTGCTGTACATGGTAATGGGTTCAACCTATGGAGTGCACAACCACACCTCCTGCCTGGCTCCTCTCTGCCTTTTTTTTTTTTAATAGAAAAATGTGTCCTAAATCAATTAACCAATTATGTCAGTGTTCATTATGTCCAAGGCAGTGTGAGGAAAACCAAGATGTCTAGAACAGAATCCCTATCTTCAAACACTACAATCCAGATGGTAAAAGCATGCTGATTACACACAAAGAAATGAACAAGTCAGTGCAAGCCCTACCTGGGTTCTTCTTCCAGCGTTTGCCCTTCTTCCGTAGCCAGTCAACAACGCCAGGTTGAGCCTGATGTAAAGTTTTGAGACCTCCTTTGAATCTGGAGAGGTGGCAGTCGTTGACTATGTGGGTCATAGTCTGTCTGTAGCCGCAGGGGCTACAGACAAACTATGTAGACGCAGGGTCGTCTCTGGCTACCCTACCTGGGTAATATAGCAAAGTAGATTCTATACGAGTCACAGAGGAAGATGTTTCTGTTTGGGGGAACTGACCTGGAACAGCATGATGAAGGATGGAGCAGGGCTGTGAGGAGTCTGTTAACATGTGTAAGGACTCAGGTTTGAGCCCCCAGCCCCCGGTCCCCACCTGCAGGGAAAGCTTTTCGAATGGTAAAGCAGTGTTGCAGGTCTCTCTCTCTCTCTCTCTCCTCTATCACCCCCTTCCCTCTCGATTTATGGCTTTCTCTATCCAATAAATAAGTAAAGATAAAAAGTTTAATTAAAAAAAAGAAAAGAAAATGGCCTAGTCTTATTTTGTCTCCCTCTCCCTCTATCTCTAACCTCAACAAGGGAGGGGGGAAAAGTAGGTTGTTACATAGAGGTTGACCCTCTCGTGGGTCACTTTTGGGACTTAAAAAAAAAAAAACTATGGAGTCTCTCTCTCTCATCATGGCATGGGTGTAGAATCCCCTCTCCATCTCTAGATAATTCTTCTGGGTATGGTCCAAAATGGTCCCACACTGACTTTCTCTCCTATGTGTGCCCCTCCAGATTTGCTTTTCCCTGACAACCCCAGGTATGCACTATAGTTATCAGGACTATAAATGCAGCATTATGAGGAGGAAGCGGAGGAGGGAAAGACAGAGGAGGAGGTGTGTGTAATGGGGGCCTTGTGCATGCAATAGTTCACATACTTTGGCCACTTTTTCATTCAGACAGAGGACCAGATATTTATATAGAAAGAGGTACCTTTAACCCAAGTATGTTTCAATGCCATAGTACCTCCCATATGGTAAGGGGGCTCAAACCTACGTATAGTTCATGGCAAGGCATATGGCCTGCCCAGTGAGCTATCATACCAGTCCTCAGTTTCCCCAACTATACAGCTAGCTTCTTCTATCCTTAGCAAGTAAAATAAATCCAAAACTGGGGTTGGGGGGACTAAAGAATAAAATTACTATACCTGTGTCAGTAAAGTCAGGACCATTAAAATGATGTATATAGACTTTCACTTTTAGAAATTAGATGTAGGGATCAGGAGTTTGCATAATGGTTCTGCAAAATACATTGTCTGCACATTGATATTTTCTTTCAGATTCTCTAACTAACTAGGACAATCCAAAAAAAAATTACTTTTTCAGAAGCAGGATTTGCACATACTATAATATATAAAATATAGGCAATAATAATCCATTGAAGTTCAGGGAGCCAATGTGACTTAAATATAAATCTTCAATGAAAATAATTTCAGGGATATAGCATAGTGCTTATGCAAAAGATTTTAATGCCTGAAGCTCCGAGGTTCCAGGTTCAATCCCCAGCACCACCATAAGCCAGAGCTGAGCAGTGCTCTAGTTTTTCTCTCTCAATCTGTGTCTTTCTCTCTGTATCTCTCTCAAATAAATGAAATAGTTAAACAATTAAATTAAATCATTAAAACATATTTTAAATAAAATATTTAAAATAAAAATAAAAGTGGTCCTTAAAACATATCCATGTATGTTTTCATAAGTCAGACTGTCTCATAGATTAATGCTTTAAAAAAGTAATGTCTTGAAGTTGAAAAATATGAACAGAAGGGAAAACACAAAGTAGAACTTGGACTGGAGTTGGTGTATTGCACCTAAGTAAGACTCTGGGGGGAGGGGGGAGGGCTCAGGTCCTAGAACATAATGACAGAGGAGGAGCTAGAGGAGGTTGAATTGTTATATGGAAAACTGAGAAATGTTACTCATATACAAACTACTGTATTTTACTGTCAGCTGTAAACCATTAGTCCCCATAAAGGGAAAAAAGCAGGCAGGTAAAAAAAAAAAATTACTAGCTCAATTTTTTTTTTTTTTAAACCAGAGCACTGCTCAACTCTGGCCTATGATAGTGCCAGGGATTGAACCTGGGACTGCAGAGCTTCAGGCATTAAAATCTTTTGCATAAGCACTATGCTATCTCCCTGAAATTATTTTCATTGAAGATTTATATTTAAGTCACATTGGCTCCCTGAATTTTGATGGATTATTATTGCCTATATTATATATATTATAGTAAGTGCAAAACCTGCTTCGGAAAAAGAAATTTTTTTCTGGACTGTCCTAGATAGTGACAGAATCTGATAGAAAATATCAATGTATGGTTGCTACAAATAACTCTCCCGGTTACATTTTAGACCCAGTACCTTGTATCCTCATTAAGTCTGCAAAATCCTGTGCTAAATATTTTATACGTCCTTTTTTGTAAGATATCTCTGGGTTTTTTTTTCTTTTTTAATATTTTACTTGTTTATTGGACAGAGAGTGGAGAGGAGATAAGGAAAGAAAAAGAGAGACACCAGCAGCACTGCTCCCTCCCCCCTCCCCCCCTTGCAAGGGCACATTGTAACATGCACTCAACTGAGTGAGCCACTATCTGGCCCCCTAGATGTCATATATATATTGGTGGTGGGGGATCAACCTCAGGGCTTCACCACTCCAGCTTGACTTTTTCAGACAAAGAGCACAACAGGGGGCTAGGTAGTAGCACAGCGGGTTAAGCACACATGGTGTGAAGCACAAAGACCAGTGCAAGGATCCCGGTTCAAGCCCCCAGCTCTACACCTGCAGTGGGGGTCGCTTCACAAGGGTGAAGCAGTTCTGCAGGTGTCTATCTTTTTCTCCCCCTTCTGTCTTCCCGTCTTCTCTCGATTTCTTTGTCCTTTCCAACAACAATGACATCAATAACATCGATAATAATAACCACAACAACAATAATTAAAAAAAAGAGCAACAAAAGGGGAAAAAAATAGCCTCCAGGAGCAGTGGACTCATAATGCAGGAACTGAGCCCCAGCAATAACCCTGGAGGAAACACACACACACACACACACACACACACAAAAGAAAGGTGGGGAGAGAAAAAAAGAAACCAGAGCGCTGAAGCTCCCTTCACCATTGTAGAGGCTGGACTTGAATCTGGGTTGTGCACATAACAGTTCAAGAGAGATTTTTATCTTTCTCAGTCCCATCTCAGAATTATTATTATTATTACTATTATTATTATTATTATTTGCCTCCAGGGTTATCACTGGGGCTCGGTGCCAGCACTACAAATCCACTGCTCCTGGCGGCCATTTTTTCCCTTTTGTTGCCCTTGTTGTTTATCATTCTTGTTATTATTGTTTTTGTTATTCATCTCAGAATTTTTTAATAGAGATTTTTAAAAATATTTATTTATTCCTTTTCTGTTGCTTTTTTGTTGTTGTAGTCATTGTTGTATAGGACAGAGAGAAATGGAGAGGGGGGAGAGAAAGACAGACACCTGCAGACCTGCTTCACCACCTGTGAAGCAACACCCCTGCAGGTGGGGAGCCGGGGGCTGGAACCGGGATTCTTACCCCGGTCCTTGAGCTTTACCCGCTGCGCTACCGCCCAACTCCCCATCTCAGAATTTTTAACAAACAAATGTGATTTGGGCCACCAGGCAGTGACACACCTGGTTAAGTGCACATAGTACAAATGTGATTTAACTCTGAAGAAGGTAATATAATACACAATGTTTCTGAACTTACATAACCACAATATGCTTTTTAAAAAATTTTTTTAATATTTATTTACTTATTTTCCCTTTTTGTTGCCCTTGTTGTTTTATTGTTGTAATTATTGTTGTTGTTGTTGTTGATGTTGACGTTGTTGGATAGGACAGAGAT
The DNA here is from genome assembly GCF_950295315.1 of Erinaceus europaeus. Classification (NCBI taxonomy): domain Eukaryota; kingdom Metazoa; phylum Chordata; class Mammalia; order Eulipotyphla; family Erinaceidae; genus Erinaceus; species Erinaceus europaeus. The sequence continues at coordinate 88,888,957 of NC_080164.1, forward strand.
AAATGGAGAGAGATGGGGAAGACAGAGGGGGAGAGAAAGATAAACACCTGCAGACCTGCTTCACAGCTTGTGAAGCTACTCCCCTGCAGGTGGGGAGCCAGGGGTTTGAACTGGGATCCTTATGCCAGTCCTTGTACTTCGCACCACCTGCTCTTAACTGCTGCGCTACTGCCTGACTCCCCACAAAATGCTTTTTAAAAAATGAGAAAATAGGGGGCTGGGTGGTAGCGCACCGGGCTAAGCACACATAATGTGAAGTGCAAGGACCTACTCAAGGAATCCGGTTGGAGCCCCTGGCTCCCCACCTGCAGGGTAATGGTGGGGGGTGTCACTTCACAAGTGGTGAAACAGGTCTGCAGGTGTCTGTCTTTCTCTCTCTCTGTCTTCCCCTCCTCTATGAACCTCTCTCTGTCCTATCCAACAACAACTTTCTCATAGATCAATGTTTTTTTTAAAAAAAGTTAATGCCTTGTAGTTGAAAAAATAACAACAGAAGGGAAAACACAAAGCAGACCTTGGACAACAGTAGCAGCAACAACAACAACCACAATGGAAAAATGATGGCCACCAGGAGTAGTAAGTGGATTCGTAGTGCAGGCACCGAACCCCAGCAATAACCCTGGAGGGGGAAAAATGAGAAAACAGTTTAGCAAATACTAATTCTATCCTTCCTTTATAGCAGTCTGCATTTGTTTCCTAAGCCTAGCAAACAGATGAACATACGTGCTCCAGCATATACATGCATATGTACACACACACACACACACACACATACCTTGTCTGTACCATCAAAGTCACAGGATGCCACTTCCTGCTCTGCAGTGTAATACCTTGAATCAGAAAACAGATCCAGTTCTCTAATCAAAGTGGTAAGAAATGATGTAGCAAAGAATGAAAAAGAATATGTATGAATCTTCCAGATGCCTTTGCAGCACTTCGTGCTTAACCACCCAACTCCCATGTCTACTGGTGAGAGCAGTGAGGCAGTGAGCAGCCATTCCAGGCTCTTCTGACACTACCTGAAATCCTGTCCAAAGTCAGCTCTTGCCTGCCCCCTGACTTCTAGCTTTTGGAGGAGCAGCATTTGAACTAGCTAGCTACTAGAGCCTGAGGTGGAGGCCTATGTCAGTGTCATCCTTCCAGTTCTACAAAAAAATAAAAAAGAAACTTAAAGAACCACCTAGAGTGACTGGAGGCCAGGAACTAAATATTCTTTTTGTGTTTTCCTCCAATATTTTGTTTTGAAATTTTCAAATGTTCCCCAAAGTAATAAAGAATGCTATAACACTTCACTAATGTGTCCTGGAACCCTACCTCTCCAGAGTCCTGCCCCATTAGGGAAAGATAAAAACAAGGCTGGGAGTATATATTGACCTGCCAAGGCCCATGTTCATTGGAGAAACAAGTACAGAAGCCAGATCTTCCACCTTCTGCAACCCATAATGATCCTGGGTCCATGCTCCCAGAGGGATAAAAAATAGAGAAGCCTCCAGTGGAGGGGATGGGATATGGAACTCTGGTGGTGGGAATTGTGCCCCTCTTATCCTATGGTCTTGTCAATCATTATTAAATCAATTTTAAAAATGAGGGGAAAAAAGAATGCTACAACTAACATCAGTACAGACTTCACTGAGATCAGATATTTGCTTTTCTCTCTCCATCTGCTCTCTCTCTCTCTCTCCCTCTTTCAAGTTACATTTTTTTAAAAAAAAAAACTTTCTTTTTTGATACTGACTTTATTTTTTAAATTCTTTTATTATCTTTATTTATTTACTGGATAGAGACAGCCAGAAATCAAGAGGGAAGTGGATGATAGAGAAGGAGAGAGAGGGGTCAGGTGGTATAGCACCAGGTTAAGTGCATAGCACTAAGCTCAAGAACCCTCATAAGAATCCTGGTTCAATCCCGGCTCCCCACCTGCAAGGAAGTCATTTCACAAGTGGTGAAGCAAGTATGCAGGTGTTTATCTTTCTCTTTCTCTCTCAATCTCCCCCACCCCTCTCAATTTCCCTCTGTCCTATCCAATAAAAAATGGAAGAAATGACCACCAAGAGCAGTGAATTTGTAATGCCAGTACCAAGTCTCAGCAGAAACCCTGGAGGCAAAAAAAAAAGATTGGGGGGGAGAGAGACAAAGAGTTACTTGCAACACTGCTTCACCACTCACAAGGTTTTTCTCCTACAGGTGGGGACCAAGATCTCGAACCCAGGTCCTTGAGCATTGTAACATGTGCTCTCAACCAGATGCACCACCACTGGGCCCCTTCAAGTTGTTTTTAAATAAGTTGCAGACATCAGAAAATCTCCTCCCTAAATATTCCATATGCCTCATCTAAGAATTAGCACATGCATCTGCTTAAACACAGCACTATTATGACAACTAAAAAAAACTGGTGTATGTTTGAGAGTGTCATCTAGCATACAGTCTCGCATCTAAATCTTACCAATGAGGGGTTCTCTGAGCACCATCAGATTCCAAGGCCCTTTCTAGCTCTGATGGACCTTAGATTACAGGAAGAGGGCAGTGCAAGGCAAGCTATTATCTCTGTGGCCACCACTTCACAACCTGAAGCTCATTCTTGCTTACTTTTATGATATTTCTTTCCCAATAAGTAATACTATCCAATGATTAAGCATCATCAAAATTCTTGCTTCAACTGGGATTGTTGATTGTACCATCAGCAAACACATAAGAGAAAGATCACATCAGTATTATTTATAATTAAGAGATAAGCCAACTCCTAAGACTCATAATACATGGACAGACAGATCTATTCTCTGAGATCTTTAGGACACAGGCAAAGAGACCACTCCTGTAGTCTGGCAGTGGGGTAGCCTTATTTACCAAGTACATCTTTCCTCTTGGATGTAGAATCTATAAGGGATTTTTAAAATAATTATTGAGAGAAGTTACCCGAGCCCAACTCCATCATTCATGATGCTCATTTAATTCTGTCTCAGGACCAGGAGATAGCATAATGCTTATACAAAATACTTCCATGCCTAAGGTCCAATCCCTGGCACCACTGTATGCCAGAGTTGAGCAATGCTCTGGTTAAAATTAAAATAAGTAGGGCCAGGCAGTGCCGCATCTGGTTAAGTGCATACATTACAGTGCATAAGGACCCAGGTTCAAGCCTCTGGTCCCCACCTGTAGTGGTGAAGCAGGGCTGCAGGTGTCACTCTGTCTCTTTCCCTCTCCTCTCAATTTCTCTGTCTATATCCAATACTAAATCAATCAATCATTAAACAATTAAAATAAGTAAATAAATAAACAAGATTGATTAAGTCTGTCTTGTTATGCAGTGACAGGGATGAACCCAGACCTCACGTGTGACAGGTATGTGCTCTACACCTGGGCCACCACCTGATCTGTGTCACTTTACTTTCTTTTTTTTTCTTTTCTTTTTTGATAAAGACAGAGAGGCAGAAAGGCATGAAAGACGTTTCCTTCAATGCGGTGGGGGCTGAAATCAAAGTGGGCCACAGACATGGGAAAGCAGCACACTATCCAATTGAGCTATTTTGCTAGCCCCTATATCTTTTCCCCAGTATGGGGGGGCAGTGGCAGGAGTTGAGAGCATATTTCTTTTTTTTTTTAATTATCTTTTTTTAATTTCTTTATTGGCTAGTTAATTTTTTACATTCAACAATAAATACAATAGTTTGTACATGCTTAAAATTTCTCAGTTTTCCATATAACAAGATAACCCCCACCAGGTCCTCTGTCATCCTTTTTGGACCTGTATTCTCCCCCCCCCACCCACCCCAGAGTCTTTTACTTTGGTGCAATACGCCAATTCTAATTCAGGTTCTACTTGTGTTTTCTCTTCTGATCTTGTTTTTCAACTTCTGCCTGAGAGTGAGATCATCCCATATTCATCCTTCTGTTTCTGGCTTATTTCACTTAACATGAATTTTTCAAGGTCCATCCAAGATTGGCTGAAAACAGTGAGGTCACCATTTTTTATAGCTGAGTAGTATTCCATTGTGTATATACACCACAACTTGCTCAGCCACTCATCTGATGTTGGAAACCTGGGTTGCTTCCAGGTTTTGGCTATTATAAATTGTGCTGCCAAGAACATATGTGTACACAGATCTTTTTGGATGGGTGTGTTGGGTCCACCTCCCACCCAAAGACTATTATCTGTAAACTTGGGGCTTGGGTTTCTCTGGAAAGTAACAACTGACTAGAACATGTCCTAGTTTTTCTTCTGGGTCAGCTGTGAATTTAAAATCTTTATGGCTCACAAATAAATGTAATTGAACAAAGAGAGACAGATGTGCTGTCATTAGAATATCAGCTAGAATGGAAAATGAAGATAATGCACCTGCTTCACATGGCTGTGGCCTCTGGCTGGGAAGATAATGTACTTATTGATTAGCCTTTAAGAGAGACATCATTTGCAAAGCAGAGGACTTGTGGCAGCAGACTAAGATCTGTGTTAGATCCAAGAACTGTGTGATCAGACCCTGTTGCTGGAAAGACATGGGCAGATGTTGCCTTGACAACACACCATCAAAGTCTCTAGTTACTTTTGCAATTTCCCTGAAAAATAATGACTTCTCTGTCCTACTTATGAACTTGAGTTTTGCCTGATAGACCAAGAACGCTAACTTATAACTCAGTTACTGAAAGTCTGTCAATTCCATTCGATTTGGGTTGCAAACTGCAGTAATCAAGTTTAAAGACACGCAGCCCAAGAGGTGTGTGGCCCAATAGCTAAAGTGCTGGACTCTCGGTCTTGAGGTGTTGAGTTAGACCCCGGTATCAAAAATGCCAGAAAGCCACTCATGGTGTGTTTGTGTATATCTCCCCTCACTAAGCAATTAGTAAACCAAAAAGTGTTTTTTCAGATTTGATTTGTTAACACAAAATAGAGATGGAAAGAGAGAATCATTTTGGCTCATGAGATGCAGGATCAAACGAAGGATCTCATATTTCCAAGTTCAGTGCCCTACTCACTGTGCTACTTCTTAGGCCCAATAAGTAAAATTTTTAAAATATATATATGAGAGGTTGAGCAGTGACACACCTAGTTGAATGCACACATTATAATGCACAAGGACATGGGTGCAAGCCCCTAGTCACCACTTGTAAAGGGAAGCTTCACAAGCAGTAAAGCAGTGCTGCAAGTGTCTTTCTCTTTCCATTTCTCTCTCCTTTCCCTTTCAGTTTCTCTCTATATTATCAAATAAATCAATTAATTTAAAAAAAGATATGCAAGACTGGGTGGAAACCAACCCAACAAAGTACATGTTACTATGTGAGAAGACCTAGGTTCAAATCCCCTGTTCCTAGCTATATGTTCATAAGTGGTGAAGCAGTACTGCAAGTTTCTCTCCCCTATCTATCTATCTATCTATCTATCTATCTATCTATCTATCTCTATCTCTCTATCCCCACCTCTATCTCTGTTTCTATTTCTGTCTCTCACCCTCTATCACAAAAAAAGAAAGGAAAAAAAAAAAAGGAAGGAAAAAAAAGTGCCCACCAGGAACAGTGGAATTGTTTGAGTCTTTCAAGTTATATCCCACACATACCTCTAACTTCTGTGGTGCTCCTGTTACAATATGGATAGGACTCAGGAGAGAAGCTTCAGGCTGGACCAGTATAGGATTCAGATGATAGAAAGGACTTGTGAGACCCTTGTGGTCCCATCCATGAAGCAAGTAGAGACCTGGAAAGTGTGTATTAAGGCTTTCTTTCCCTTATGATTACTGGCTTTCAGAATATCCTGTGAGAAAGTCCATGTGAGCTTCCTGAAAGAAGAGAGATGTATGGTTTAAGTATTCTTGCAACCTCAGCAGATAGCCACCCAGCAGGGACAAATACCCCAGGCCATCCAGTGGCCAATGAACCCTCAGTGCCACACAGGTGTGTGTGAAATCAGGTGACTGGCTCAGAAAAGGGAAACCACCTTGCTAATCAGCTGATCAGATGTGTGAACATGTAAGCAGATACCTCATCAAGACAGTCTCTCCTGCTAAATACATTCTCAGGGACACAGAATGTATAATATCTTTGTTTCAGTGCTGAGAGTCAACTAAACAGAACATATCAGCATTTCTTTACTTAAAGGGTGCAAACTACAGTAGTCCTAGAACAAGAAGTGAGGGAAGATACATACATACATATACATATACATATATATATATATATATATATATATCCCTACCCCAAAGATACAGATAACAATGATAATCTCAGAAAAATTTATGATCTGCCAGGGTTCAGGAGGTAGTGCAGCGGGTTAAGTGCACATGGTGCTAAGTGCAAGGACTGGCGTAAGGATCCCGGTTCAAGCCCCCAACTCCCCGCCTGCAGGGGAGTCGCTTTATAGACGGTGAAGCAGGTCTGCAGATGTCTATCTTTCTCTCCCTCTCTCTGTCTTCCCCTCCTCTCTCCATTTTCTCTCTGTCCTATCCAACAACAACATCAATAACAACAATAATAAAAATAACCACAACAATGATAAAAAAGAATAAATAACAGTAAGGGCAACAAAAAAAGAGGGAAATAGCCTCCAGGAGCAGTGGATTCATGGTGCAGGCCCTGGCAATAACCCTAGAGGCAAAAAAAACAAACAAACTCATGATCTGCCACCACAATAAGCATGTTTAAGACTACTGATAATTACGTGTCATCAATTCAAACTTTATCTTTTTTTTTTTTCCACCAGGGTTTATCCCTGGGGCCCAGTACCTGCACATCTCCACTAATCCCAGCAACCATTGATTTTTCCCTCCCTCCCTCCCTATGTTTCTTTCTTTCTTCCTTTCTTTCTTTATGATTGGATAGAGACAGAGAGAAGTTGAGAGGAAAGGGAGAGACAGAGAGGGAGAAAGACAGAGAGATACCTGCAGCCCTGCTTCACCACTCATGAAGCTTTCACCCTGCAGGGCGGGACCAGGGACTTGAACCTGGGTCCTTTCTCACTATAATGTGTGTGCTTAACCAGGTGTGACACCACCTGGCCCCCCTGTTTCTTTCTTTTGATAGAGGGTAAGAGAGAGAGACAGAAGGAAGATACCTGTAGCACTGCTCTACCACTCATGATGCTTCCTTGAGCTGCCCCTCCATCCTTGCAGGTGAAAACCACGGCCTTAAACCCTGTTCCTTCTGCTGGTGGAAACTGTATAGAATTGTACCCCTGTTATCTTACAATCTATCTAATCTTGTTAATCATTATTAAATCACTAAGAAAAATTAAAAAATATATCATGAAAGTTTGCATCATACATAAGGGAAAAACAGTCATGTGAGTGAAATTTTGCCAAAAATAAACTTAAAAAAAAAAAACAAACACCTGTCCTTCACACAAAGTGACATCTGAGCTCTACCTGGTGAATCACTACTTGGTCCCTCAAACTGTATCTTACACTTTGAGATCTTAGAAGATTAATCAGTGCTCAAGAAAAATTTAAGACTCCTGAAATATTATAAATAACATTAAATAGGCTACAAAAAAAGCTTCTCAAATTTGGCAGATCTGCATAAGATCTATGGTTTGATGAATAACTGTGAGATGGGTGTGATTGTTGGCTCTAAGTATTCACATTTGTATTTGATTTTGTCTTTGTCATCTTTTATTGTTTTTCTTAAAGAGAACGTTCTAAATATTTGTACATTAAGCATCAGACAAGCAACTGATATCATATACACTGACTTGGTACCGAGCTACAAAAGAAGCAAAAGTAACCCAATACAAAAGTGGCTCAAAGAACTAAACAGTTTTCTAAAGAAGAGATACACATGTCCCACAGACACAAAAATGCTCCACTTCACTTATCATTAGAGAAATGCAAATTAAAGCTACACTGAGATAACACCTCACACCTGAGAGAATGGCGTCCATCAACAAACTAGGACATGACAGGTGTTAGTGAGATTGTGGAGAAAAGGGAACTCTGCTTCACTGCTGGTGGGAAAGCAAACTGGTGCAGCCCCTCTGGAAGACTGTACAGAGAGCCTTTAAACAAATAAAGATGGAATTACTTTATGATTCAGCAATACCACTCTTAAGCACTTATCCAAAGGACACTCAAACACTAATTAGAAAAGACAAATGCGGTAGCACAGCAGATTAAGGCATGATAAGGATCCTGGTTCGAGCCCCTGGCTCCCCACCTGCAGGGAAGTCGCTTGACAGGCGTTGAAGCAAGTCTGCAAGTGTCTATCTTTCTCTCCCCCTCTCTCTCTTCCCCTCTTCTCTCCATTTCTTTTTGTCCTATCTATCAACAACAACATCAATAACAACAATAATAATAACTACAACAACAATAAAAAAACAAGGGCAACAAAAGGGAAAATAAATTAAAAAAAGAAAAGACATGCAACCTGTGTTCATGGTTGCATTATACACAAATAGCCAGAGTGGAAGCAGCCTAAATGCCTATCAGCAGATGACTGGCTAAAGAAGTTTGGGGATATATATTCTATGGCATACTACTCTGCAAACAAAAAAAGATGATAATGTGTCCTTTAGGACAAAAGGGATGGAAGTAGTGATTATGCTTAACCAAATAAGGAGATGAAAGACAACTACCAGATGTTTTCAGTCATTTGGTGGAATTTAGAGATCTGATTCATGTGAACTTACCAAACAATAAAAAATAAATAAAATAAATGAAACAGAGGCAATCAAACTGACTTATGAGAACTATGGTGGTTATCTTTGGGAGGGTGGGGATACAGAACTTTGGTGGTGGGAGTGGTGTAGAACTATACATTGTAATCTTACAATCTTGTAACATACTATTAATAACAAATGAAATTAGGAGGCAGGCAGTAGTGCACCAAGATAAGCACACATAGTATGAAGAGCAAGGACCAGCACTAAGATCCTTGTTCGAGCTCCCAGCTCCCCACCTTCAGGGCTCGCTTCACAAGCAGTGAAGCAGGTCTTCAGGTGTTTTTCTCTCCCCCGCCCTATCTTCCCCTCCTCTCCCAATTTCTCTCTGTCCTATCCAACAACAACAACAACAATAATAACAACAACAATGGGAAAAATGGCCTCCAGGAGCAGTGGATTCATAGTGCAGGCACAGAACCCCTGGAGCCAAAAGAAAAAAAGAAAAAAAAAAAAAAGAAAGAACAAGAGAGAGAGACAGAAAGAAAGAAATTAAAAAACAACATTGAACACAGTAAGACTTGAAAGAAATTCCCTCAATCTACTACAAAAAAAAAAAAACATTGACGGAAACCTCATAACCAATAGCACATTTAAGATAAAAGGCTGAAAATTTTACCTTAAGATTAACAGCAAGCCAGGAAGCAGGTAGTGGTGCATTTGGTTGAGTGGACACATTACAGTGTGTAAGGACCCAGGTTCAAGCCCCCTGGTCCACACCTGAATGGAGGAAAATTCACAATCAGTGAAAAAGGGCTGCAGGTGTCTCTCTGTATCTCTCCCTCCCTTTCTTCCCCACCCCTCTTATTTTATCTCTGCCTTACCAAATAAAGGAAACAAACAAAAAAAGGGAGACTCTAACCAGGATCACTAGGCAAGGAAAGAAAAAAAGGACAAGTAAAACTATAGTTATGCAAACACCTCATTCTTCTCATTATAGTCACTAGGTGTACTTTGATGGGATTGTGTAGACTGGCTATGGCAAATACAACAAATAGCAATCTCAAAGCAAAACTTGGATGACTACCAACTTCTGAAACTTCCCATGATTCTGGTGCAGAAACTACATCATGCTGAGAGTCATGTGAACTTACCAAACAATAAAAAATAAATAAAATAAATGAAACAGAGGCAATCAAACTGACTTATGAGAACTATGGTGGTTATCTATGGTGAACTATGGTGGTTAACTATGGTGGTCATGCAGCAGGTTAAGCGCACATGGCACAAAGCGCAAGGACCGGCGTAAGGATCACGGTTTGAGCCCCAGGCTCCCCACCTGCAGGGAAGTAGCTTCACAGGTGGTGAAGCAGGTCTGCAGGTGTCTATCTTTCTCTCCCCCTCTCTGTCTTCATTTCTCTCCTCTTCTCTCCATTTCTCTCTGTCCTATCCAACAATGACTACATCAATAACTACAACAAAACAACAAGGGCAACAAAAGGGGATAAATAAATAAATAAATAAATAGAAACTACATCATGCTAAAACCTATACTTCCTTAACTAATGCAACATAAGTTATATCATTGACTGAATAAGAATTAATACATTTTGCATAATGCCACAGCTAAATAAAAACACTGTCAAGTATATAAACCACTTAGATTTCCCTCACTTAAATTCTTTGCAGACATTCCCGACAAGGATGCAGAGATTATTCCTCATTCTCGGGATATGATGTGTCATCTATCAATATGTGGTGAGTTGAATCTCATTAACTAATTTGACTGACTGATTCACATTAATCTCAGTAACTCATTGTTTTCTTCCAGAGAACAATAAGAAAACCTTCTTTAGCTATAGTAAGTACCTTCTTACTAAAACTGGTCATATTTGCTTAAAGATATCCATCTTTATGGCCATCATTTTTTATTTGTATATAGATGTGTTTTTCTCTGCTCTGTTCTGCTCTGCTTTGCTCTGTCACCAGGGCTTCACAGCTCTGGGCCAACTTTTTCAGCAAGAAAGAGGCAGAGGAAGAGACGGAAAGATACCATAGTACCAAAGCTATCCCAGATATGGTAGGGGGCAATATTGAACCTGAGTCACATGTATGGCAAAGCAAACTTCGTCCTGGGTGAGCTCTCCTGACAATTGCCAGATTATAACATTTTATCATGTAAAGCAAATAAGGCTCTTAAAATGAAATAACGTATCACCTTTGAATGATTTAGTCAATAAATACAAATATCAGCAACTTCTTTCCCAAAAAAATCTGTATAAGGTTATTTAATTTACTAAACCACAATTAACTATTAGCTAAGCAACTTGCAACACATAAAAGAAAAAACAAGTCCCAATTTTTGCATAAGTGAGAAGACAGGATTTACTGTAGTGCCACAAGCTTCTCATGGAATAACATCAGAAATTCAACAACACCCCAGAAAAGAATCAGAAATAAAAGCAGACTCTGACACCATCTCCCCCAAACAATACCTTTAGCCCACCTGCATGTTAGCTGTTGGGCTCAAGCAAAAATTAGTAAAGTTATGGGCCCCATGGAATATACCTAATAGACAGGATATGATAAAACAGACATACTAGCTTTTTCCAAAATGGGAACCCCAAATCTCATCTGCTATATTCTTACCTTTAGGTTCCTGATTATTAAGTAATTTGTTCTGATTTATGTCTTAATGCTTTTTCAGCCAAGTTGCAGATGCTAACATGATGCCAAGCTGAATTCCCTGTGCAGATGACCTCATAATGTGTCATGGAACCCCATTTACCCAGAAACCTGCCCCTCTAGGGAAAGACAGAAATGGGCTGGGAGTATGGATTGACCTGCCAGTGCCTATGTTCATTGGAGAAGCAATTACAGAAGCCAGACCTTCCACCTTCTACACCTCATAATGACACACTGGGTCCATACTCCCAGAGGAATAAAGAATAGGAAAGCTTCCAATGGAAAGGTTGAGATACAGAACTCTGATGGTGGGAATTGTATGGAATTATACCCCTCTTATCCTACGGTCTTGTCAATCATTATTAAATCAATTGAAGAGGAAGAAGAAGGAGAAGAAAGAGGAGGAGAAGAGGAGGAGGAGGAAAAAGGAAAGCAATAAGCACAAAGGTTGTCAGAATGTAAGTTCCTGAATATAGTTCCAAAATTTAGTTCCTTTAGATTCTCTTCTATTTCTGTAGAATCATTCTTTCCACATAGAAAGGAAGCAGTGGTCACGCCAAACTCCTGTGTTTGCATATGTTTTACAGTAGATTGATTATTTTGATTCTTGGAGAAACCATCTCTTTGGCACAACTTGGATTAGGCAGCTACCTAGGACTAGAGGAAAATACCCTGTTACCTATACCTTGTCCCTACAAGCAAGGAGATATTCAAGGCATTCTTTACAAGCAAGAAAGACACACCAAACAGTGTCTTCTGTAATAGAACTACACAAACTCGGTCTATCTTTCAATTTCAACAAATAAAAAGTAAGTCAACCCTCCTCTCCTGGAATGAAGCTATTAAAGAAAGAAAAAGTCCAAGGAGGCTGCACTGTGTGCACCAGTAGGGAGCACATATTACCATGGGTGTGTACCTAGTTAAGCCCACAGTCTCCACCTACAGAAGGGAAGTTTCACGAGAAGTGAAGCAGTACAGCTGGTGTCTCTCTCTCTCTCTTTCTTTCCCCCATTTTTGTTGCCCTTGTTATTGTTGTTGTTGCCATTGCTGCTGTCATTGTTGTTGGATAGGACAGAGATATCGAGAGAGGAGGGGAAGACAGAGAGGGGGGAGAAAAAGATAGACACCTGCAGACCTGCTTTACCACTTGTGAAATGACACCCCCCCCCCGAAGCCGGGACTGGGTCCTTGCTCTTCTGGGTCATGTGCACTTAACCCACTGTGCTAACCGCCTGGCCTCCAGGTGTCTCTTTTTATCTCATTCTCTATCTCTCACTTCCCTCTCAATTTCCCTCTGTCTTATCAAGAGATAAATAAATAAATAGGCCACTAAGAGCAGTGGATTTACCATGCATGCAGTGGATTTATCATGAAGCATAGAGCCTCAGAGATAACCCTTGTACCAATAAAAACAAAAGTCCAAGAGTGCTAAAGAGTGGCCTAGGAAGTGGTCCAGTGGCTACAACACTAGACTTATAAGCATGAGGTTCTAAGTTTGATACCCGGCATTTCATGTGCGAGAGTAAGGCTCTAGTTCTACTAACCATTAATAAATATTAAAAGAGAGAGACAGACTCCAGAGATGCCACAGTGGATAAAGCAATGGGCTCTATTCATGAGGTCTCAAGTTCAATCCCCAGTGTAGCATTTGCTATAATGATGCCCTGTTTCCCACCCCGTTCCTCCCCTCCTTTCCCTACTCCCCTTTCCTTCCTTCCCCTCTCCTCTCCTCTTTTCTTCTCTCCTCTCTATCATAGATAAATTAAGCTTTAAAAACAAATTAATATGGGGGCCCAGTGGTAGCACAAAAGGTTAAGCGCACGTGGCACCAAGTGCAAGAGCCAGAGGAAGGATCCCGGTTAGAGCCCCTGGCTCCCCACCTACAGGGGGGTCGCTTCATAGGCAGTGAAGCAGGTGTCTATCTCTCCCCCTCTTTGTCTTCCCCTCCTCTCTCCAATTCTCTCTATCCTATCCAACAATGACAACATCAATAACAACAACAACAATAATAAAACAAGGGCAACAAAAGGGAAAATAAATATTAAAAAATAATTTTAAAATGACCAAATAATTTGATTTAATCATAATACAATTTCTCCTTTAAAACTCTATTTAGAAAAGAAACAATTACATTTTAACGTGACAGAGTTGCTATATTGGTACTTACCTGTTGTTTTTTCGTAAGTTTTATTTTCCCCTGAGGACTTATGCCAGTCTGCTATGAGGGTCTATCAGTAAGTATAGGGCATGTTACATAGAAAAGAAAATAATTTTTTAAAAATTCCACTACCTTGTGATCCAGAAATACCACTCATAAGCATTCACCCAAAGGACACACAAACACTAATCCAATGGAATATATGCATGTCTATGTTCACAGTTGCATTATTTATAGCAGTCAGAGTGTAAGTAGCCTAAACATACATTGACAGATTATTGGATTAAAAAGTTATGGTGGAGGAGTCTGAGGTTATGGCTCCCCTGGATGAGTGCACACATCACAGTGTGCAAGGACCCAAGTTCAAGCCCCTGGTCCCCACCTGCAGGGGGAAAGCTTCACAAGTGGTGAAGCAGAGCTTCAGGTCTCTCTCTCTCTCTCTCTCCCTCTCTATCTCTCCCTTCTTCTAATTTTTGGATGCCTCTATCCAATAAGTAAATAAATATAATTTTTAAGAAGTTATGGTGGAGTGGTCTGGAAGGTGCTGCAGTGGATAAGGAAATAATAGTCAACCCATATGTGTGATCTTGGGAGAACTAATGAAGTAATGCATTCTCCAGTGGAGGGATGGGGACATAGAACTTTGGTGGTGGGAAAGGTATGGAATTATACCCCTGTTATCTTATACTTTTGTAAATCAATATTAAATCACTAATAAAAATTTTAAGGGGGTTGGGCGGTAGCGCAGCGGGTTAAGCACACATGGAGCAAAGCGCAAGGACTGGTATAAGGATCCTGGTTCAAGCCCCAGCTCCCCACCTGCATGGGAGTCGCTTCACAGGCAGTGAAGTAGGTCTGCAGGTGTCTATCTTTCTCTCCCCCTCTCTGTCATTCCCTCCTCTCTCCATTTCTCTCTGTCCTATCCAACAATAAATGACATCAACAACAACAACAATAACCACAACAAATACAACAACAAGGGCAACAAAAGGGGAAAAAATGGCCTCCAGGAGCAGTGGATTCATGATGCAGGCACTGAGCCCTAGAAATAACCCTGGAGGCAAAAAAAATTTTTTTAAAGAAGTTACAGACTACTCTATGGACTACTACTCTGCGATCAAAAAGGATGATATTGGGTCCTTAGGGACAAAATGGATGGAACTGAAGATGATTATGCTTAGTGAAATAAGTAAAAAGATGAAAGACAGAGGGTTCAGGTCCTGGAACCTGATGATGGCAGAGGAGGACCTAGTGGGGATTGAATTGTTATGTGGAAAACTGGGAAATGTTATGCAGGTACAAACTATTGTATTTTTTTAATTTTTAAAAATTTATTTTCCCTTTTGTTGCCCTTGTTTTTTATTGTTGTTGTAGTCAATATTGTTGTTATTGATATCATCATTGTTAGATAGGACGGAGAGAAATGGAGAGAGGAGGGGAAGAAACAAAAGAATCAAAAGAAACACAAAAAGAAACAAAAACACACAAAAGAAACAAAAACCAAAACAAAACAAACAAACAAACAAAAAACAGAAGTAAGCAAACTGTCTCTAAGACTTTATGAGAACTATGGCAGTTATTGTTGGGTGTAGTATAGAACTGTGCCCGGTAATCTTACAATCTCGTAAGCCACTATTCGCCAAAATCTGGAAGCAATCTAGGGGTCCAAAATCAGATGAGTGGCTGAGAAAGTTGTGATATAAGTACATCGTGGTATACTATTCAGTTATTAAGAATGTTGAATTCACCTTTTCCACTTCACGGTAGATTGAGCTTAAAGGAATAATGCTAAGTGAGACAAACCAGAAAGAGAAGGATGAATATGGAATGATCTCACTCAGGGATAGAAGCTGAAAAATAAGAACAGAAGGGGAAACACAAAGCAGAACTTGGACTGGAGTTGGTGTATTACACCAAAGTAAAGGAGGGGGGATTCAGGTCCTGGGGCATGATGGTGGAAGAGGACAAAGGTGGGGGCTTGGAGTGGTATGCAGAAAAATGAAAAAGCTTATAGATGTACCAACTACTGTATCTACTATCTACTGTAAACCATTAATCCCCCAATTAAAAAAAAAAAACTTTAAAAAAATTTTAACTACAGTTATCACAGACTTTCTCCATAAGTGATGAATAATTTGCTAGACTGAGCTCTAGGAATACCCAAAACTCAGTTTTTTCCTAGCAGATAACAATTCATGTTAAGCAGGCTACCCTTTCAATATGCTGCTAGTCTCTTTCACTGTCAACTGCTAAATTTAAGCACAGATGCCCAAGTTACTTCTTTTCCCATAAATGGAGTTAAGCAAAAAGGTATTCTGAAGTGGGGAAGTGTGTTGTTTCAGGTAAAATTAAATCCTGGTTTTATTTCTGATTCTGACACTGAAGAACTTTCTATTTTAGTTTGTTGTGCTGTAAATGTTACTCAATGGTAGTGCCTCACATGCTGCTGTGAGGCAAAAATAACATGGAAATTAAGCAAGTGCAGTTTCCGTGACAGCTGATGCTGCTGGTAGTAGTGCTGCTCTGATTATTATATTACAGGCATCATTTCCCCTAGATTTGACTTCCAGAAATTCAGCCTTAAAGTCTGAACCAAGTTAACAATATCTTCATTGGTACAGTGCTTTATAGTTTATATAGTTTCTGAAAACGTTGTTCATTTAACCCTCACACATGTTATAAAACAGAGGTGTTATCATTCAAGGAGTTGGAGATTCTCAAATATCACAAGATTTGCCCAAAGTGATTCATGCAAGTGGTAGGAGGATATTTAAGCTTCACTCATGGAGTTCAAGGGTCAGGCGAATACCTCAATTGGTAGAGCACAGGACTTGCATGCCTGAGCCTCTGGGTTTGACCCCTGGAGTTGCATATACTAAAGTGGTATACTGGTCTTTCTATCTCTCTTCTCTCATGTAAAATCCATCCTGTATATCTCATATGAAAAGAATTAAATAAATCTAAAACAAAAAACTGGGGTAAAAACAAGTGGAGGTGTGATTCAAATTCTATCTTTTGATTCTAAATCAGGTTTTCTTCTATTATAGAGGAGCTCATCCGATGTTTTAAAAATCTTCTGATTTTGTTTCTTCACATAATGTGTAATGTAGAAGTCATATGCTGGAATCTATTGAAAAGTGTTCAATCAACTTTCCTGGAGAGATCAGAGATCCCAATGACTCTTTTCGATTCCTTTAACTATATCTTTAATTTCTTGCCCTATTTAGTCATCAAATATCTATGCTTGTAATTCTATAAGAATTCAAATCACATTGTCTTCAAATTTAAAAAGCATGATACATAACATATTGATATCAGTCGAGAGAATAATAAAGAATTTTTTAAAAGGGAACTTACCATCGTAAGTTAGATGACTTTGTGGCATAGTGTAACCTAGTAACATTTCTCTAGATTCAAATTAGGATTTGGAAATGTGAACCTCAGTTCCCTTACGTGGAACTGAAATCAGGGGGACAGCTCTTTCACATAGCTAGCGTGAGTGTTGAATAAACATGTGTTTCTAAGAATTTATAATATAAATATGTATTTATTAATGGTTGGCAGAGTAACTGTTATAAAGTTGAATGCACAACAATGGGAATTTGATTACTTTGGTTGGGGAAAGTTGTAAATAATTCAAGTTTGCGAAAGATATTAAGCATGGCTTGACTAACACTAAGGAGACTCTTAATGCCAACCAGTATGGGCTCACAATTTCCACATGTCAGGTCAAGGTGTTGAACTTTAGGTGAAATTCATTTAACTGATGATGCATAAACACAACCCCCCCCAAAAAAAAAAAAAAACATAGATGCAATGTCCAGGGTGAAGCACTGGTGCACCCACTTGGGCACACTTAGTACTAAGTGCAAGGGCCCATACAAGGATCCAGGTTCAAGTCCCCTGCTCTCCACCTGCAGGGGGGATGCTTCACAAGCTAGGAAGCAGATTTGTGGGTGTCTATCTTTCCCTCTCTTTCATATATATATTTCCCTTTTTGTTGCCCTTGTTGTTTATCGTCGTTGTTGTTGTTATTATTGTTGTTATTGCTGTCGTTGTTGTTGATAGGACAGAGAGAAATGGAGAGAGGAGAGGAAGACAGAGAAGGGGAGAGAAAGATAGACACCTGCAGACCTGCTTCACCACCTGTAAATTGAACCCCCTGCAGGTGGGGAGTTGGGGGCTCAAACCAGGATTCTTAGGCCAGTTCTTGCGCTTCACGCCATGTGTGCTTAACCCGCTATGCCACCACCCAGCTCCCTCTCTTTCCCTCTCTATCTCCCCCTCCCCTCTCAATTTCTCTCTGTCCTATCCAATTAAAAAAAAAATAGTAAGGTCCTTAAACAAAAACAAAATGTAGAGTTTTCTCCTGAATGAAGATGCTTTATGTCATTTTCCAGCTACCAACCTGTTAAGTGTTTTATTCACCAGTTACATGGAAGAAATAAAGCACAACAAATGGCAGCTGAGTTCTGGCCTCTCTAAAATGGGTTTCCTCCTACTCAGAAGAGCCCAAGGATGTGTTGGTGTGAATGCTGGCCATAAATCCTCAGCACTAAATACTACTTCACGGAGCGACTCAGAAACCAACTGAATATGTCTTCATCTCGGATAGCCAAGCAGTGAAACATGATCTGACTTCACAGTCTGAATCTAAAGACAATTTTTCTGCAATTTGCATCCAACTCCAACAAGGTAACACATGAATGTAAAGTACAGAAGAATGGAAGATCGTTTTGATCTGTCATTAAGTCCTTGATAGCAAGTAAACGTTTATTTATTTATTTATTTATTTATTTATTTCCTTTTTGTTGCCCTTGTAGTTTTATTGTTGTAGTTATTAATGTTGTCATTGTTGGATAGGACAAAGAGAAATGGAGAAGGGAAGACAGGGAAAGAAAAAGAGAGACACCTGTAGACCTGCTTCACCGCTTGTGAAGCAACTCCCCTCAAGTGGGGATCCAGGGGCTCGAACTGAGATCCTTACGCCGGTTTTGTGCTTGGTGCCACATGTGCTTAACCCGCTGTGCTACCTCCCAACTCCCAGCAAGTAAAGTTTTAAACTTAATTCTTTACAAGTCATTGCTGTAAATAGTTGGATTCATTCATGTTGTTAGTGCAGGTTCAGAAATCAGAAAACTAACCTTGATCACTCTCTTCCTTAACTTCACCACAACCAATCAGTGCAAGTCCATTTGCTAAATAGTAATTATATCTATGTACTTACTTCCATCTCCACTCTAACCTCACCTCAGCTCCCTCCCCTTGGTCCAAGCAAATACCAACTACTTCTTGGTCTCCCTAATTTAATCTAGACTCTAAGATACTTATCCAAAATGCAAACTTGATTGTGTCACTTCCCCCACTCCATTTTTCCTATCTGAAAACTTTCAGTGACTTCCTTATTCTTATTGTAAATAAAGGTCAGAACACTGAGCTTGAGCATTAAGGCACAATGTTCTTAACCTCAGGAAATTTAGTTATCAGGGTTCTTACTTACTAACAACAGAAACTGATTCTGACTGACTTAGAGACCAAAGGAGTGTATTTAAAAGATAATTGTCACTCAAAATAAATTAATTCAGAGCCATTCAGACAAGAAAGCAATGGATAAAATTGTGTGAGTGGCCCAGAAGGTTGGGCCCAAGCTAACAGCTTGCACTGTCAACATCCTGAAAACCCACACAGGAGCCACCATCATACCTGCCCAAACAAGAAGAAAGTTCTTCATTGTTATGTCTCTAGTGCCAATCCAAATACCAGGTGGGTGCACTTGACAGAGAGGTTTGAGCCACCTGCAACTGAGCTTCTATAATGGGGCATGGCTGACATACCACCAAACTCCTAAAGGAAGGAAATTTTCAGACACAAAAAGGAATTTATAATGCTGAGTAGCAGGGCCGGGGTGATGGCATAAATAAATAGTTATGCAAAATATTTTCATTTCTAAGCCTCTGAGGTCTCAGGTTCAATTCCAGACAACATAAAGCAGAGCTAAGCAGGACTATGGTGAAGGAGGGGTGGGGGAGAAGCAGCAGCAGCAGCAAAACAAAGTAGTCAAACAAAGAGTAGTCAAAACAAAGAGGAAGAAAGAAACAAATATCCCCTCCACCCTATGACCTAGGATTTTACCCTAGCCTGTGCCTTCAGCGTCACCTCAACACCTCCCTTGCTGTGCTCCAGAGATACTGTCTTTCCTACAACCATACCTGCTGTAGTACTTTACTCTCTGCTAATGCTTTTTAAATTATTATTAATGATTTAATATTGATTTACAAAATTATGAGGTAATGGAGGTATAATTCCATTCCCTCCACCGTTCCCACAGAGTTCTGTGTCCCCATTCTCTCAATTGGAAACTGAAGTTCTCCTCCTAAGGTCACAGATATGGGTTGACTGTTATTCCTATAACTCTCTATATTTACACATATTTGCTTTTTTTTCTTCCTATGGCCTTGCCTTCTCTTCCTTTTTATTTTATTTATTTGTTTTTTTAAAACAGAATTGTTTTTTATATATAACTTTTTTAAATATTTATTTATTTTCCCTTTGTTGCCCTTGTTTTTCATTGTTGTTGTTATTATTGATGTCATCGTTGTTAGGACAGAGAGAAATAGAGAGAGGAGGGGAAGACAGAGAGGGGGAGAGAAAGACAGACACCTGCAGACCTGCTTCACCACCTGTGAAGTGACTCCCCTGCAGGTGGGGAGCCGGGGGCTCAAACCGGGATTCTTTTTTTTTTTTTTTTTTTTATAGTGGGCAGCCCTGTCTAGTGCCTGATCTGAGGGGAAATGCTTCCAGTTTTTCACCATTGAGTATGATGTTGGCTGTAGGTTTGCTATATATAGACTCCACTATCTTCAGGAATTTTCCATCTATTCCTATTTTTTGTAGTGTTTTCATCATAAAGGGATGTTGTATTTTGTCAAAGGCTTTCTCTGCATCTATTGATATGACCATGTGGTTTTTGGTCTTGCTTTTGTTGATGTGGTGGATCACATTGATTTATTTACGTATATTAAACCAACCTTGCATGCCTGGGATAAACCCCACTTGGTCATGATGAACAATTTTTTTGATATACTGCTGTATCCGGTTGGCTAGAATTTTGTTCAATATTTTATTATCTATGTTCATCAGAGATATTGGTCTGTAGTTTTCTTTTTTGGTTGTGTCCCTGTTTGCTTTTGGTATCAGGGTGATATTGGCTTCATAGAAGCTGGCAGGGAGTATTCCAGTGTCTTCAATCTTCTGGAAGACTTTTAAAAGTAGAGGTATTAGTTCTTCTTTGAAAGTTTTGTAGAATTCATTTGTAAAACCATCTGGTCCAGGACTTTTATTTTTGGGAAGATTTTTGATAACTGTTTCAATTTCATTAGCTGTGATGGGCCTGTTCATGTTATCCACTTCCTCTTGACTTAGTTTTGTAAGTTGGTAGGTATCTAGTAAATCATTCATTTCTTCCAGGTTCTCTAGCTTGGTGGCATATAGTTGTTCATAGAAGCCTCGCATGTTATGTTGAATTTCTGCAGTGTCTGTTGTGATTTCTCCTCTTTCATTTACTATCCGATTTATTTGGGTCTTCTCCCTTTTTTGTTTTGTGAGTCTGGCTAAAGGTTTGTCGATTCTGTTTACTCTTTCGAAGAACCAACATTTACTTTCATTGATCTTTTGTATGGTTTTCCTATTCTCAATGTTATTTATTTCTGCCCTAACTTTAGTAATTTCTGTCCTTCTGGTTGCTTTAGGATTCCTTTGTTGTTCTTCTTCTAGGTCTTTGAGATGTGCAATCAGGCTGTTTATTTGTGCCTTTTCTTGTTTCCTAATGTGTGCTTGTATAGCTATGAACTTCCCTCTTAGGACTGCTTTAGCTGTGTCCCAAATATTTTGATAGCTTGTGTCTTCATTTTCATTGAAGTCTCGAAACATTTTGTTTTCTTCCTTGATTTCCTCTTTGACCCAGAAGTTGTTAAGAAGTGTACTCTTGAGCTTCCACATTTTGAGACTGTTACTAATCTTTTGTTGATTGTTAAGTGTTAGTTTAATTCCACTGTGGTCTGAGAAGATGCTTGGGATGATTTCAGTGCTCTTGAATAGGCTGATGCTGTCTTTGTGGCCTAACATATGGTCTATCCTTGAGAATGATCCATGTGGATTTGAGTAAAATGTGTATTCCAGTTTCTTGGGATGAATGACTCTGAAAATGTCCAATAGTTCTAGTTTATCTATCTCTTCATTTAGCTCCCTTATGTCTTTACTGATTTTCTGCCTGGATGATCTGTCAAGTTGAGATAGTGGGGTGTTGAAGTCCCCTACTATGATTGTGTTACTGTTAATATATTGCTGTAGCTCTTTCAGTAGAAGTTTGATGTATTTAGATGGCTTCTCATTGGGTGCATAGATATTAATAATTGTTAAATCCTCTTGATTGACTGATCCTCTGAGCATTAAGTAGTGTCCATTCCTATCTTTTTTAATCTTATCTATTTTAAAGTCTATCATGTCAGATATGAGAACAGCTGTTCCTGCCCTTTTTTGTGGGCCATTGGCTTGAATGATAGTTTTCCATCCTTTCACTTTAAGTCTGTGTTTGTCTTGTTGCGTTAGGCGAGTTTCCTGTAGACAACATATTGTTGGGTTGTGTTTTCTGATCCATCTTCCTACTCTGTGTCTTTTAATAGGTGAATTCAGGCCATTGACATTTATTGATATCAAAGATTGAAGATATTTTAACGCCATTCTTGTAGAGTTTTAGAGTGTTTTGATATATGTCCTATTTGTGGTGGTCTGGTTGTTTATAGGAGACCTTTCAGAACTTCTTTCAGGGCAGGTTTGGTGATGGTTGCTTCCTTCAACTGTTGCTTGTCTGAGAAGGTTTTGATGCTTCCATCTAGTCTGAATGACAATCTAGCAGGATATAGTATTCTTGGCTGAAAGCCTTTCTCATTGAGCACTCGATAGAAATCTTGCCATTCTCTTCTGGCCTGTAGTGTTTGTATGGAGAAGTCTGCTGCTAATCTTATGGGTTTTCCTTTGTAGGTGACTCTTTGTTTTTCTCTTGCAGCCTTGAGGATCCTTTCTTTATCCTTATTCTTTTCTAATCTAAGTATGACATGTCTTGGTGTCTTTAGGTCTTGGTTAATTCTGTTTGGGACCCTCTGGGCTTCTTGAATCTTTATGTCTTTGGTGTTGTCTAGACTAGAGAAATTTTCAGCTATTATGGCCTGGAGAACGCTTTCTTCCTCTCCTTCTCTTTCTTCCTCTGGTAAGCGAATAATGCGTATATTGTTTCTTTTGAAGTCATCCCATAGGACTCTGTTGTTGTTTTCAGCATCTCTTAATCTCTTTTTGAGATCTCTTACTTCTTTTTTAGTTGTCTCTAATTCATCCTCAATCTTGCTAATTCTGTCTTCAGCCTCATAGATTCTATTCTCTCTGCCCTCTACTGTTTTCTGGAGTTCATCTATTTTGTTGCCCTGCTCTGATACTGTTTTAGCTTGTTCAGCTAGTTGCCTTCTTAGCTCAGCGATTTCAGCTTTCAGCTCTCTAATAACCATGAGATAATTAGAATTTTCTTCCGTATTCTCATTTGTTGTTCCTGCATTTCTGATTACAATTTTTTCAAATTCTTTACTCACTCCTGTTATTATTTCTTTAGCTAATGTTTGGATGTTGAACTCGTTGTTTTGTGCTTCACCCTCTGGAGGACTTTTAGCTGGACTCTTGTCCTGGTTCGAGTCTCCAATATTTTTTCTTGTTGTTTTAACCATTTTATATAAGTTAACAGTTTTTTCAATCCCTGAGTTGGAGTTCAGTGGTGTAAAAGCCTTTTTTTTTTTCCCCTGTAGGCTATGGGAGCCTGAGGGCTTTTAAACTATCAATAGGCTTCTTAGCTTAATCACTGACTCCTGACCAAGAGATAAAGCAGGGTGTGGCAGAGATAATCCAGTGGTTATGCAAAGAGACTTTCACAGCCCCTCAGCTATGCCACCAAGGTATAGGTCTTCTCCTGAGTTTCCCGGTTAGATCTCTGTCCCCTGGTGTCCCTCCCTGTTGCTGCTCCAGATTCTGAGGGTAGTAGCAATGGAGACTCAGAGTTGCACTTGGTGAGTCTCTGGGGAGTCCTTTCCTCCCTTCAGCTGTCCCCTTGTTGGTGGAGCAGACTGGAGGTGGTTTCTCCACTGACAAACTGTCAAACTGTTAGCAGTCACTTAATCTCTCCTTAGGCCCCTCTCTCCTCTCTGTCACCAGCCATGCGTGTTTGTACTCACGGGTGATTTACTGGGTTCCTGTGGTCATTCTAGTCCTGTCTTGTTTCGGTCCGGGTGGTCTCCTTTGGTATTCCTAGTTGATCCGGGAGAAGAGAGGAGAGAGAAGGCGATCTGCTGCTCGTAGCTCCGCCTCCGGAAGTCGAATCTCAAACCGGGATTCTTATGCCGGTCCTTGTGCTTTATGCCAGGTGCGCTTAACCCGCTGCGCTACCGCCCGACTCCCTATTTGGTTTTTTATTTATTTATTTATTTATTTTACCAGAGCACTGTTCAGCTCTGGCTTGTGGTGGTATATAGGATTGAACCCTGTACTTTGGAGCCTGAGCCCCACGCATGAGAGTCTCTTTGCGTAATCATTATGTTGTCTAACCTCCGTCCCCTTCTCTTCTTTTATAAGTCACACTTATACCTACTGCTACTTCCAGATGTTCTTCTTTCCTTTTTCTTTTAATTTTTACCCTTTTGTTGCCCTTGTTTTATTGTTGTTGTAGTTATTATTGTTGTTGTTATTGCTGTTGTGGTTGGATAGGACAGAGAGAAATGGAGAGAGATGGGGAAGACAGAGAGGGGAAGAGAAAGACACCTGTAGACCTGCTTCACCACCTGTAAAGCGACTCCCCTACAGGTGGGGAGCCGAGGGCTCCAACCGGGATCCTTATGCCATGTGCGCTTAACCCGCTGCCCTACTGCCTGACCCATATGTCCTTCCTTTTTTTTTTCCCTCTTCTTTCTCAGGCTCTTGATGGAGCTGGAGTTCAGAGCCCCCTGGTCAGCTTCCCCTACCATTTCTCCCCCTCTGGGAGTATGGACCAAAATTCCCTATGGGGTGCAGAAGGTGGGAGTTCTGGATTCTGTAATACATTCTCAGCTGGACATGGGTGTTGGTAAATTAATCCATACCCCCGAAGCAGTTTTTCCTGCTTAGTCAATTCTTCTAGTTAACTGACTGAGAACTCATTCTGAGGCATATATGTTGAAAGCTAACTCATCCGGGTTTCCTTTATCTCGAGCATCTCTACTACCTGGACCTGGCTAATGTATCATTCACGGACACTGTTAGGAAAAAGACAGCCACACTCATTGGTGGGTTCATTGAGAATACCATATAAAAGGATGTGTTAAAGGAAGTTAACCTGCTGCAATGAAGCACCCTCAGCTAGCAGCAAGCTGTTACAACCTGACCTAAAGGAGCAAGAGGCCCATGGGGAAATTTCTGAAACCCATAGAAAATAGCTATGGCCTCCAGAAAAGGAAAAAAAAAAAAAAAAACAGTCAATCTGTACCAGCAGAGGGGAAATAATCTGGCTTCAATCTGCTTTTACACTCTCAGGAACCTCTTGCTGATGCCACTTAGTAACCAAACACATCCTAAGGACAGAGGGACAGATAAGCTGCCTACTAATGGGGGTCATGGGGGTAACCTCCTGTAGCACAGAACAGGGCCAAAAAAGACAGTGGATTTGAGAGGGCAAGTAGGGAAGAAAAAAAAAAAAAAAAAGCTTGGGCTCCTTTTCCTAACAATACTTAATTTATATTCAGAACTATGTAATCATAAGAGTTTTTAAATAATTATTAATAGATCTTAATAATTCTAAAGTTTCTGAGTTTGAGGATTATGTGTCTTACTTCACCCTGGTTTTCCAGGGAATCTTACCTACAGAAGACCAACCTAAACAAATATTTTTTTAAATATTTATTTATTCCCTTTTTGTTGCCCTTTTTTTATTATTGTTGTAGTTATTATTGTTGTTGTTGATGTCATCGTTGTTAGATAGGACAGAGAGAAATGAAGAAAGGAGGGGAAGACAGAGAGGGGGAGAGAAAGATAGACACCTGCAGACCTTCCTGTGAAGCCACTTCCCTGCAAGTGGGGAGCCGGGGCTCCAACAGGGATCCTTAAGCTGGTCCTTGCGCTTTGCACCACGTGCGCTTAACCTGCTGGCTACCACCCGACTCCCTTAAACAAATATTTTTGAATTAATAAAAGTATCTTTGCTATACAATGGCATGCTTTAAATGGTCTAATTCTTTTTTTTCTTATAGTTGTTGTCATTGTTGGATAGGACAGAGAGAAATGGAGAGAGGAGGGGAAGACAGAAAGGGGGAGAGAAAGACAGACACCTGCAGACCTGCTTTACCGCCTGTGAAGCGACTCCCCTGCAGGTGGGGAGCCCAGGGCTCGAACTGGGATCTTTCTGCCTGTCCTCATGCTTTGTGTCACCTTCACTTAACCTGCTGCACTACCGCCTGGCTCCCAAATGGTCTAATTCTTAAGCCTTTAATAACTAGCATAGCTTAAGTCGAGTTTTTCCTTTTTTGTTGTTTTTTTAATATTTTGTTTCTTTTTATTTTGTTGGATAGAGACAAAAATCGAGAAGTAGGAGACAGAGAAGGAGAGGAAGATGGTCCAGGAGATGGCACAGTGGATAAAGCTTTGGACTCTCAAGCATGAGGTACTGAGCTCGATCCCTGACAGCACATGTACCCTAGTGATGTCTGGTTCTCTCTCTCTCTCTCTCTCTCTCTCTCTCTCCTTATAATTCTTCATAAATAAATAAAATATTAAGAGATAGGGAAGGAGAGAAAGAGAAAAATTTCAGAACTGCTTCACCACTCATGGAGCTTTCCCCCTGTAGGTGAGGACCAGGGGCTTGAACCTGGGTTCTTTTACATGGAAATGTGTGCGCTCAACCAGATGCACCACCACCCAACCTCCAGAGATCATGCTCTTCTATGTCCTAGTCAGTCAGACTCCTTCCTGGTTCCTTTTTGTTTCCCACCTAGTAAAATGGTCTATTACAAAATCTCTGTAGTCCTGCCTAGATGGAACACATTTGAGTGGTTTGCTTTTATTTTACTCAGTTTCTCTTGCTAAGCTCATTTTTCTAGGTAATTTATTGAGAATTTATTCTGAGGCATCTATGTTGAAAGCTAACCCACTCAGACATCATGGTTAAAAAATAAAAGTTTAAATTGCAGTGTTCGGTAAGTATTTCACTTAAAACCCCTTTTGCCTCTGCTATGCTAAAATATGCCTTGAAATGGATGAACCGCCATATGGTAAAGAACATATGGTACATGACAGCCCCTATCCATATAGGAAAGATGCTAATGATATGCTGTACAGGAAACAAAAGTGGAGCCAGATTTATTTTTTTCTATATAGGTTTTATCCAGATTTCATATCTAAAAATACTGAGTTCCAGAATCATAGAGGGAAGGAGATGAAGGTTGAACAAAAAAAGACTGATGTGCAAGGTCAGTTACAAACTACTTCACCAGAGGGAAGCAAGTGTGACTCATGATCTGAAAGGTCAAAGTCAAGGGAATGCTGAAGCTAACTAGAGGTGTTTCGAGAAGCCCATGTGCCTTATCAAGGCAGTCCTGCAGGCCTCAGCTATCTCACAGAACAAAGAACTAATGCCGACCTGCAGGAAACAGACTCAGTTCTCTCATCAACTAACTATTCCACTAGTGGGTGGTTTGTTCTCACTGACTAGAACTCTCCATGACCCCATGGACCTTTTTGATACCATTTTGTCCTGTTTCTTTTACTGTACTGAAGTGGAATTCATAAGTCATCTAAATTATACACAACACTTTAAACCAGTTGAATAATTGAAGAATAAAATTAAGGTTAAGCAAAATACCCTTATAATAAAATAGTGGATGTCTCAGAATGTAAATCCTTACACAAGCAGCATATAATCACTTTGAACACAACAACCTCTAATTAATTTGTAACATGTTATCCTAGAGATTCAAACACCCTGAGCAATGTTGTCAAGGATATGTGTTTTCAGAATAGTGAAAGCATCTTGGTAGAGTTTCCCAGAAAGCAATATACAGTGTTCTCTTGGCTTACACGGCAGTTACATTCCTAGAAAGCTCAATAAGCTTAAAAATATGGAGGGGCTAGGCACTGGCACAACCAGTTGCACACATATTACAGTGTGCAAGGTGCCTGTTCCTAACTGCAGGGGGAAATTTCATGGGTGGTGAAGCTGTGCTGTAGGTGTCTTTCTCTTCATCTCTATCCCTCCTCCCCTCTTAACTTCTCTCTGTCTCTATCCAAAACAAATAAAGAAAATATTTAAATATATATGTAAAAATAAAAAAAAAAAACCTATGAGGGTGGGGGTAGATAGCATAATGGTCATGCAAAGAGACTCTCATGCCTGAGGCTCCGAAGTCCCAGGTTTAATCCCCTGTACCACCAAAAGCCAAAAAAAATAAAGTAACTATGAATATTGGCTTGAGAGACTGCACAGTGGAGAAAGCTATGGACTTTCAAATGTGAGGTCTTGAGTTCAATCCCAACAATCCATGTGCTAAAGTGATGCATTGTTTCTCTCTCTTTCCATTTCCTCCTCTAGTAAATAAATATTTTCAAAAATGTTTAGAACTTTATATAAAATGGAGTTGAGGGAGTCTGGCAGTAGTGCAGTGGGTTAAGCACACGTGGCGCAAGCGCAAGGACCTGCATAAAGATCCAGGTTCCAGCCCCCAGCCCACCCACCACCTGGCGGTGAAGCAGGTCCGCAGGTATCTGTATAATTGGCTTGCCAAAGAAAGAAAGAGAGGAAAGAGAAGTAAATATTCTAGAGTAAACATTTCTCTCCCCCTCTGTCTTCCCCTCCTCCCTCCATTTCTCTCTCCATTTCTCTCTGTCCTATCCAACAACGACAACATCAATAATAACTACAAAAATAAAACAAGGACAACAAAAAGGAATTAATAAATAAATATAAAAAATAAATAAAAGAGTTGAAAATTAAACACAAATCACTGTAAATAATAATACTTTCAAGGGGCCAGGTGGTAGCACACCTAGTTGAATGCACATGTTACAATGCTAAAGGACCTGGGTTCAAGCCCCGGTCCCCACCTGCAGGGGGGAACTTTGCAAGTGGCAAAGCAGGGCTACTGGTATCTCTCTGTCTCTCTTCCTCACTATCTTCCCCATCCCTCTTGATTTCTCTGTCTCTATTCAATAAATAAATAAATTTTTAAAAGTGTACTTTCATGAAAGTCCTAGAGGATATTCAGATATTTCATTTAATTCACAGAACAATTTTTGATGATGTTGTGTATATATTACAGAACATCTCGCACATCTGACACCAACCCTCTCAATGACGGAGTATCTTCCACATTATTTTAACAAATAGGCCTACAACTTTGCAAAATTCCCCAAGGATACAGACTTCTGGAAGAGCAACCCAAGGACTGCTAAGGTGGAGAATTAAGTAATCAGTTTTGTGATGGTATCCGAGTGTGGAATTCTATACTTTCCCTTGATTCATGTAATTCTTTCTAGCAGTCCCAGAAGTAAAATCCTTCTAATTCATGAAAAAGAAACATTTGTGAAAAAGATGTTGGAATATCTCATCTACTTGAATAAGGATCTGAACAAAAAAGCTCTAGTGGTTCATCAGGTAGAAATTCTACTCAACATGATAGAAAGCCCAAAATAAGGAGTCGGGAGCTGGCGCAGCGGGTTAAGCACACGTGGCACAAAGCGCAAGGACCACCCCCCCAAGGATCCCGGTTCAAACTCCCGGCTCCCCACCTGCAAGGGAGTCGCTTCACAGGCGGTGAAGCAGGTACGCAGGTGTTTATCTTTCTCTCTCCCTCTCTGTCTTTCCCTCCTCTCTCCATTTCTCTCTTTCCTATCCAACAACAACATCGCTAACAACAACAATAAGAACTACAATAATAAAACAAGGGCAACAAAAGGAAATAAATATTTTTTTAAAAAGAAAGCCCAAAATAATATTTACTTAAACAAGATTGAATTGAATTGGAATTTTCTCTCACAGAAACTGAGCCTAGAGGTAAAAAAAGAAAAAAAAATCTAGTGTTAGAATAATTCCCTGGGATCAAGGAATTCCCTGATCATTGTCTCATCATCCTTGTTTGGAGTGTGACCCTGGTCCTCACAGCCCAAGATGGCAACAGAGTGCAAGAAGTGATGAAGAACCAAGCAAACCCTAACTATAATCCAATGAACTCTCTCTGAAGGTGCCTCAAGATGATTCTACTCACATCTTGTCAGTCAAAGCTTTGTTTTGGCTATGTTTACCTGAAGGAAGTAGTTTGTTCTGGGTGATTAGCTGTAAATCTACTCATATAATCAGCTGAAATTTTCTCTACTGAAGAGGAAAAGAGAATGACTGCTGGAACACTAACCACCAAACACCTTACTTGGGAAGATGGGCCCTCAGGACAGGTTTAGGCTCTTCACTGATGACCTTGCTGTGCTTATTCAGTGTTTATGACTGTGCTGTGTGGTAATCCAGCTGTGTTCTTGATTGCTCGGCCGTTCCTGGTGGGGTGGGTTGAATGATATTGGGTTGTCAGAAAAGTCAAGACATTTTTTTTTCTACATTTTTCTACCATGTGTCATATTTACAAATCCTAGGGATTAGGACATAGACATCATTGGGACTTTCCCAATGACCCAATAACTTTCCAAAGATATCTATGTCATAGTCCCAGAACCCCCACAAGGTCCCAGGTTCAATTTATGGCAACATAAATCAGAGATAAAGCAATGTTCTGATGAAAGAGAGGGAGGGCGAGAAAAGAGAAGAAGAGGGGATGGGAGGAGAGGAGAAGAGAGGATAAAAGGGTGGAGTAGGTTCCAGGTATCATCAGGATGCCGGCCAGACTTCCCTGGATTGAAGACACCACCAATGTGTCCTGGAGCTCAGCTTCCCCAGAGACCCATCCTACTAGGGAAAGAGAGAGGCAGACTGGGAGTATGGACCGACCAGTCAACGCCCATGTTCAGCGAGGAAGCAATTACAGAAGCCAGACCTTCTACCTTCTGCAACCCTCAATGACACTGGGTCCATGCTCCCAGAGGGATAGAGAATGGGAAAGCTATTGGGGGAGGGGGTGGGATATGGAGATTGGGCGGTGGGAATTGTGTGGAGTTGTACCCCTCCTACCCTATGGTTTTGTTAATTAATCCTTTCTTAAATAAAAAAAAAAAAAAAAAAAGGGTGGAGTAGATACCATAACGGTTAAGCAAAAGGTCTCTCATGCCTGAAGCTCCAAAGTTCCAGGTTCAATCCTGCACACCACCGTAAGCCAGAGCTGAACAGTGCTCTCTTTTCCCCACTAGGGAAAGAGACAGGCTGGGAGTATGGACCCACCTGTCAACGCCCATGTTCAGCAGGGAAGCAATTACAGAAGCCAGACCTTCAACCTTCTGCATTCCACAATGACCTTGGGTCCATACTCCCAGAGGGTTAAAGAATAGGAAAGATATCAAGGGAGGGGATGGGATATGGAGGTCTAGTGGTGGGAATTGTGCGAAGTTGTACCCCTTTTATCCTATGGTTTTATCAATGTTTTCTTTTTATAAATAAAAAATTTAAAAATAAATAAATCTTAAAAACAAAAATAAAAAAGGAAGGGGAGGAAGTGGGTACATTACAGTGCGCAAGGATCCAGGTTCAAGCCCCTGGTCCCCACCCGCAGGAGAAAAGCTTCATGAATGGTGAAGCAGGGCTGCAGGTGTCTCTCTGTCTCTCTCCCTCTCCATCTCCTCCCTCAATTTCTCTTTGTCTCTATGCAATAATAAGTAAATACAATTTTAAAAAATATATATATTTAAAAAGAAAGTAATTTTAAGGAATTATTTGAATAATAGGCATAATTTCCATTTAAGTATTCATTTAAATTCTATCTTCATTGTAAAATCATACACAACTCCCTATAGTCTTAACAAAGGAATCAAGAAGCATATAGTAAGGAACTGCTAAGATGCCAGTGACATATGGCAACTAAAATGTCCTTAGGCTCAGTTTGCAATATACTTAGCATTTTCTGAACTTGAAATATTGGACAAAAAAAGATAAGAAGCCATATGTCCTGCCCATTCTGCCAGCTACACTAACTATTTCATTGAGCTGGTTGCCCAGCCACTGGTCACCTTCCCTGCTGGAGAAATCAGAGAAAAAAAAAATCCCTTGGACTCCTGCAGAAGCTTACTAGTGAAGCCGAGAAGGAACAAAAAGTCAATAGGGATAAGCAGCACTAATCATGAGAACCATAACAGCAAGCTCAGCATCACACAAATGTTATCACTAAGTTCCACAAAGCCAGACTCTGTCTTTGGTTTCAGGCTGACATCTGCACATTTGCAATGGTGTGCAGCTTTATACTTCAATCAGAATATATATATATATATTATATATATTATATATATATATATATATACATATAGACAACAGAGGTACAATTTCATACAATTTCTACCACAATTTCTATCATGGTGATGCAAAGAGATTGTCCAAAAGTTCCAGGTTCAATTCCTTGCACCACCATAAGCCAGAACTGAACAGCGCACTAGGAAAAAAAAAAAAAAAGCAATCCCCACCACCAGAGTTCCGTGTCCCATCCCCTCCATTGGAAGCTTCCCTATTCTTTATTCCTCTGGGAATATGGACCAGAAGGTAGAAGGTCTGACTTCTGTTTGGGTCTCTAACCCTTAGTGTTGTCCATTTCATAATTACATTCCAATGGGGTCAGATCACCTTTTTCCATTTGAATTTTTATGTTGTGGGGGTTGTCACTGGGGCTTCACGGCTACAGATAAAAAGACACGGGAGTCAGGGCCCTACCGCAGCGAGTTAAGCACACGTGGCGCAAAGCTCAAGGACAGTCGTAAGGATCACAGTTGGAGCCCCAGATACCCACCTGCAGGGGAGTTGCTTCACAGGCAGTGAAGCAGGTCTGCAGGTGTCTGTCTTTCTCTCCCTTCTCTGTCTTCCCCTCCTTTCTCCATTTCTCTCTGTCCTATCCAACAACGACGGCAACAATAATAGCTACAACAACAAAACAACAAGGGCAACAAAAGGGAATAAATAAATAATTACTAAAAAAAGAAAAGAAAAGAAAGAGAAAAAGCCACCACAGCACAGAAACTTCCTTAAGTACACTTCCAGGGAGGGAGGGGGGGGGACAGGCTCAAAAGGTCGTGCACATGACAAAGCAAACACACTATCCAGGTGAGGTATCTTTCAATCCCTGAAGGTTCTTTTTTTTTTTTTTAGTTTAGTTTAGTGTCCAGGGTTATTGCTTGGTGCCTGCACTACAAATCCACAGATCTTTATTCCTAATGATATATAAGATCCATCTTTAATGTTGTGTCCACTTTAGTAAGTGTACAGGGGAAAGGCTGTAGCACACCTGACTAAGCACACACATTACAGTGCATAAGGACCCGTGTTCAAGCCCCCAGTCTCCACCTGCAGGTGGAAAGCTTCATAAGTGGTGGTGCAGTGTTGTAAGTCTCTCTCTCTCTCTCTCCATCTCTATCCTCTCTTCTCTCAAGATTGCTGGCTGTGCCTGTTCAATAAATAAATAAAGATAATTAAAATATTAAGAGGAAAAAACTCTATTATATGCTCCCACAAAAACAAATACAGAACATGAATTTTTATCATATTATCTTCTTTTTTTCCACTGTGGAGATACCTGACAATATTTTATGTACATCAAAACAAGAATTTTTATGATCACATTTGTGTAAGACTGGAAATCAAATCAAATGAAAATACTTCCTAAGAAGCATTCTATTCAAACCTCTGATTTTGTAGGAACAATATTTAGTTTCATTTTATCCCATATAATAGGTCACTTGGATAGTGCACTGCTTTGCCATGTGTACAACCCAGGTTTGAAAGAAGCTTCACCACTATGGTCTTTTTCACTTTCTCTTTCTGCCTCTCAGTCTTTATCTAAAAAATAACATTTTATTCCAACCCTCCTAAACCTTAAGTTTAAGGTATCATACCACCTAGCTGCATAATAGCTGTCCCAAACCTCCAGTGTCCAGTGTTATTGCAAAAATAATTTTCAAATTATAATCATCAGTTAAAAATATTAATTTTATGTCCCTGATTTTATTTTATTTTATTTTGAATGTTTTCACTTGTATCGAACATATGAGATACCTCACTACCAAGAAGATGAATCATGAATTAACATCACTGTGTCAATAGGGTAAAATGAAACTTGCTTCACTAAAGAAATGAAGATTCTACTACTCTGTAATAAAAAAAAAAAGATGAGGGGATTCGACTTCCAGAGGCGGAGCTACGAGCAGCAGATCGCTTTCTCTCCTCTCCTCTCCTCTCCCGGATCAACTAAGAATACCAAAGGAGACCACCCAGGACTGAAACAAGACAGGACTAGAATGACCACAGGAAGCCGGTGAGTATCACCGGTGAGTACAAACATGTGTGGCTGGTGATGGAGAGGAGAGAGGAGCCTAAGGAGAGATTAAGTGACTGCTAACAGTTCAGCAGTTTATCAGTTGAGACACCACCTCCAGTCTGCTCCACCAACAAGGGAACAGCTTAAGGGAGGAAAGGACTCCCCAGAGACTCACCAAGTGCAACTCTGAGTCTCCATTGCTACTACCCTCAGAATCTGGAGCAGCGACAGAGAGGGACACCAGGGGACAGAGATCTAACCTGGAAACTCAGGAGAAGACCTATACCTCGGTGGCATACCTGAGGGGCTGTGAAAGTCTCTTTGCATAACCACTGGATTATCTCTGCCACACCCTGCTTTATCTCTTGGTCAGGAGTCAGTGATTAAGCTAAGAAGCCTATTGATAGTTTAAAAGCCCTCAGGCTTCCATAGCCTACAGGGAAGAAAAAAAAAGGCTTTTAAACCACTGAGCTCCAACTCAGAGATTAAAACAACTGTTAACTTCCACCACTGTGAACCCTTTAATTAACTTACTTAGACACAAGTCAATCCAGGCAATAGTGATCAATAATTTGAAAAGTACTGATAAAGGGAACTCATAACATAATATATAAAATGGTTAAAACAACAAGAAAAAATATTGGAGTTTCAAACCAGGACCAGAGTCCAGTTAAAAGTCTTCCAGAGGGTGAAGCACAAAATAATGAGTTCAACATCCAAACATTAGCTAAGGAAATAATAACAGGAGTGAGTAAAGAATTTGAAAAAATTGTAATCACAAATGCAGGAACAACAAATGAGAATATGGAAGAAAATACTAATTATCTCATGGTTATTAGAGAGCTGAAAGCTGAAATCGCTGAGCTAAGAATTCAACTAGCTGAACAAGCTAAAACAGTATCAGAGCAGGGCAACAAAATAGGGGAACTCCAGAAAACAGTAGAGGGCAGAGAGAATAGAATCTATGAGGCTGAAGACAGAATTAGCAAGATTGAGGATGAATTAGAGACAACTAAAAAAGAATTAAGAGATCTCAAAAAGAGATTAAGAGATGCTGAAAACAACAACAGAGTCCTATGGGATGACTTCAAAAGAAACAATATATGCATTATTGGCATACCAGAGGAAGAAAGAGAAGGAGAGGAAGAAAGCATTCTCCAGGCCATAATAGCCGAAAACTTCTCTAGTCTAGACATCAAAGACATAAAGATTCAAGAAGCCCAGAGGGTCCCAAACAGAATTAACCCAGACCTAAAGACACCACGACATATCATACTTAGAATGGAAAGGAATAAGGATAAAGAAAGGATCCTGAAGGCTGCAAGAGAAAAACAAAGAGTCACCTACAAAGAAAAACCCATAAGATTAGCAGCAGACTTCTCCATACAAACACTACAGGCCAGAAGAGAATGGCAAGATATCTATCGAGTGCTCAATGAGAAAGGCTTTCAGCCAAGAATACTATATCCTCCTACACTGTCATTCAGACTAGATGGAGGCATCAAAACCTTCTCAGACAAGCAACAGTTGAAGGAATCAACCATCACCAAACCTGCCCTGAAAGAAGTTCTGAAAGGTCTCCTATAAACAACCAGACTACCACAAATAGGATATATATATCAAAAAACTATAAAACTCTACAAGAATGGCATTAAAATATCTTCAATCTTTGATATCAATAAATGTCAATGGCCTGAATTCACCTATTAAAAGACACAGAGTAGGAAGATGGATCAGAAAACACAACCCAACAATATGCTGCCTACAGGAAACCCACCTAACTCAACAAGACAAATACAGACTTAAAGTGAAAGGATGGAAAACTATCATACAAGCCAATGGCCCACAAAAAAGGGCAGGAACATCTATTCTCTTATCTGACATGATAGACTTTAAAATAGATAAGATTAAAAAAGATAGGAATGGACACTACTTAATGCTCAGAGGACCAGTCAATCAAGAGGACTTAACAATTATTAACATCTATGCACCCAATGAGAAACCATCTAAATACATCAAACTTCTACTGAAAGAGCTACAGCAATATATTAACAGTAACACAATCATAGTAGGGGACTTCAACACCCCACTCTCTCAACTTGACAGATCATCCAGGAAGAAAATCAATAAAGACATAAGGAAGCTAAATGAAGAGATAGATAAACTAGAACTATTGGACATTTTCAGAGTCGTTCATCCCAAGAAACTGGAATACACATTTTACTCAAATCCACATGGGTCATTCTCAAGGATAGACCATATGTTAGGCCACAAAGACAGCATCAGCCAATTCAAGAGCATTGAAATCATACCAAGCATCTTGTCAGACCACAGTGGAATTAAACTAACACTTAACAATCAACAAAAGATTAGTAACAGTCTCAAAATGTGGAAGCTCAAGAGTACACTTCTTAACAACTTCTGGGTCAAAGAGGAAATCAAGGAAGAAATCAAAATGTTTCGAGACTTCAATGAAAATGAAGACACAAGCTATCAAAATATTTGGGACACAGCTAAAGCAGTCCTAAGAGGGAAGTTCATAGCTATACAAGCACACATTAGGAAACAAGAAAAAGCACAAATAAACAGCCTGATTGCACATCTTAAAGACATAGAAGAACAACAAAGGAACCCTAAAGCAACCAGAAGGACAGAAATCACTAAAGTTAGGGCAGAAATAAATAGCATTGAGAATAGGAAAACCATACAAAAGATCAATGAAAGTAAATGTTGGCTCTTCGAAAGGGTAAACAAAATCGACAAACCTTTAG
The DNA here is from genome assembly GCF_950295315.1 of Erinaceus europaeus. Lineage (NCBI taxonomy): Eukaryota > Metazoa > Chordata > Mammalia > Eulipotyphla > Erinaceidae > Erinaceus > Erinaceus europaeus. Next base: position 88,925,650 of record NC_080164.1, read on the forward strand.
CCAGACTCACAAAACAAAAAAGGAGAAGACCCAAATAAATAGGATAGTAAATGAAAGAGGAGATATTACAACAGACACTGCAGAAATTCAACATATCATGCAAGGCTTCTATGAACAACTATATGCCACCAAGGCTAGAGAACCTGAAAGAAATGGACAATTTCCTAGAAACCTACCAACTTCCAAAACTAAGTAAAGAGGACTTGGATAACATGAACAGGCCCATCACAGCTAATGAAATTGAAACAGTTATCAAAAATCTCCCCCAAAATAAAAGTCCTGGACAGATGGATTTACAAATGAATTCTACAAAACCTTCAAAGAAGAACTAATACCTCTACTTTTAAAAGTCTTCCAGAAGATTGAAGACACTGGAATACTCCCTGCCAGCTTCTATGAAGCCAACATCACCCTGATACCAAAAGCAGACAGGGACACAACGAAAAAAGAAAACTACAGACCAATATCTCTGATGAACATAGATAATAAAATATTGAACAAAATTCTAGCCAACCAGATACAGCAGTATATCAAAAAGATTGTTCATCATGACCAAGTGGGGTTTATCCCAGGCATGCAAGGTTGGTTTAATATACGTAAATCAATCAATGTGATCCACCACATCAACAAAAGCAAGACCAAAAACCACATGGTCATATCAATAGATGCAGAGAAAGCCTTTGACAAAATACAACATCCCTTTATGATCAAAACACTACAAAAAATGGGAATAGATGGAAAATTCCTGAAGATAGTGGAGTCTATATATAGCAAACCTACAGCCAACATCATACTCAGTAGTGAAAAACTGAAAGTATTTCCCCTCAGGTCAGGTACTAGACAGGGCTGCCCACTATCACCATTACTATTCAACATAGTGTTGGAAGTTTTTGCCATAGCAATCAGGCAGGAGCAAGGAATTAAAGGGATACAGATTGGAAGAGAAGAAGTCAAACTGTCCTTATTTGCAGATGACATGATAGTATACACAGAAAAACCTAAGGAATCCAGCAAGAAGCTTTTGGAAATCATCAGTCAATACAGTAAGGTGTCAGGCTACAAAATTAACATTCAAAAGTCAGTGGCATTCCTCTATGCAAACACTAAGTTAGAAGAAACTGAAATCCAGAAATCAATTCCTTTTACTATAGCAACAAAACAATAAAATATCTAAGAGTAAACCTAACCAAAGAAGTGAAAGACTTATATACTGAAAATTATGAGTCACTACTCAAAGAAATTGAAAAAGACACAAAGAAGTAGAAAGATATTCCCTGTTCATGGGTTGGAAGAATTAACATCATCAAAATGAATATACTACCCAGAGCCATCTACAAATTTAATGCTATCCCCATCAAGATCCCAAGCACATTTTTTAGGAGAATAGAATAAATGCTACAAATGTTTATCTGGAACCAGAAAAGACCTAGAATTGCCAAAACAATCTTGAGAAAAAAGAACAGAACTGTAGGCATCACACTCCCAGCTCTCAAATTGTATTATAGGGCCATTGTCATCAAAACTGCTTGGTACTGGAACATGAACAGACACACTGACCAGTGGAATAGAATTGAGAGCCCAGAAACGAGGCCCCACACCTATGAACATCTAATCTTTGACAAAGGGGCCCAGACTATTACATGGGGAAAGAAGAGTCTCTTCAACAAATGGTGTTGGAAACAATGGGTTGAAACATGCAGAAGAATGAAACTGAATCACTATATTTCACCAAATACAGAAGTAAATTCCAAGTGGATCAAGGACTTGGATGTTAGACCAGAAACTATCAGATACTTAGAGGAAAATACTGGCAGAACTCTTTTCCGCATAAATTTTAAAGACATTTTCAATGAAACGAATCCAATTACAAAGAAGACTAAGGCAAGTATAAACCTATGGGACTACATCAAATTAAAAAGCTTCTTCACAGCAAAAGAAACCACTACCCAAACCAAGAGACCCCTCACAGAATGGAAGAAGATCTTTACATGCCATACATCAGATAAGAGTTTAATAAGCAACATATATAAAGAGCTTTCCAGACTCAACAACAAGACAACAAATAACCCCATCCAAACATGGGGGGGAGGACTTGGACAGAATATTCACCACAGAAGAGATCCAAAAGGCCGAGAAACACATGAAAAAATGCTCCAAGTCTCTGATTGTCAGAGAAATGCAAATCAAGACAACAATGAGATATCACTTCACTCCTGTGAGAATGTCATACATCAGAAAAGGTAACAGCAGCAAATGCTAGAGAGGCTGTGGGGTCAAAGGAACCCTCCTGCACTACTGGTGGGAATTTAAATTGGTCCAACCTCTGTGGAGGACAGTCTGGAGAACTCTCAGAAGGCTAGAAATGGACCTACCCTATGATCCTCCAATTCCTCTCCTGGGGATATATCCTAAGGAACCCAACATATCCATCCAAAAAGATCTGTGTACACATACGTTCTTGGCAGCACAATTTGTAATAGCCAAAACCTGGAAGCAACCCAGGTGTCCAACAACAGATGAGTGACTGAGCAAGTTGTGGTATATATACACAATGGAGTACTACTCAGCTGTAAAAAATGGTGACTTCACCATTTTCAGCCGATCTTGGATGGACCTTGAAAAAATCATGTTGAGTGAAATAAGTCAGAAACAGAAGGATGAATATGGGATGATCTCACTCTCAGGCAGAAGTTGAAAAACAAGATCAGAAAAGAAAACACAAGTAGAACCTGAAATGGAATTGGCGTATTGCACCAAAGTAAAAGACTCTGGGGTGGCTGGGTAGGGAGAATACAGGTCCATGAAGGATGATAAATGACATACTGGGGGTTTTTTGTTAAATGGGAAACTGCGAATGTTATGCATGTACAAACTATTGTATTTACTGTTGAATATAAAACATTAATTCCCCAATAAAGAAATAAATTTAAAAAAAAAAGAAAAGATGGATACTGTGTCCTTTGGGACAAATGGGTAGAACTGGAGGTGATTGAGCTTAGCCAACTCAGTAAAGAGATGAAAGACAACCACCAGATGGTTTCACTCATGTGGAATCTAGACATCTGATTTAAATAAACTTACCCAAAAAAATAATAAATCCAAACAAAACAGAAGCAAGCAAACTAAGATTTATGAGAACTAGAGAGTCGGGCAGTACACAGTGGGTTAAGCATAGGTGGTGCAAAGCACAAGCATTGGCATAAGGATCCTGGTTCCAGCCCCCCCCCCACCTGCAGGGGAGTCACTTCACAGGCAGTGAAGCAGGCATGCAGGTGTCTATCTTTCTCTCCCCCTGCTATCTTCCCCTCCTCTCTCCATTTCTCTCTGTCCTATCTAATAACAACGACATTGATAAAAACAATAATAGCTACAACAATAAAACAACAAGGGCAACAAAAGGGAATAAATAAATATTAAAAAAAAGATTTATGAGAACTATGGTGGCTACCTTTGTGAGCTGAGTGGAGATACAGAATTTTGAGATACATTATAATCTTGTAACAAACTATTAATAACAAATAAAAAAATTTAAAATGAAGAGTCTCCCTCTACTTAAATTATAAATATAATCAGCAGAGCCCAATATAGACAACAAAACACAATAAATCTCTCAAAAGGATAAAAAATAAAAACCTGGACCCAGATAAACTTAAATGTTTTTTGAGGAAAAATATAAATAATAATAATTTGAAATCAGACTGTCCCAGACAATTCAGAATATGTCAATGAAAGTTTTCATATTGATAAACACAGGGAGAGCTGTCATTTAAATAACACAAAAAGGTTCCACTCTGTGTTCAGCCAACTATCTAGAATTCAATTGCACATTCTCAGCAGATAATAATAATGATAACAATGAGAAGTAGATGGATAAGTAGTAGAGACAACTGTGTTTCTTAACTTAAAGAGTATATATTCTTGCTGACAGATCCAATTAAACCTAAAACGGTCTACTGTTGACTAACCTAAAGGAAAAACACGATTTTTTAAAATTGTATCCTTGACCTGGATGAAGTCAGGAATACTGTCCATGTCACCAGACCATGAGTTGTGTCTGACTCATGCTAATAACACACTAACTCTTCAAAACAGGCCTCATCCTGTCAGCCAGACTAGTAAAAGAGGACCAATTCTTTCCCTGATTCCCTGAAGAAACTTCCCAATTGGGTCTCTGTCATTGAAGTCAATGGTGCCAGCCCAAAATGAGAACAAAGTTTGGAGTCAGAGTGTTTTGGGCTTAAATAATTTAATTTATCTCAATTTTAGTTTCTATGTTTATAAAATGAGAAAAATAAAAAGATCTACTTATATATGTGAATACTATTGTCTGCAGACATTATATCTACAATATAAGCCTGTGTTTTATCATAAAACATGTTAAAGAATACATATTTAGGTTGGGGTGGATAGTATTATGGTTATGCAGAGACTCTCATGCCTGAGGCTTCCAAGTTCCAGGTTCAAGCCGCCCCCCCCACCCCCACCAACCCTGGACCCACCACCAAAAGTCAGAGCTGACTGGCGCTCTGGTTTAGAAAAAGGGGGCGGGAGTTGCTGGGTGGTGGCATTGGGTTAGGCGCACATACCACAAAGCACAAGGACATAATGATCCGGGTTCAAGCCCCCAGCTCCCCACCTACATGGGGGCCGCTTCACAAATGGTGAAACAGGTTTGCACATGTCCATCTTTCTCTCCCTCTCTCTGTCCTCCCCTCCATTCTCGACCTCTCTCTGTCCTATCCAACAATGTCAACAATAACAACAACAATAACAGCCACAGTGGTAAACCACAGGACAACAAAAGGAAAATATGTATATATGTATGTTGTTGTGTGCCGCGGAGAAGAGAGAGAGAAGGTCCGGAGCGAAGAGGGAACACAAATCTTTATTTGCGCTGGCACCTCAGAGTTGGGTGCTAGAGAAACAGGTTGGGCCACGTGGAGGTAGCGAAAATGGCCGCCTCATGCAGTAGCCTTTCCTGCATCTGAACACCAAAGTGAAGTGCTGGCAAGAGAGCTAGGTGCGGAAGAAGAAGGGCTTTTATAGGAGTAGCTCTTGCTAGAATGGGAAGGGGGAGAAGTAACCATAGCACTCCAGGATAGGATAATAACTCTCATGAGAATGGGAAGGGGGAGGAGTAACCAAAGCACTTCAACTATGGAGGGAAATAGAAAATGCTCTGAGGGCACAACATGGTGGAACAGGTGCTCTGAGAATGTCCCAACTCTCGTGGCAACTAGCAATAGCCTGAGGGGACAACATGGCAAAATGTGACTGCACAATTTCCCAGCATATGCATATAAAAGGAATGCATATTTAATTTTACTTTCTCCCCCTTCTTTCTCTATGTAATCTCAAAACAAGATTCTTGCCTGGAACATTTAGAGAAATTGTTCTCTCTACCAGGTTAGAGCTCTGTGTATGTACAATTTGCTGGGCCATGTATGTGCTTAATATGGCTTTGCCCAGTACCATATATATGGGAAGAAGTGAGGGTTTAGAGCCAGATCGTCCTGAGGTCAAATTCAACTTCTAACAGTATTAAATATACACCCTTAAGAAAGACAACAAAGGGGTCGGGTGGTAGCGCCTTGGGTTAAGCGCAAGTGGTGCGAAGGCAAGGACTAGCATAAGGTTCCCGGTTCGAGCCCCCTGCAGGAGAGTCGTTTCACAGGCGGTGAAACAGGTCTGCAGGTGCCTTTCTCTCCCCCTCTCTGTCTTCCCCTCCTGTCTCCATTTCTCTCTGCTCTGTCCAACAAGGACGACATCAATAACAACAAGAGCAACAAAGGGGGGGGGTAAGTAAAAAAAAAAGTCATCAAGAAAAAAAAAAGACAACCAATCTTTCTGTACCTCTATTTCTTCATCTGTAGACTAGAACACTAATTTTTCTACCTACCTAGCAAGAGTTTTCATGAGGTTGAAATTGGATGACATATAAAACACAAAAAAATGGGGGTTGGACGGTAGCACAGTGGGTTAAGCGCACGTGGCATGAAGCACAAGGACCAGGCCTAAGGATCCCGGTTCCCCACCTACAGGGGAGTCGCTTCATAGGTGGTGAAGCGGGTCTACTGGTGTCTATCTTTCTCTCCCCCTCTCTGTCTTCCCCTCCTCTCTCTATTCCTCTCTGTCCTGGTCAGCAACAGCATCATCAATGATAATAATAATAGCCACAAAAAAGATAAAACAACAAGGACAGCAAACGTGAAGAAAAATAGCCTCCAGGAGCAGTGGATTCATGGTGCGGGCACTGAACCCCAGCAATAACCATGGAGGCAAAAAAAAAAAAAAAAAAACAAGAGGCCAGGTGGTGGCGCACCTGGTTGAGCGACATGTTGCTGTGTGAAGGACCCGGGTTGGAGCCCCTGACCCCCACCTGCAGCGGGAAAGCTTTGCCAGTGGTGAAGCAGGGCTGCAGGTGTCTATCTCGTCCTTTCCTCTGAATTTCTGGCTTTTTCTATCCAATAAATAAAGCTAATAAAAAAATTTTAACTTAAAAAATATATATATATACATATATATATACAGTATCAGACTTGGCAGTGGCACCCCTGGTTCAGTGCACATGTCATAATGCATAAGAACCCAGGTCCAAGGCCCCAATCCAATTCACAAGCAGTGAGGCAGTGCTGCAAGTGGCTCTAGTGCACTCTCTACCTCCCCTGCTCCTCTCTATTTCTCTGTCTCTATCAAATAAATAAAATAATAATAATATAAATTATATAAAAATGCTTTGGAGTAATGGAATTCTATACAAAATGTGTTTTACTGTCATTATTATAGGTATACATATTTTATTTAGTTAGAAAAAAATAATTTACCCCACTAAGAAAAAGCTAACTAGAGGGCTGGGTAGTGGCATACCTTGTTTAGAGCACACGTTACTATGCACAAGGACCCTGGTTCAAGTCCCCAGTTCCCACCTGTGGGGGAGAAGCTTCATAAGTTGTGAAATAGTGTTGCAGATCTCTGTCTCTCTTTCTCTCTCTCTCTCTCTTTCTTTCTCTATCTCCCTATTCTTACTTTCTTTCTGTAGCTATTCAATAAAATATTTTTAAAAAATTTTAGATCTAGTTATTACATAGACAGATCTTCCCTATACTAAGGAAGAGATAAAGTTAATGAACAATTAAGAATACAAGCCAGAGAATAAAAGTACAATATCTAGCCTGAGGGTTTTTTTGATAGATGACATTTTATTAGTTATTTAATATTGATTTACAAAATTATGAAATAACAGGGGTATAATTCCACGCCACTTCCACAAACAGATTTTTTAGGTCCCCATTTCTCTATTGCAAACTGTAGTAGTTTTCCCAAGGTCACAGTTATGGGTTGACTATTATTTCTTTCTTTCTTTTTTTTTTTTTTTACTATTTTTAATATTTATTTATTCCCTTTTGTTGTCCTTGTTGTTTTATTGTTGTAGTTATTATTGATGTTGTTGTTGGATAGGACAGAGAGAAATGGAGAGAGGAAGGGAAGACAGAGGGGGAGAAAGAAAGACACCTGCAGACCTGCTTCACCACCTGTGAAGCGACTCCCCCTGCAGGTGGGGAGCTGGGGTCTCCAACCCAGATGCTTCCACCGGTCCTTGCGCTTTGGGCCATGTGGCTTAACCCGCTGCCCTACCGCCCGACTCCACGATTATTATTTCTATAACTATCTGTGTGTGTGTGTGTGTGTGTGCGTGTATTTGCCCATTTTTTCCTATGGTCCTGCCTTCTCTTCCATTCTTTTTTTTTTTTTTTTATAAAAAGAAAACACTGACAAAAACCATAGAAAAAGAGGGGTACAATTCCACACAATTCCCACCACCAGAACTCCATATCCCATCCCATCCCCTAATAGTTTTCCTACTCTTTATCTCTTTGGGAGCACAGACCCAAGGTCATTGTGGGATGCAGAAGGTGGAAGGTCTGGCTTCTGTAATTGCTTCCCCGCTGAACATGGGCATTGACAGGTAGATCCACACTCCCAGCCTGCCTCTCTCTTTCCCTAGTGAGGCGGGGCACTGGGGAAGTGGGGCTCCAGGACACATTGGTGGGGTTGTCTACCCAGGGAAGTCAGGTTGGCATTCTGCTAGCATCTGGAACCTGGTGGCTGAAAAAAGAGTTTACATATAAAGCCATATAAATTGTGTTGTTACTGATGTCGTTGTTGAATAGGACAGAGAGAGAAATGGAGAGAAGAGGAGAAGACAGAGACAGGGAGAGAAAGAGAGACATCTGCAGACCTGCTTCACTGCTTGTGAAGCGACTCCCTTCAGGTGGGGAACCAGGGCTCTAACCCAGATCCTTACGTCAGTCCTTGTACTTTGCACCATGTGCTCTTAACCTGCTGTGCTACTGCCTGACTCCCTGCTTTTTTATCTTAACTCTTGAAATTTTGAGTCAGTGGAGCCCCCTGGCAGCGGGTACAATATAGTACAATGCTTTTTAATGGTTTTTGAAAAAGTAGTAACTAATTAATTAAAGGATTTGATAAGAGTAATCAACAGGTATTCAACTGACTACAAAGACAATTTTCAGAATGATGAGGTTTTTTCATAGGAGTGATATATATCTTAAAACTCATAGGTCTGTACACTGAAAAGAATAAACCTTAATGTATGCAATTTTCTTTAAAATTCAGCTAGATATTGGATGACATGTAGCATGTGAGAACTTAAGTTAACTGTATTATAAATTGTAATACATGAGTTGGGAAGATAGCACAGTGATTATGCAAAAAAGACTTTCATGCCTGTCTTTCCCTCCTCTCTCCATTTCTCTCTGAACTATCCAACAAAGACGAAATCAGTAACAACAACAGTAATAACCACAACAATAAAAACAAGGGCAACGGAAGTCGGGCAGTAGTGCGGTGGGTTAAGCGCACATGGAGCAAAGTGCAAGGACCAGCATAAGGATCCCGGTTTGAACCCCCTGCCCCCTACTTACAGGGAAGTCGCTTCACAGGTAGTGAAGCAGGTCTGCAGGTGTCTATCTTTCTCTCCCCCCTCTGTCTCCCCTTCCTCTCTCCATTTCTCTCTGTCCTATCCAACAATGACAACAACAATAAAACAACTAGGGCAACAAAAGGGAGAAAATTAAATAAATAAAAATTAAAAATTATTTAAAAACAAGGGCAACAAAAAAGAAATAAATGTTTTTAAAAATCTTTTAAAAATAGCTAGAATGGCAAGTTTTATGTTATGTAGATTCTTAACACAATGAAAATTTTAAAGTAGAGGGACAAGTGGTGGTACACTGGGTTAAGCACATATAGTACAATGCCCAAGGACTCTCTCAAATATCTCAGTTCAAGCTCCTGGCTCCCCACCTGCTGGGGGGTCACTTCACAAGCAGTAAAGCAGGTCTGCAGGTGTCTATCTTTCTCTCTCCCTCTCTATCTCCCTCTCTTCTCTCAATTTCTGTTTTATTTTAAAAAACTAAAGCAAGATATAAAATTTAAAAGAGTCATCCCTAAGACTAGATAGTGCTTCATTTATCAGATTGTATTTAATAACCTAAGTGATGGAGTAAACCCCAAGCTTAAAACCTCTAAAGAGAAGTAGAAGACCAGCTCTACCTACACATGCAACTGTGGAACCAGCCCTGGTTGGAAAAAAAGAAAAAAAAAGAACTCACTTCACTTCCCACCTTACAAGAATAATGTTGTCTACATAGTAGTTGAAAAGCTTTCATTAAAAGATTCAGATTTTTTCTTTTTCTTTCTATTCTATTCTTTTTTTTTTTTTTTTTTAGAGCTGGGAGGCAGGGAGGAGAGTGGATTTCTTCATCACCCTGCAATAACTGAAGTACTGTCACTAAGTAGATTCCATGGTCCTGACAGATGTTTAATCTATCTCAGATGGTAACCTACACGTACATGTGCATGCACACATTGTCATGTGGAAGGACCCAGGTTCAAATCCCCAGCCACCACATGGGAGAGCCTGTAAAGGGGAACAGTACTGTGGTGTTGCTTCTCTCTGTCTTTCTCTACCTCTTCCTCTCTCTCACTCTTTATCTCAAAGGGGGGGGGAGAAAAAAAAAGACTGCTGGTGGAGTCATGCAGGCAATAAGCCCCAATGATAATCCTCTTGGCAAAAAAAAAAAAAAAAGAATCACAAAATTCAATTCACTTTTGAAAAATCTATTCTCAACTTCAGAAAAAAAAATGTTAAAGGACAAGTACTGCCAAAGACTACTTTTAATTATAGTAATAAGTAAGACACTAAGGAGGAGTATGCAAGTCAAAATGGAAGAAAATGCTTTCACTTGACCGTGAATCTTCATTTCAGCATTTACTTAGCTCAAAGCCTGACCTAATACTGTATAGTCGATTTGTTCATGACAAGGTGATAATTAGTATGTAGTCCTAGCAAAGTAAAAGATGGTGAGTTTCTTGATATGCACCTTCTTTGGTTGGGAATGTTGCATTACATAACTAACTACGTGCCAGATAAAATGACTCGGCAGACCCATGCAGTGAAGGAAGTTATTTTCAATAGCATGTTGCCTTTATATGGGCATATCCCTACATTCTAAAATCACATCTTCATTATCTTGGTTTGAGTTCCACTCTTTTGAATCTATAAGAAATATGTGATGTATGACTGTGTGTGATGATTCACATATTTGAAACAACACCTACTCTCTTTAGGTTCTGGCACCAAAAAATATGTCAGTGAAGCCTGCAATTAAGAAAATTATCTCAGCCTGTCTTGCCACAAGGATGGTGACGTCAACATGCACATCCAGAGAAGAAATGTGGTAAAAAGGAACTTAGAAGACGGTTCTATCGCAGCATCACTTGATGCCTTGATGTCTTAGCAATGTCATTAAGTCCTTGTCATCAATAATAGCACTAGTATCTACTAAATATTGCTATATCGTTTCTATTGAGATGATGATTTTTTACTTTATGCATGAAGAGAGGTGAGAAAAGTTGCCCACGATCATATACTTAGAGCCAATTACTAGTAGAACTTGAATTTGAACACCCACTGTTCAGTCTCTTGCACCACCATAAGAGCTGATCAGTGCTCTGGTAATAATAATAAATATTAAAAAGAAATCTCATCTGAGAGGGTGCCTGCTTTGCTATGTGTACAACCCAGGTTCTACCCTTGCCAGTGCCATATTGGTGGAGCTTCAGTGCTGTGATCTGTCTGTCTCTGTCCATCTACCTATCTAATTGAAAAAGTCAGCCTGGAGCAGTAAAGCCTTGATGACAACAATAAATAAATATTCTAATAAATAAATGGGTTGTCCCTGCTCTTAACCATATCACTTACTGCCATTGTGTCCTGTACCCTCATGCCTCAACATAAGTCAACAGGTATTTTGTCCATGTCACAACTTCACAGAAGTCCTGTGAGACCCAGAGAGAGAAGAGGAGGAAAAGGAAGAACATTCAGAAGTAGCGATAGGTATAGGTGTGACTTAGAAAGGAAGAGAAGGCAGGACCATAGAGGGAAAAAAAATGGGCCAATATACATAAATATATATAAAGGGTTAAAGAAATAACAGTCAATTCACATCGGTGACCTTGGAAGAACTACTGCAGTTTCCAATGGAGGGAATGGGGACACAGAACTCTGGAGGTGGGAACGGTATGGAAACATACCCCTGTAATCTCATAATTTTGTAAATTGATATTAAATCATTTATAATTTTTTAAATTAAAAAAGCAGGTTCTTGAAAGAGCTATCCAGTCTGGAAACAAATCAGCATTTATTGCTCAGTCACTCTTGACTGGTAGAGACAATACATTATTCTCAAGAGTAGAAATTATCCCACAACTTTATGAGTTTTGAATAGCAGCTTCTGTTTTGTTGGCCCCTAAAACATCCTCTTAATTAATGTATTAATGTTTTCCTTTAAGAAGAAAAAAGCCACTTTAGTCATTTTCCACAACAATTTTAAGCAGAGAGCATTATGGTATCCTGCCTGCTCCTTGGCATAATTATTTTCAGCTGCCTCACCCTAAGGAGAGGGGAGGGCTTCAGATTCATGTAATTGTAGCATCCTGATTAATAAGCCCTCTGTTTCTCTGGATCTTCTTTTGAAAAATCTTTCCAAACCATTCACCTTCATTGAAGTGGAATGTCTGGAGTAGTGGATGGTGTGCTGAGTGTAAGCCTTTTACTGCCCATTGTATGTACCAAGAACAAAGGGAGTCTGTTCACAGTGTGCACAGAGTAATTGGGACATGCAATTTGTTATTTCTGGGAATAGGAATGGTGAGAGAGAGAGAGAGAGAGTGTGTTTGGGGAAGAGTTTAGAAGTGGGGAACAGGAAGACAAGAGAAGGCATCAATCTCAAACCCCATGGGAATTCCCACCTAATTTGATGGTAGCCTCAGACTCTCTTTTCTTTCTCTCTCGCCATTCTTTTTTTTTTTTTTTTTTTTGCCTCCAGGTTTATTGCTGGGGCTCGGTGCCTGCACCACAAATCCACTGCTCCTGGAGACCTTTTTTTTTTCCCCTTTTGTTGCCCTTTTTTTTTTAATCATTGTTGTAGTTATTATTATTGTTGTTGCTGTCGTTGGATAGAACAGAGAGCAACGGAGAAAGGAAGGGAAGACAGAGAGGGGGAAAGAAAGATAGACACCTGCAGATCTGCTTCACCGCCTGTGAAGTGACTCTCCTACAGGTGGGAAGCCGGGGCTCGAACTGCGATCCTTATGCCAGTCCTTGAGCTTCACGCCATGTGCGCTTAACCTGCTGCAGCTACCGCCTGACTCCCTCTCTTTCTTCATTCTTATTAGTGTTTTAATAATGGTTTAAAGGATTCTCTGTCTTCATTTTTATTACTGGTTTAATAATGGTTTAAGGGACTCTCATCCTAGGTGGAGGTAGACAGTATAATGTTTATGCAAAAATACCCTTATACCTGAGGCTCCAATGTCCCAGGTTCAATCCCCAATGTCCCAGGTTCAATCCCCTGCACCGCCATGAACCATAACTGAGCATTGCTCTGGTTAAAAAGATAATAATGGGGGGAGTGGTAGTAGCACATCAGATTAAGCACACAGTACAAAGCGCAAGGACCTGAGCAAGGATCCGGAATCAAGCCCCCGACTCCCCACCTGCAGGGGTGGACACTTTTCAAGCAGTGAAGCAGATCTGCAGGTGACTGTCTTTCTATCTCCCCATCCTCTCTCAATTTCTCTCTGTCCTATCCACAACAACAACAGCTGCAACAACAACAACAGGAAAAGAGATGGCCAACAGGAAGCAGTGGATTCATAGTGTAAGCACTGAGCACCAGGATAACCTTGGAGGTAATAATTATTAATAATAATTTCTCATCCTTATCTCTTACTGTGAAATTTAACTCTTCGTATCTATAATTTCTTCCTAATGTAGAATAAAGACAAAGGAATCATAAGTAGCCCCAACCTAAGGCTCTTCATCTTTAGGACTTACATGTTAATGCCTAGGATTTGGGTAGGATAAGGTTATATATACTTACTTCATAAATTCACTACAGAAAGATTAAGGCACAGTCAAGAATCTAGAATGGGGTGGGGAACCTTTTTCCTGCCAAGGAACATTGGGATATTTATACTATCATTTACAAGTCACACAAAATTATCAACTTATAAACTAGCACTTAGTGCTCTATTAAAAAAAGCTCCTAGGTTGATTGAATTTTGAGTCCCACAGTGGCTTTGGCAGGGACAGATCAAATGATTTCAATCATGGACTGGACATTCCCCACCTCTGATGTCTAACAGCTGTTCTTAAGCATATCAGACCCACCATCTTCTATTTACAGTGAAATATGACTTTGATGGTCATAATATTACCTGTACATACAGAAAAAAATTAAGTAACATTTTATTTGATCACTTACCATTTTATTTGATCATTTATCAGCTCTGGCACAAATCAGTGCCAGTAGTTGAACCTAGGGCCTTTAGGGCCTCAAATATACAAGCCCTGTGCCTTAGCATTGAGTTCTCTCTCCCACCCAATTAACACAATGCTCAGAGTACAACGTAAAGGAGAAATAAAATTAGAATTAGAGTCTGTTTTCACATCATTATAAATAGGTTTTTCACCCACATCAAGGCCTCAAAGCACATTTGAAAGCTGACAGAACAATTTCTTTGTCTATGGAACTGTGCCATACATCTGTCTATCTGGCCCCCAGCCAGCAGATGCCAATCAGCATGCCTTCAATCACTGTGCTGACCAAAAATATACCCGTAATTCCCCAGACACATTCTAATAGATGGTTCCATCCTTATGGTATGAACCACTGGTCTGAGTGAAAATGCCTGTTATTAGACCCCTTTTGATCCCCCCTTTTTTTTTTACAAGTAACAGGACAAAAATATGCTTATCATACCCCCCAAACTAGGAATGCCAGGGCCTGGCAGCCTGAATGCAATAAGCATGCATCTTCTATTTGTAAACAACTATTTTTAGGCCACTAGTGTTCTAGACCACAGCTATTTTTAGTTCATTATTAAGTGCAACACACATACACTATCTACCAAGGTTCTCAACCATGTAAAGGGACAAGGATTTGGTGGGTAAGTCAGGTGAGACAAAACAACAACAACAAATCCTTTCCTCTGAGCTTTATATCAGTTTTAGGGAGGCAGAAGTTCCAGGAGTGTTGGTCTAACAGATTGCTGGGAAAGGCTGGTTGGGTATGCCTGCACCTTGTTTATTAGTTCTTTCTGCCCTTCAGTATGTTAGTTAAAGGAGACTCTACTTTGTCAACACTTTTCTCTTGGCCAAAGTCAGGTACAAAGACTTATTTCTTGGGGGCAGGGCAGTGGCACACCAGTTAAGCACATATAGGACCCAGGTTCAAGCCCCTGTTCCCATTTGCAGCAGGGAAGCTTTACAAGTGGTGAAGCACTCTGCAAGTGCTTCTTTTGCTCTCGCCCTCTCTATCTCCCCTCCCCTCTCAATCTCTCTCTATCCTATCCAATAATACAAGGGAGGGAGGGGAAAATGGCCACCAAGAGTGGAGTGGTGGATTCATAGTGCAGGCACTGAAACTCCAGGGATAATTCTGGAGGCAAAAAAAAAAAAAAAAAATCAAATCTCTCTCTGCCTGCTAAATACAAAATTGAAGCTAAACCAAATCCCATGTGTTAGGAAAGATCTTATCAGATTAGAGGAGTTAAGAGGTTGACATCTCAGGCTTGGTGTCTCTGGGGACAATCCACAGTAACAAGTCAGTAGCAGCATAATGTGGCATGGCAGCACTGGTAGCGTTGATTTAGTCAAGGTCGACAGAGGCGTTACGACAATAAAGAATCAGAGAGAAAAAAACATCAAGAAATATGGGCAAAGTCCTAGAGGTTCTAGGACTAAGAGAAACAAGGATCTTAAAGAGAATGGGAGTAGTCCAGGAGATAGCACAGTAGACAAAACATTGGAGTTTCAAGCATGAGGTCCCAAATTCAATCCCAGACAGCACACATACCAGAGTGATGTCTGGTTCTCTCTCTCCTTCTTTCTCATTAGTAAAAAAATTAAATCTTTAAAAAGGAGAGGGGGGGCAGGCGGGGAGGAGAATGGGAAGGGTTCCTTGTAGTATAAGACATACACACTATTAAATGCACTATAACTTCGGTCCCTGAAATACCTGACTAAAAATCATCTCTTGGGGGCTGGACGGTAGCACAGCGGATTAAGTGCAAGCGCACCTTGCGCAAAGCACAAGGACCAGCATAAAGATCCCAATTCGAGCCCCCCCAGCTCCCCACCAACAAAACATTGGCGCTTCGCAATGGTCGCTTCTCAAGCAGTGAAGCAGGTCTACAGGTGTCTATCATTCTCTCCTCCTCTGTCTTCCCCTCCTCTCTTGATTTCTCTCTGTCCTATCTCGCAATAACAACAATAAAGATGACAGCTACAACAAGGGCAACAAACGTGAAAAACAGCCTCCAGGAGCAGTGGATACATGTACCAGGTCTTGAGGGGGTGGGAGGAGAGGTGAATGTCCATTATACTCAAAGTAACCTCTTTAGGTGCCAGTGAAACAGAAATGAGTACAGTTAAATCACTTAACACTCAGATTTCAAGTTCCTGATCTATGAAGTGGTGGTTATAGCACACCATATGGGACTGTCATGGAGGTTAAATGACTGTTGGAATAGTACCTAATATAGTACTATAGTTAATGATGTTTGGTAAATTAAACTATACACATAAATAATGTATATAAACATTTTATAGGTATATGTATATGTGTGTATGATTGACATATATATATACATATGCGTATATGTATATAATGTATGTATGTATTCCTGCTCTCAAGAACCTTACAAAGAAGATAATATCTGTTTAAAAAAGTTTCTATGGTAGCACAGAAGATGGAAATGACCAATTTCTCCTAAGGCTCAAGGAAATCTTCATAAAGAAGGTGATGTCTGATGTGAATTTTAAAGAAGAAAGATGCTCATAGGTGGTCTAGGAGGTGGCTCAGTGGATAAAGCATTAGACTTTCAAGCACGAGGTCCTGAGTTCGATCCCCGGCAGCACATGTACCAGAATAATGTCTGGTTCTTTCTCTCCTGCTGTATTTCTCACTAATAAATAAACAAAATCTTAAAAAAAAAAAAAAAAGATACTCTTAGTAGACCAACAAGAAGGGCAATCCAGGCCAAGGACACAGACTAAGTGTCTGGATCAGGAGATTCTGAGGTAAGAATAAATCTGTCCTCCTACCTCCCAGGAAGTGATGATCTAGAGTTGTCTCAATAAATCCAGCTTGTTTTTCCTACTTTATGCTTTCATTTCTTTCTTATGTAGGGGAAAGCGTTGGTAACACTGAATATTAAATTGTATATCATCTCACTGTGTAGGAGAGAAAATTTTGGAGATTGTTACATCATGAGGAAATGTTTATGCCAATTTGATACTTGGTGAAAAGAATCTGCTAGCTCTAAGTTACTGAATATTCTTAAAAGAATATAATTACTCTTAAAATAGTCTTTACACTTAAAACAATTAGTGGGTACCTCCAATTTTTCACTGATGATACATTACATTAGAAGCTGTGTATAAGGCATTTCATTTTCAATTCATTTACTTTGTTTACTATGTGTATGTTTTCTTTACTGATACATAATCAGAAATGGCTATTCAGTAGTAGTGATTATTTAACAGCCTGCAACATAGCTCAGCTGCAAAGTGTGTCTGCTTCCCCATATACAAGGCCCAGGTTATAGCCTGGCCCCCACCACGCTGAAGAAAGCTTGGGTGTGGTGGTATCTTGGGTGTGGTGGTATCTTTCCCTCTCTTCTTCTTTCTTCTTCTTTCTATTTCTGTGTTTTGATCTGAGAAAATTGGCTCAGAGCAGTGAAACTCTGGTAACGAAAAGGAATTAACAGTATTGGGGGCGGGGGGTTGAACAGTAGCGCAGCGGGTTAAACGCACATGGTGAGAAATTCGAGGACCAGCATAAGGATCCTGGTTCAAGCCCCCAGCTCCCCACCTGCAGGAGGGTCGCTTTAAAAGTTGTGGTCTGCAGGTGTCTATCTTTCTCTCCTGCCTCTGTCTTCCCCCTCCTTTCTCCATTTCTCTCTGTCCTATCCGGCAACAATGACAGCAATGACAACAATAATAAAAACCACAACAATGATAATAAAAAACAAGAACAACAAAAAGGAAAATAAATATTTAAAAAAGAAAGAAATTAACAGTATTATTTGTAAAAAACAAAGTAAAACATTTGTGTGGTCCGGGAGATGGCGCACTGGTTAAAGCATTGGACTCTCAAGCATGAGGTCCAGAGTTCAATCCCTGGCAGCACATATACGAGAGTGATGTCTGGTTCTTTCTATCCTCCTTTCTCATTAATAAATAAATAAAATATTTTTTAAAAAAGAAATAAAAGAAAAAATTATTTGCCAATTTTTTCCAGTGGTCCTGACTTCTCTTCCTTTCTAGGTCACACCTACACCTATTATTACTTCTGAGTGTTTTTCCTTTTTTCCTCTTTCCTCTCCAAGTCTTGATGGAGTTGGAGTCCAAAGCCCTCTGGTTATCTTCCCCTAACATTACTCCCCCTCTGAGAATATGAACCACAATTCTTTATAGGATGCAGAAAGTGGGAGATCTGGCTTCTGTAATTGCTTCTCCAGTGGACATGGACATCGACATTGGCAGGTTGACTTAGAGCCCCTCCCCTCATAATTTCTTTTTTCTTTCTTCCTTTATTTATTTATTTATTTATTTTGTCTCCAAGGTTACAGCTGGGACTCAGGGCCTACACTACAAATCCAATGCTCCTGTGGCCATTTTTTTTTTTTTTGGGGGGGGGGAATAGGACAGAAAGACATTGAGAGAGGAGGGGAAGATAGAGATGGCAAGAGAAAGATAGGCACCTGCAGGCCTGCTTCACCGCTTGTGAGGCCACCACCCTGAAGGTGGGGAGCCAGGGCCTCAAACTGGTATCCATGTGCTGGTTCTTGCACTAAGTACTATGTGTGATTAACCCAGAGCACCATTGCCCAACCCCCAAGAAACCTTAATTTCTGTTCATTTTTGTCCTAGAAGTATCATAGAGGGGAATCATAAAATACTCAGAATGCTGTTTAGTAATTAGAATAAAGATAGTCAGGGTCAGATGGTAGCTCACCCCATGAGAACACACATTACCATGGGGGACGGAACCAAGCTTCAAGCCCTAGTCCCCACCTGCAGGGAGGAAGCTTGACAAGTAGTAGATCAGTGCTGCAGGTGTTTCTCTTCCCATCTCCAGCTATTTCTCATTCTCTATCAAAAAAGAAAGAAGGAAAGGAAGGAGGGAGGAAAAAGAAAATAAAGAGCAGCTGTGTTTCTCTCCTCTCCTCTCCCGGGTCAACTAGGAATACCAAAGGAGACCACCAGGGACTGCAACAAGACAGGAATAGATGACTTTAGGAACCCACCAAACTACTGGTGAGTGCAAACACATGTGGCTCGTGGACAAAGAGAAGCCTAAGGAGAGATTGAGTGGCTGGTAACAGTGCAGCAGTTTGCCAGTTAAGGCACCATCTCCTGTACGTTTTACCAACAAAAAGACAGCTGAAGAGAGGAGGGGACTCCCCTAAAACTCACCAAATGCAACTGTGAGTCTCCATTGCTATACTGCCCTCAGAAGCTAGAGCAGCAGGGGGGGGGGCGGGGGGGGAGGCGGGGAGGCCCTGTGCTGACATCTGGGAACAGAGAACTGACCAAAAAACTCAGGAGAAGAACTACACTACTTCGGTGGCCTAGCAGTGAGGCTGTATAGTGGGAGCCTTTCCACACTGTTCTGCTGATGAGAATATGGTGAATCCTTTATTTGTGCTGGCACCTCAGAGTTGGGTGAGAGAGCAGCAGTTTGGGCCACGTGGAGGTAGCAAAAATGGCCGCCTCGCACAGCAACCTTCCCTGTGTCTAATCACTGAAGTGAAAGGCGGGCAAGAGAACGAGGGGCAGAAGAAGAAGGGCTTTTATGGGAATAGCTCTTGAGAGAATGGGAAGGGGGAGGAGTAACCATAGCACTCCAACTATCGCAGGGGAATTGACAATGCCCTGAGGGCACAACATGGCAGACCAGGCGCTCCGAGAATGTCCCAACTCTTGGGGAACTAGCAATAGCCTGAGGGGACAACATGGCAGATGTGACTGCATCTGCACAATTTCCCAGCAGTTCACTAGCTGACCAAAGTATATGTGTTGCCTGAGCACTTGTTCTCTTCAGAGAACAATCTGTGAACTGAGAACTGTTTATTAAACTGTGAAGTGTTTATTAAAAGTTACTCAGATGGTTCAACTAAATTTAGAAGTATATGTTTAACACCGGTACAACCCAGTTGTAAAACAAAAAGTTCCATCCAGCAACTTAACTTGTTCTCTATGACTCTTGTTAATGCATGATTTATTTGTACAGTTGTTTTGGAATTATATAAATACTTATTTTTTCAGAATCAATTTTGAAAGAAGACAGATTAAGTAATAAAGATAATTCAGCATTTTTTTTTAATTTAAAAGAATGGTAGCTTATATGTTTGTTCCAACAATGTTACTACTATTCAGACAGTTCTGGTTTCTCACTTTGGTGATTCAGAGGCTGTTTATTAGTGTGCTAATAAAATCAAGGTAATCCTTTTTAATACATATTTTATTTTGAACACATTGGCATCAGAACATGTCACCACTTATTTGCCGTTCTTTAACTCAAATGGGTCTTGTTATTTAAATATCATTTTATTGAGGGTTAATGCTTTACAGTATAGTTGTTGACACATAAGTACAATTTTTCATCTTCCCATGAAAAAGTGCAAAACACTCTTACCACCATCTTAGGTCCTTTTTACCATCATGCACCAGGACCCCAAGCCTCCCACCCCCCACCCTCTCTGCCACCTTCCCTACAGTCCTTTGCTTTGGTGCAATACACCAAACCCAGTCCAAATTTTGCTTTGTGTTTTTCCTTTCTGTCTTTGTTTCTTAAGTTCCACCTACAAGTGAGATCATCCCATATTTATCCTCCTTCTGGTTTATATCATTTAACGTGATTCCTTCAAGCTCCATCCAAGGTGAAGTGAAGAAGGTGACATCATCATTCTTTATAGATGAGCATTATTCCATTGTGTATATACACCCCAACTTTCTCAGCCACTCATCTGTCATTGGACACCTGAGTTGCTTCCAATTTTGAACTGTTACAATTGTGCTGCTATGAACATAGGTATATACAAATCTCCTTAATATATATTCACAGAAAAGGAAGTTTTGGATCATAGAGTAGGTCCATTTCTAGCATTCTGAGTAATCTCCAGACAGTTCTTCACAAGGGTTGGACTAATTTGTATTTCCACCAGCAGTGTAGAAGAGTCCCTATACCACCACCACAACCTCTCCAGTATTGTTTGTTACTGTCCTCTTTACTGTATAACATTCTCATAAAGGTAAAGTCATGTCTCTTTTTTTCTGTCATTATTTGCATTTCTCTGGTGACTTTAAGCATTTTTTCATATGTCTGTTGACCTTTTGGATCTCTTTTTTGGTGAATATTCTGTTCATATCCTCTCCCCATTGTTGGATGGGGTACTGTGGTTGCTGAGTTTGGTGAGCCCTTTATGTATTGGATTGTCAGACAGTCATGGTGCACTTTTGTATAGAAAAATACATCATTTTGGAGTATGGCACCACAGTAAAAATCTCTGGGTGGAGGGTGAGGGTAGATGTTCAGCTTCACTAGGGAAACAGACCTCTGATAGTGGGAATTGTGTTAATATACACTTCTATTAAGTTATAGTCTTGTAAATCAGTATTTAATTAATATGAGAGGGGGAAAATGGATCAAATGGTTCAAACTTTTTGATGCCCAGGCCATAACTCTGAGTATATGTTCCTTCAGTTTAAGTACATAAAACTTCAAATTAGTAATCAGACTGAATTTTAACGGGGGGGTCAAATTGTTAATACATTTCTTTCTTTCTTTCTTTTTTTTTTGCCTCCAGGGTTATTGCTGGGGCTCAGTGCTTACACCATAAATCCACTACTCCTGAAGGCTATTTCCCCCCTTTTGTTGCCCTTTTTGTTTTATTGTTGTTGTGGTTATTATTGTTGTTGTTACTGATGTCATTGTTGCTGGATAAAACAGACAGAAATGAAGAGAAGAGGGGAAAACAGAGAGGGGGAGAGAAAGATAGACACCTGCAGACCTACTTCACCACTTGTGAGGTGACCCCGTTGCAGGTGGGGAGCCAGGGGCTCAAACGGGGATCCTTACACCAGTCCTTGAGCTTTGCGCCACGTGCACTTAACCTGTTACACTACCACCAGGCCCCCTGTTAATACATTTCTATTAATGACTTGTTCTTTGAAATATTAAATCTCTTAAAAGCTTAGACCAGAGTAGCCTTATTCTTCGTCTTTCTCCTCTAGTCCTTTTGACGCCGCTCCGTTTTTGTCATCCTCTGGCCGGCAGGCTCCTGGAGACCCAACACCATGCCTTCAATTAAGTTACAGAGTTCTGATGGAAAAATATTTGAAGTTGATGTGGAAATTGCCAAACAATCTGTGACTATCAAGACCATGTTGGAAGATTTCGTAATGGATGATGAAGGAGATGATGATCCAGTTCCCCTACAAAATGTTAATGCAGCAATATTAAAAAAGGTTATTCAGTGGTGCACCCATCACATGGATGACCCTCCTCCTCCTGAGGATGATGAGAATAAAGAGAAGTGAACAGATGATATCCCTGTTTGGGACCAAAAATTCCTGAAAGTTGACCAAGGAACACTTTTTGAACTTATTCTGGCTGCAAACTACTTAGACATCAAAGGTCTGCTTGATGTCACTTGCAAGACTGTTGCCAATATGATCAAGGGGAAAACTCCTGAGGAGACTTGTAAGACCTTCAATATAAAAAATGGTTTTACTCCCAACAACAAAAGTCCTGGACCAGATAACTTCACAAACGAATTCTACAAAACCTTCAGGAAATAGTTAATACCCATACTCCTAAAGCTTTTCCGTAAGATTGAAGAAACAGGGACACTCCCTTCCACCTTCTATGAAGCCAGCATCACTCTGATACCAAAAGCAGATAGAGACACAACAAAAAAGGAAAACTACAGACCAATATCTCTGATGAACATAGATGCCAAAATATTAAACAAGATCTTGGCCAACTGGATACCGCAGCATATCAAAAAGATTGTTCATCACAACCAAGTGGGATTCATCCCAGGAATGCAAGGCTGGTTCAACATATGTAAGTCTACAAATGTCATTAACCACATCAATAAAAGCAAAGCCAAAAACCACATGATTATTTCAACAGATGCAGAGAAATCCTCTGACAAAATTCAACACCCATTCATGCTCAAAACTCTACAAAAAATGGGAATAGATGGGAAATTCCTCAAGATAGTAGAATCCATATATAGCAAACCAACAGCCAACATCATACTCAATGGACAGAAGTTGAAAGCATTTCCCCTCAGATCAGGGACTAGACAGGGCTGCCCACTATCACCATTACTCTTCAACATCGTACTGGAAGTTCTTGCCATAGCAATCAGGCAAGAGAAAGAAATCAAAGGAATACAGATTGGAAGGGAAGAAGTCAAACTCTCACTATTTGCAGATGACATGATAGTATACATAGAAAAACCTAAAGAATCCAGTAGAAAACTACTGGAAGTTATTAGGCAGTATAGCAAGGTGTCAGGCTACAAAATCAATGTACAAAAATCAGTGGCATTTCTCTATGCAAAAACTAAAACGGAAGAAGAAGACATCTAGAAATCATTCCCATTCACTGTTGCAACAAAATCAATAAAATACCTAGGAGTGACCAAAGAAGTGAAAGACTTGTATACTGAAAGACTTGTATACTGAAAACTATGAGTCACTCTTCAAGGAAATAGAAACTGATAACAAGAAATGCAGGGAGTCGGGCTGTAGCGCAGCGGGTTAAGCGCAGGTGGCGCAAAGCACAAGGACCGGCATAAGGATCCCAGTTCGAACCCCAGCTCCCCACCTGCAGGGGAGTCGCTTCACAGGTGGTGAAGCAGGTCTGCAGGTGTCTATCTTTCTCTCCTCCTCTCTGTCTTCCAATCCTCTCTCCATTTCTCTCTGTCCTATCCAACAACAATAACTACAACAATAAAAAAAACAAGGGCAACAAAAGGGAATAAATAAAAATAAATTAAATAAATAAATAAAAAATAAAGAAATGGGAAGACATCCCATGCTCATGGATTGGAAGAATAAATACCATCAAAATGAATATTCTCCCCAGAGCCAATATACAAATTTAATGCGATGCCCATCAAAGTTCCACCAAGCTTCTTTGAGAAAACAGAACAAAAACTACAATCATTTATATGGAACCAGAAATCACCTAGAATTGCCAAAACCATCTTGAGGAAAAGAAACAGAAATGGAGGCATCACACTCCCAGATCTCAAACTATATTATAATGCCATCACCATCAAAACAGCCTGGTACTGGAACAAAAATAGGTACACAGACCAGTGGAACAGAATTGAAAGCCCAGATCTAAACCCCCATATCTATGGACATCTAATCTTTGATAAGGAGGCCCAAAGTATTAAATGGAAGAAGAAGGCTCTCTTCAATAAATGGTGCTGAGAAAACTGGGTTATAACATGCAAAAGAATGAAATTGAACCACCTTATCTCACCAGAAACAAAAATCAACTCCAAATGGATCAAAGACCTGGATGTTAGACCAAAAACAATCAAATACTTAGAGGAAAACATTGGTGAAACACTTTCCCACCTAAACCTCAAGGACATCTTTGATGAAACAAACCCAATTGCAAGGAAGGCTAAAGCAGAAACAAACCAATGGGACTACATCAAATTGAAAAGCTTCTGCACATCCAAAGAAACTATCACACAAACAAAGAGACCCCTCACAGAATGGGAGATCTTCACATGCCAAACATCAGACAAGAGACTAATCACCAAAATATACAGAGAACTCAGCAAACTTAGCACCAAAAAAGCAAATGACCCCATCCAAAAATGGGCAGAGGATATGAACAAGACACTCACTTCAGAGGAGATCCAAAAGGCTAACAAACATATGAAAAACTGTTCCAGGTTGCTGATTGTCAGAGAAATGCAAATAAAGACTACATTGAGATACCACCTCACTCCTGTGAAAATGGCATACATCAAAAAGGACTGCAGCAATAAATGTTGGAGAGGCTGTGGGGACAGAGGAACCCTTCTACACTGCTGGTGGGAATGTAAATTGGTCCAGCCTCTCTGGAGAGCAGTCTGGAGAACTCTCACAAGGCTAGACATAGACCTTCCATATGACCCAGTAATTCCTCTCCTAGGGATATACCCCAAGGATTCCATAATGCCCAACCAAAAAGATGTGTGTACATCTATGTGCATAGCAGCACAATTCATAATAGCTAAAACCTGGAAGCAACCCAGGTGCCCAACAGCAGATGAGTGGCTGAGAAAGCTGTGGTACATATATACATGGAATAATATGCAGCTATTAAGAACAATGAGCCCATCTTATCTGACCCATCTTGGACAGAGCTAGAAGGAATTATGTTAAGTCAGCTAAGTCAGAAAGATAAATATGATTATGGCATGTCCCCACTCATCAACAGACGTTGAGAAAGAAGAACAGAAAGGGAAACTAAAAGCAGGATCTGATTAAATCGAGAACAGGGCACCAATGTAAAAACACTGTGGCGAAGGGGAGGGTGGCCATTGGGCTTCCCGGCACGACGGAGGGGTTGGGGAGGTGGCGGGGGTGGGTGGTGGGGAGGGGACACAGTCTTTTGGTGGTGGGAGTGGTGTTTATGTACAATCCTATTAAAGTGTAAGCATATAAACCACTATTTAATTAATATGAGAGGCGAAAATTTGATGATATGTCTAGAACTTCTTAAAACACAGAATCTTTTTAATATATAGGCTGTCTTTGATATGTTGTCTCTCCCAAAAGCCTAGACCAGGGAGAACAGAAGCAACTGGTAGCACAGCTATATACAAGATGCTGGGTATTATACCCCAAACCCTAACAAAGGGACTTTCCAAAGTTAACCCTATCACCAAATAATGTGACGATAATAACTATCCATTGTCTTCTTGAACGCTAAGACAACAGGAACCTCACATTTCCACTATTGAGCCTATATTTCCCCCAGTCCTGGAACCTTAGGGTGGGGCCCACTTTTCTGCATGCTGCTCTCAATTCAAATAAAATAATATTGCATCCGCAGATCGCAACCTAATCAACGCAACGAGTGCCACCCCAGCATGCTTCACTTCAGACTGTGACCAGAGACTTCAGGTGTGGTATGACAACCCTTCAGCTTCATCACTCAGGTGAGACCTTTCCTTTAATAGTATTCTCTAATTCCATTCCAGGTGGTCCACTCCCCAATAAAATCCCCAAACCTAGGTATAGTCCAGGTCCCCTGAGATAGAGCATAGGTTCACTCGTGCCCATAAACTAGGGGGAAAATATACCTGAAAGCAGAAGTACACAAGAGCATGCAGGGAATACCCCCCAACACCTCATATGCACTATTCCAGTCTTTAGGTCCATGATTGCTCAACAATTTGTTTGGCTTTGTATGTTAACTCTCTTTTCAGCCACCAGGTTCTGGATGCCAGCAAGATGCTGACCAGACTTCCCTGGACAGACGACCCCATCAATGTGTACTGGAGCTCCGCTTCCTCAGAGCCCCACCCTACTAGTGAAAGAGAGAAGCAGACTGGGAGTATGGATTGACCAGTCAACGCCCATGTTCAGCGGGGAAGCAATTACAGAAGCCAGACCTTCCACCCTCTGCAACCCACAACAACCCTGGATCCATACTCCCAGAGAGATAGAGAGTGGGAAGGCTATCAGGGGAGGGGATGGGATATGGAGATCAGGTTATGGGAATTGTGCGGAATTGTACCCCTCTTATTCTATGGTTTTGTTAATGTCTCCTTTCTTAAATAAAAAATATATATACTAAAAAAAAATCCTAAAAAAAATGGTTTTACAGAAGAAGAAGAAGAAGAAGAAGAAGAAGAAGAAGAAGAAGAAGAAGAAGAAGAAGATGGAGAAGAAGAAGAAGAAGAAGAAGAAGAAGAAGAAGAAGAAGAAGATGGAGAAGAAGCAGCCCAGGTATGCAAAGAGAACCAGTGGTATGAAGAGAAGTGAAATGCTGTGCCTGATACTGTAACACTGTAAGGATTGTTCCAAATACTAGTTGCACTGCTCTGTCCATAACTGTTAATATTAGACAAACAGTAGACAAATGCAGCAGCAAATCAATTGTATTAACAGAATATTGTCTTTGCATGTGTAGTTTTGAGTACAGACTCCAGACTTATGGCTGAGTTTTTCATAGTATGATCAAAAGTTTTTTTTTTTTTCTTCTGAATAAAACTGAACTGTGGGTTCTCTAGAGAAAGTGACATTTTGGGCTTCCTCTCTTTTTGTAAAGCAATTTCTGCCTGGTTTATTGTCCAGTTAACTTTAATGATCTGATCTTTTAAAAAGTTGACATTGTGAATAAAAGCAAGTTGCAAAAAAAAAAAAAAAAACTTAGACCAAGGAGGACAGAAGCAACTGGTGGTGTTCCTTTAGAAGATACAGCTATATGTAAATAGCATAAAAGGACATAAATTATGGTGAGGTCTTGTATGGTATAGCAAATCCTAATAATGGGATTTTCAAAGTTAACTCAATTGCCAAATAATTTGGTTATAGCAATAACTTATCTATTGCCTTCTTAAACCCTTAGACAGCAGGAACCTTCCCTTTTCTCTATAAAGCCCACATTTCTCCCAGTCCTGCAACCTATAGGGTAGGGCTCACCTCCCTGCATGCTTCTCTCAATTCATACCAACTGAAACTGCATCTGCTGATCCCAACTTAAGCAAAGCAACCAGTACCACC
Source organism: Erinaceus europaeus (assembly GCF_950295315.1). Classification (NCBI taxonomy): domain Eukaryota; kingdom Metazoa; phylum Chordata; class Mammalia; order Eulipotyphla; family Erinaceidae; genus Erinaceus; species Erinaceus europaeus. The sequence goes on from NC_080164.1 coordinate 88,953,062, forward strand.
TCAGCATGCTTCAGACTGTGTCCAGAGACATCAGGTGTAGAATGTCAACCCTTCAACTTCATTGCTCTGATGAGACCTTTCCTAGCTCATAGGACTCCTTAATTCCATTTGAGGTGGTGTACTTCTTAACAAAACCTCAAACCTAGATATAGACCAGGGCCCATGAGATAGGGCATATGTACGTGTATCCATAAGTTAGGGAAAACATATACCTTAAAGCAAAAGTGTACGATAGTTTGCAGTGAATCAACAAATGAAGCAAACAAGTAAAAAGACCTAAAAAGACACCATAAAGTACCTAATGAAATAGTTTCTACTTAGACCCTAAGTAGAAACCCTAAGTTTCTACCCTCCTCACTTACCTCCTATTAAACTTTCCTCAATCACTCCAAAGCTAGCCTTGTAAGACAAAATAAGGACTTAAAAAACTGAATAAGGGCAAGAGATTGGCATACTTTAATGATGACTCTTTAGTCACTATCAGGCCACGCCATCATCTGGGGCCCTACTTAGGGAATCCTGGGACTCCCACACAGACATGATGGGCCTAGACCTCCAACAGTTCCCTCTCTCCACTGTCACTGGTCATCTTCATCAGGAACAACATAATGGACCCCTTTGTGGGCCCCTATAGGAACTTGCCCTCAATGTGAATCAACAATGGCAGAGACTCTTCCATTCTCCAAAGGGAGGTTGGATAACATACTCTACCTACCACCCGAGGAAGATGGGTCCTGAAATTGGTGCACCCTGGAATGTTCCTAACCATGACCACAGAATGAGAACTCAAACCTATAGGGATACAGAGGTTGCATAGGCTCCTGTGCTGAATATAGGCCCCAGAACAAATTGATGGGATAGTCAACAATATTTATGTACTTTTCCCATACTGGGGAGCTATTATCTTCCCTGATCTATATTTCTAGGCCTATTTCCAACTATGACAACATCTCCCCAGACAATAACCTGGGTCCACCTGCATATCAGATGTCAGATTCAGGCAAAAACTAGGAAAGTCATGGGCCCCTTGGAATATACTTAAAATAGACCTACTAGCTTTTTTCCAAAACAAAGACCCCAAATCCTCATCTGCAATAGTCCAGCCTTTAGGTTCATGATTAGTCAACAATTTGTTCTGCTTTATATCTTAACTCTTTTTCAGCCACCAGGTTCCAGATGCTATGATGATGCCAACCTGACTTCACTGGGCAGACAACCTCACCAATGTGTCCTGGAATCTACCTCCCCAGCGCTCTTGCCCCACTAGGGAAAGAGAGAGGCAGGCTGGGAGTGTGGATTGACCTGCCAATGCCCATGTTCAGTGGGAAACAATTACAGATGCCAGACCTTCCACCTTCTGCACCCCATAATATTCATGGGTCTATCCTCCCAGAGGGATAAAGAACAGGAAAGTTTTCAAGGGAGGGGATTGGATACGAAGTTCTGGTGGTAGGAACTGTGTGGAAATGTGCCCCTCTTATCCTATAGTCTTGTCAATATCTCCATTTTATAAACATAAATTTTAAAAAAGAAATAAAAATACATCATGACTATTCTGACAACCCAATATTTTGGTTATATATCTTTTTTCTGATAAAAGGCATGTAATGATCTTCGGGAGAAGATCTTTAAGGAGTCTCTGTCTGGTTGGTGGTTCCTTTTGCCATATTTGATGTAGTCCCCTTGGTTTAGTTTTGGTTTTGTTGACATTGCAATTGGACTTGAGTCATGGAAGATGCCTTTAAAACTTAGGTCAAAAAGAATTCTACAAGGCTTGGTCACAGCACACCAGGTTGAGCACACACATTATCATGCACAAGGACCTAGGTTCAAACCCCTGCTACAGAGCAGAAGCCTCACAAGTGGTGAAGCTGCTGCAGATGTTTCTTTCCCTCTCTATCTTCCCCCCTCTCAAATTCTCTCCACATTTCTTACATTTTCTTTATTTATTATTGGAGAGAGAGAGAGAGAGAGAGAGAAACTGAAAGAGAGGGAGAGAGAGAGAGACCTGCAGCTCTATGTCACCACTTGTGAAGCTTTCTACCTGCAGGTGGGGTCTAGAGGCTTGAACCTGACTCCTTGCACACTTTGGTGTGTACACTTATCCAGTTGTGCCACCACCTGGCCCTCAAGAAAGTTTTTTTTAAATAAAGAGTTCTTAAAAAAAAAGTTCTGGGGTGGATATATAGCATAATGGTTATACAAAGAGACTCTCATGCCTGAGGGATAGTTCCAGGTTCAATCCTCTGCACCACCATAAACCAGAACTGAGCAGTGCTCTGGTAAAAATAATAATAATATACAGGTCCAAGAAGGATGACAGAGGTCCTAGTGGGGGTTGTATTGTTATATGGAAAACTTAGAAATGGTATGCATGGGGGCCAGGTGGTAGTGCACCTGGTTGAGTGCATGTATTACAGTGCGCAAGGGCCCGGGTTCAAGCCCCCAGTCCCCACCTGCAGAGGGAAAGCTTTGCGAATGGTGAAGCAGTGCTGCAGGTGTCTCTCTGTCTCTCTCCCTCTCTATCACCCCCTTCCTTCTTGATTTTTGGCTGTCTCTATCCAATAAATAAAGATTTAAAAAAAAGAAAGTGTATGCATGTACAAACTTTTGTATTTACTGCTGAATGTAAAATATTAATTCCCCAATAAAGAAATTAAAATTAAAAATAAATAATAATAATAAAATAACAGAGTTCTACCAATGTTTTCCTTTAAATATTTTGTGGTTTCTAGTTTAACATCCAAATCCTCGATCCATTTGGAGTTAACTTTTTTATTTGGTGAAATGTAATGGTCCAGGTTCATTCTTCTCATGTTTCAGCCTAATTTTCCCAACACCATTTGTTGAATAGACTCTCCTTTCTCCATTTAATGTCTGGGTCCTCTTGTCCTCTTGTCAAAAATTAGATGTTTACTATGCAGCTATCAAGAACAATGAACCCACCTTCTCTGACCCATCTTGGACATATGAAGCCAAACAAATTGTTGAGCAATCATGGACCCAAAGCTTGGAATAGTGGAGAGGAAGTGTTAGGGAGATACTCACTGCAAACTCTAGTGTACTTCTGCTTTCAGGTATATATTTTGCAGTAGTTTATGGATACGTGTGAACATATGCTCTCTCTCACAGAAACTGGTGTATATCTAGGTTTTGGGACTTTGTTGGAAAATGAACCACATGAGATGGAATTAGAGTATACTATGAAAGGAAAGGTCTCACCCAAGTAATGAAGCTGAAGGGTTGTCATTCCACACGTGAAGTCTCTGGACACAGTCTGAAGTGAAGCATGTTGAGGTGGCAATCATTGTGTTGGTTAGGTTGTGATCGGCAGATGCAATATTATTTGATATGGATTGGGAGAGGCATACGGGAAAGTGGGCCCTATCCAATGGTTCCAGGACTAGGGGAAGTAGAGGCTCTATAGTGGAGATGTGAGGTTCCTGCTGTCTTAGGGTTCAAAAAGACAATCGATAGTTAAACCACTCCTATGTTCATAGCAGCACAATTCATAATAGCTAAAACCTGGAAGCAACCCAGGTGCCCAACAACAGATGAGTGGCTGAGAAAGCTGTGGTATTTATACACAATGGAATACTATGCAGCTATCAAGAACAATGAACCCACCTTCTCTGACCCATCTTGGACAAAGCTAGAAGGAATTATGTTAAGTGAGCTAACAGAAAAATAAAGATGAGTATGGGATGATCCCACTCATCAACAGAAGTTGAGTAAGAAGATCTGAAAGGGAAACTAAAAGCAGGACCTGACCAAATTGTAAGTAGGGCACCAAAGTAAAAACCCTGTGGTGAGGGGTAGACATGCAGCTTCCTGGGCCAGTGGGGGGTGGGAGTGGGTGGGAGGGATGGGTCACAGTCTTTTGGTGGTGGGAATGGTGTTTATGTACACTCCTAGCAAAATGTAGACATATAAATCAGTAGTTAATTAATATGAGAGGGGGAAAATCAATTGTATGTCTCAAAGTTTTTCAAAACACAAACTGAATCTTTTTAATATATAGGCTGTGTGTTTGATATGCGGACTCTCTCAAAAGCCTAGACAAAGTAGATCAAAAACAACCAGTGGCACAGCTATTTACAAGATACTGGGTACTGTACAGCAAACCATAACAAAAGGACTTTTCAAAGTTAACCCAATTACCAAATAATGTGATGATAACATTAACTATCGATTGTCTTTTTGAACCCTAAGACAGCAGGAACCTCACATCTCCACTATACAGCCCCTACTTCCCCCAGTCCTGGAACCCTTGGATAGGGCCCACTTTCCCGTATGCCTCTCCCAATCCATATCAAATAATATTGCATCCGCCGATCACAACCTAACCAACGCCACGAATGCCACCTCAACATGCTTCACCTCAGACTGTGTCCAGAGACAACCCTTCAGCTTCATTACTCGGGTGAGACCTTTCCTTTTATAGTACACTCTAATTTCATCTCAGGTGGTTCACTTTCTAACAAATTCCCAAAACCTAGATATAGACCAGTTTCTGTGAGAGAGAGCTTATGTTCACACGTATCCATAAAGTACTGCAAAATATATACCTGAAAGCAGAAGTACACTAGAGTTTGCAGTGAGTATCTCCCTAACACTTCCTCTCCACTATTCCAAGCTTTGGGTCCATGATTACTCAACAATTTGTTTGGCTTTGTATGTTAACTCTCTTTTCAATCACCAGGTTCCAGATGCCATCAGGATGCTAGCCAGGCTTCCCTGGATTGAAGACCCCACCAATGTGTCCTGGAGCTCAGCTTCCCCAGAGACACACCCTACTAGGGAAAGAGAGAGGCAGACTGGGAGTATGGACCGACCAGTCAATGCCCATGTTCAGCAGGGAAGCAATTACAGAAGCCAGACCTTCTACCTTCTGCAACCCTCAATGACCCTGGGTCCATGCTCCCAGAGGGATAGAGAATGGGAAAGCTATCAGGGGAGGGGGTGGGATATGGAGATTGGGTAGTGGGAATTGTGTGGAGTTGTACCCCTCCTACCCTATGGTTTTGTTAATTAATCCTTTCTTAAATTAAAAAATTAAAAAAAAAATTAGATGTTCATGGGTGGGTTTTTTGTTTGTTTGTTTTTCTTTTTGCTTCCAGGGTTAATGCTGGGCTTGGTGACTACACTATGAATTCACTTCTCCTGGAGGCCATTTTTCCCATTTTGTTACCCTTGTTGTCACTGTTATTATTGTTGTCATTGCTGTTGTTGGAGAGAGAAATCGAGAGAGGAGGGGAGACAAAGAGAGGGAGAGAAAGATAGACACCTGCAGACCTGCTTCACCACTTGTGAATCTACCCCCCCCCCCCAGCAGGTGGGAAGCCAGGAGCTTGAGCTGGGATCCTTTTATCGGCCCTTGTGCTTTGTGCCATGTGCACTTAACCCACTGTGCTACTGTATGACCCCCCCCTTTTTTTAAACTCATATATACCTTAGTGAATTCAAATTTACCATCACAGAGGCCAGAGGAAAATAACTCAGCTGGTGGAGTGCTGGAATGTGCCTGAGATTCCTGGTTCAGTTTTTGGCACCACCTGTACCGGAGTGGTATTTCGGCTTTCCCCTTTCTCTTTTGCTCCCTCTCTCTTTCCTAAAATTCCTTCATATCAAATAAACAAAATATGTATTTTCGAATAATTGCCATCACAAATGCTATTAAAATGTTTTTCATATTCCTTTCTTAGAATTTTTATTATATTTGTTTATTTATTGGGTAGAGATAGCCAGAGATTGAGAGGAAGGAGGAGATAAAGAAACAGAGACACCTGCAACTCTGCTTCACCACTCACAAAGCTTTCCCCCTGCAGATGAGGACCAGAGGCTAGAACCTGGGTCAGTTCACATTGTAACATGTGCGCTCAACAAAGTGTGCCACCACCCAGCCCTTCCATATTTCTAAAATAATGACGAGAGTATCCCGGGAGGTGGTACAGTGGCTAGAGCACTGAACTTGCAAAAGTCAGATGATGAGAACATTTAATAGCAAAAACCTTAAAAGCCCTAAGGATGACTTAGGGGCAGGGCGTGGGCATAGCACAGTGGATAAAGTCTTGGACTCCATTCTCTTTCATTTAATAAATAAACAAACAATTTTAATGACCAACTGTCTTATAATCATTATTAAAGTGTTTCAAAGTCTTTTTTTTAACAAAAGCATTGTTTTCAATGACATTTAAGAAAAGATTGTACTCAGATGAGTGGCTGAGCAAGTTGTGGTATATATACGCAATGGAATACTACTCAGCTATTAGAAACGGTGATTTCACCATTTTCAGCCCCACTTGGATGGAGCTTGAAAAAATCATGTTAAGTGAAATAAATCAGAAACAGAAGGATGAATATGGGATGATCTCACTCACAGACAGAAGTTAAAAAAGAAGATCAGAAGAGAAAACCGAAGTAGAACCTGAACTGGAATTGGTGTATTACACCAAAGTAAGACTCTGAGGTGGGGTTGGGGGTGGAGAGTATAGGTCCTGGAAAAGGATGACAGAGGACCTAGTGGGGGTTGTATTGTTATGTGGAAAACTGAGAAATATTATGCATGTACAAACTATTGTATTTACTGTTGACTGTAAAACATTAATCCCCCAAAGACATTTAAAAACTAAAGAAAATATCATACTAATACTTCCTTTCTCAGACAGGAAGCAATTACAACATAATTATAATTGCAGAAACCAGACCTTCTACCTTCTGCACCCCATAATGACCCTGGGTCCATGCTCCCAGAGAGATAAATAACAGGAAAGCTATCAGGGAAGAGGATGGGATACAGAGTTCTGGTGGCAGGAATTGTGTGGTGTTGTACCCCTCTTATCCTATGGTTTTTGTCAGTGTCTCCTTTTTATAAATAAAATTTTTTTTTAAAAGAAAGAAAGAGAAGGAAAAAGAAAATTGTCTCTAAGCCTTTGTGTAAAACCTATGGTGGTTATTAACAGGCACTATAGAGAGGACAATTGGAATGGAATGGGGAGTAGTTCAAAACTTTGGTGGTGGGTGCAATGTGGACCTATAACCTTGTAATCTTATAGCCCTGTAAACCATGATTAAATCACTACTAATTTATTTAATTAGTCTACCTGGGTTGGGTGGTGGCACAACCAGTAAAACACAAAAGTTACCATGAAATAGGACCAGGTTCAAGTCCCCATCTCCCACCTGCAGGAGGAAAGCTTCACAAGCAGTGGTGCCAAATTTCAGGTACCTCTTTCTCTCTCCTTCTCTCTCCCCATCTCTCTCCCTTCTTCTCTCTATATATAATAATTAAAATTTTAAAAATATATAAAAATGTGTAAAAACTAATGTATCCAAACATAAAAGAGAACACAAGATTAAAATAATTTGTGGAGTGGGGGCCTGGTGGTGGGTTCCAGCTCCCACTCCCTAACTGCAATGTGGAAGCTTCACAAGAAGTGAAGCATGGGGAGTCGGGTGGTAGCGCAGCGGGTTAAGTGCACATGGTGTGAAGTGCAAGGACCATCGTAAAGATTCCAGTTCGAGTCCCAGCTCCCCACCTGTAAGGGAGTCTGGTTTGAGCCCCAGCTCCCCACCTGCAAGGGAGTCGCTTCACAAACGGTGAAGTAGGTCTGCAGGTGTCTATCTTTCTCTCTCCCTTTCCGTCTTCCCTTCCTCTCTCCATTTTTCTCTGTCCTAAATTTAAAAAAATTTTAAAAAGTGAAGCAGGTTTCTCTTTCTCTCTCTTTCTTTCTTTCTCTGTACCTCCCCCACTCCTCAATTTTTCTGTGTCCTATCTAATAAAAAAGAAAGGAAAGGAAAAACAACAACAACAAAAGAATAAATGGCTGCTGGGAGCAGTGGATTCATAGTATGAGCTCCAAACCCCAATGATAGCCCTAGTGGCCAAAAACTTAGCTAAATAAATTAAATAATACATATAGAGTATTTCCAGCATCATTTTTCTAGTTTTACTGTCATATGAAAATGAAATATATGACTTTGCCCTTGGTGATTTTTTTAGTTAAATTTAAACTTCTCTTGATCCTAGACATGAAACATAAAAAAAATTAAAATTAAAAAATTAAACTTCTCTGAAATGGTGTTTGCAACTGCCTGATAAAATAGAATGAGGCTGTACAATTGTTTTTGTTTTTTTTTTCTTTCCCCTGAGCCTGAAATCTGATATGCAGGTGGATCCAAGTTATTGTCTGGGGAGATGAAGTCATGACTGGCAAAAAGGACTAGAAAGCTGGATCAGGGAAGAGAGTAGCTCCCAAATATGGGAAAGGTATATAAATATTGACTATAAACCCCATCGATTTGATCTGATCTGGGGCCCATATTCAGCTTAGGAGCCTATGTGACCTCTGCATCCCTATAGATCTGAGCTCACACTCTGTGGTCATAAGTAGGAATGTTCCAAGCTGCCCCAATATCAGGACCCATCTTCCTCAGGTGTAGCATAGAGTATGTTGTCCATCCTCCCTTCAGAGGATGAAACATTCTCTACCATTATTGATCCAAGTCGAGGGCAAGGTCCTATGGGGGGCCCACAAAGGGGTCCATTTTGTTGTTCCTGATAGAGATGACCGGTAACAATGGAGAGAGGGGTTTATTAAAAAAAAGAAAAAAAACTAGTATATCCACAGGCCCTTTGGAATATAACTAAAATATGCCTACTAGCTATCTACAAAATGAAGACCCCCTCCCCCAACTCTTCATCTGCACTATTCCAGCCTTTAGGTTCATGACTAGTCAACAATTTGTTTGGCTTTATATGTTAACTCTCTTTTCAGTCACCAGGTTCCAGATGCTAGTATGACACCAACCAGACTTCCCTGGACAGACAATCCCACCAATGTGTCCTGGAGCTCCGCTTCCCCAGAGCCCTTCCCCACTAGGGAAAGAGTGAGACAGGCTGGGAGTATATATCAACCTGTCAATGCCCATTTTCAGTAGGTAACTAACTACAGAAGCCAGACCTTCAACCTTCTACATCCCACAATGACCTTGGGTCCATACTCCCAGAGGGTTAGAGAATAGGAAAGCTATCAAGGGAGGGGATGGGATACAGAGTTCTGGTGGTAGGAATTATGTGGAGTTGTACCCCTCTTATCCTATGGTTTTGCCAGTGTTTCCTTTTTATTTAAAAAAAAAATGAGGTTGGAGGAGATAGCATAATGGTTATGCAAACAGACTGTCATGCCTGGGGCTCTGAAGTCCTAGGTTCAATTCTTCACACCACCATAAGCTAGAGTTGAGCAATGCTCTGGTCTCTATCTCTCTGTACCTCTCCTTCATTAAAAATAAAATACAAGAAAAAAAAAAAAAGAATGAGAACTACAGTCAGCTCATTGAAACAAACTACTTTTTCTCTGTGTTCATTTAAAAGCAAGTATTTAAATTATTACAATTTTCCCACTGTCAAAAAAGAGGGTTGATATATATATATATATGCTATATGATATATATGCTATGTATATATATATATATATACATAGCATGTGTATATATATATACATAGCATATATATAGTATGATATATATATGCTGATATATATATATCAGCAGTTAAAGCATGTACAATATCATTCCCAAGGCCAGGGGTTTATACAGGCACCAATTTTTCCCCCTTGGGGTGGAATGTTGGGTAGTACAGTCAGTGAGTTAGTCCATCCTATGATAGTCTCCAATAAGAGTTGCTTCCTCCAACCCTTCTTTCTAGGAGGATTGTATTGGCAGTCTTTCTTTCCTTTCCTTTTTCTTTTCTTTTCTTTTCTTTTCTTTTCTTTTTCAGTGCTATATGGATGCTAGGGTTAAAAACACTCTACCACAAAGCTACATCCTCAGTCTTATCAGTTCTGGTGCCAAATTTAAAAAGGTGCTGGGACAGGGGCCAGGCAGTAACACAGAGGGTTAAGTGCACATGGCACAAAGAGCAAGGACCAACGTAAAATACCCAGTTCAAGCCCCCAGCTCCCCACCTATAGGGGTGTCACTTCATAAGCGGTGAAGCAGGTCTGCGGGTGTCTATCTTTTCTCTCCCCTTCTCTGTTCTATCCAGCAACAACAACAGCAATAACAACAAGGACAACAAAAGGGAAATAATGGCCTCCAGGAGCAGTGGATTCATAGTGCAAGCACTGAGCCCCAGCAATAACCCTGTAAACTAGTTAATTAGTCATTTAATTAATTAAAAAATAATTTGAAATAAAGGTCATGGGAGAAAGAGAATATCTCTTAGGAAATGGAAAGGCACCCAGCCTTTATCTAGCAGGATTTCCTGTCTCCTGGTTTTTTTTTTCTCTTTTATAGACTTGTGCATTAAGGTCCTCAATCTTCACTCTAAATAACTTTCAGTTCAACTATTCACCTCCATCTTATTGTAGGCTTTTAAGACTTAAGTCAAACTCTCTAGAGTCAGCCTGAATGACCTTTGAATCAGTCCCCAAGGCCAGAAGTTCACCTTTTTGTTTTCAATTCATCTATTAAATGAACACAGAATCTTCCATATTCAGGGACTGCTAGTAAAACAAAGAAGGGGAACTAAAACATGGCAGACAGACTGACCAAAAGAGCTGCTACAGTGACCAGCATGAGACTTGCTTTTCAGACAGGCTGCTACCATTTACACAATCAATGTCTCATACTTCTCATCCTCCACCCACACACTTCTCTGAGCATGCTAAGACAGTGAGAAAGTAGTCCTGTCAGCTGTCAGCTATCATCCACCTCCAGATTATATGAATCAGAGAAAAATTCACTGAGGTTGAAGAAGTAGGTGCAGAGGTCTGTTCCTATCTGTGTATCCCATGACAAACATGCTTAAGACTGAAAAGAAGTGCTTCTGTCTCTGAAATGAGGGAAGAATAAATTGGAGAGCTTGATTCATGTTCCCTGGAATTTGAGGGCACATGGATTGCTGTCTCACTTTGGAAACTCTAAAAGTGAGACACTGAAGTACAATAAACAGAGATGGCCGAGGGGAGGAGAGGAGAGAAGGACTAATGGAGAAGAGATGGGGTTTCAACAACAGGCTGTGCTCATACCATTGTGGAGGCAGGGTTGGTACTCGGGATCCTGCAGGAGGGAAGAGGTCTTAGAAGGATCCCAGTCCAGTAGATATTCCAAAAGAGCATCACACTCTCAAATGCAAACCTATAAAATAGACTAGACTTTCACTGCCTGAGAATTATCTAGAAATTATGCAACCTCAGCACACAGTTTTATTCAAACTGGAGAAAGCTGTGTCCTCTAAGCTGCTTTAAATGAAGAAATGGGATAGAGTGGTGATGGGTGGGTGGGCCACATTCCTCCTGCCATCTGCTAAATCCAACATGGGGTTTTTTTGGTATTATTCATATTTATTTATTGGATAGAGACAGCCAGAAATCAAGAGGGAAGGGGGTGATAGAGAGGGAGAGAGACAGATAGACACCTGTAGTACAGATTCGCCACTCACAAAACTTTCCCCTGCAGGTGGGAACCCTGCAGGTTCAAACCCAGCTCCTTGCACACTAACATGTGTGCTCAAACAGGTGTGTCACTACCTGCTCCCCCCCAACTTGTTCTTTATCCCAGCTACACACACAAAGCTCATGTCAACCCAATGGTGCGTGAAAATTCCAGATGCTGAATAATCAGAGAACAGTCCCACAGCCTGGAGAATCTAAAGTCCAAAGATTTCTCTTTTCAACTTTTTTTTTAATTTGTATTATATTTATTTATTGGATAGAGACAGCCAAAATTTGAGAAGAAAGGAGGAGAAAAGAGGGTAAGAAAGAAAACAAAGACACCTTCAGCCCTGCTTCAGCACTTGTGAAGCTTTCCCCCTGCAGGTGGGGACTGGGGACTTGAACCCTGGTTCTTACACACTGTGATGTGTGCACTTAAACAGGTGCAAAATCACCCGGCCCCTCAACTTTTCTTTCTTTCTTGAAATAAAACCGCCCTTGTCTTTGACCCACTTCTTACCCCAGAAGCTGGAGAAGTTTCTTTTCCACTTGTTAATATTGATTTATTTACTTACTTACGGGGGGGTGGGCAGAGGGAGGGATGAGAACCTGAGCATCACTCTGACATATTGAGTGTCACTCAATTCAGAAGCAACTGTCAAAGTACAATTTACTTTCAAGGCAGTACCAGGGATCAAACTCAGCACCTTATACTTGATATGTGCTCTTAAACAGGTACACCACTGCCGGGCTACTGGACCTTATACATGAGAGCTCAGTGTTTTATCTGTTGTGTCACCTTCACCACTCATGAAGCTTTCCCCCTGCAGGTGGGGACCAGGGGCTTGAACCTGAGTCCTTGCACATTGTAATGTGTGTGCTTACGCAGGTACACCACAATCTGTCCACTCTATCTCTCTCTTCTCTCTACTACTCTCTCTTTAATTAGGTTTTCGTTTGTTTGTTTTTTACTAGAGCACTACTCAGCTATGGATTCTGGTGGTGTGGGGGACAGATCCTAGGACTTGGGAGCCTCAAGCAAGAGAGTCTCTTTACATAGCCATTATGCTATCTACCCCCACCTTCTACTTTCTCTCTCTCTCTCTCTCTCTCTGTGTGTGTATGTGTGTGTGTGTGTGTGTGTGTGTGTGTGTGTGTGTGTGTGTGTATAAAATTATAGTGGGTTCCCTACTAGGGAAAGAGAGAGGCAGGCTGGGAGTAGGGATCGACCAGTCAACGCCCATGTTCAGCAGGGAAGCAATTACAGAAACCAGACCTTCCACCTTCTACATCCCATAATGACCTTGGGTCCATACTCCCAGAGGGATAAAGAATAAGAAAGATATCAGGGGAGGGGATGGGATACGGAGATTTGGTGGTGGGAATTGTGTGGAGTTGTACCCCTCTTATCCTATGGTTTTATTAATGTCTCCTTTTTTAAACAAATAAAAAAAGAAAAGATCAACAGTTTTCAATAAAAGGCTAGCAAATTTAATTCAGAAACACATCAAACTAGTTACATACATGACTATGTGGAATTTACTCCAGAAACTTAGATTTGTTTATCATCTAGAAATCAATCAAAAACATAGAGTACAAGTAGAGTAAAAATTTTTTAAATTGTGGTCCGGGAGGTGGCGCAGTGATAAAGCTTTGGACTCTCAAACATGAGGTCCTGAGTTCGATCCCCCTCAGCACATGTGCCAGAGTGATGTCTGGTTCCTTCTCTCTCCTCATGTCTTTCTCATAAATAAATAAATAAAATCTTTAAAACATTTTTTTTAATTATAATTATCTCCACAGATTCGGAAAAAAAAATTTGATGAAAATCCTATTATGACTCCTGATTTAAAGTTCAACTATGAAAAGAAAAGTGTTCTCTTCTGCTTTATATGTTAACTCTTTTTCAGCCACCAGGTTCCAGATGCTACCATGATGCCAAACAGGCTTCCCTGGGCAGAGAACTCCACCAATGTGTCCTGCTTCCCCAGAGCTCTACCCCACTAGGAAAAGAGAGAGACAGACTGGGAGTATGGATTGACCTGTCAGTGCCCATGTTCAGCGGAGAAGCAATTACAGAAGCCAGACCTTCTACCTTCTGCACCCCATAATGACCCTGGATCCATACTCCTAGAGGGTTAAAGAATAGGAAAGCTTTCAAGGGAGGAGATAGGATACAGAGTTCTGGTGGTAGGAATTGTGTGTAATTGTACCCCTCTTATCCTATGGTCTTGTCATTGTTTCCAATTTATAAATAAAAATTATATAAAAAAGAAAAAAGATAATAGTGGGTTATAAAATTGTAGGACTACAGGGTATATATAGTTCTATACCACACTCCCCACCAAAGTTCATTAACTAAAGTTCATTAATTAAAGTTCATGTGTTCACAAACTCATTAAAGATTCTATTGCAAGCACAGAGTTTAAAAAAATAACTTTTTTCCATGAAGGATGATAAATGACATAGTGGGGGTTGTATTGTTAAATGGGAAACTGGGGAATGTTATGCATGTACAAACTATTGTATTTACTGTTGAATGTAAAACATTAATTCCTCAATAAAGAATTTAAAAAAAAGAAAAAAATTTTGGAGGGATTAATGGTTTACATTAAACACAATTGTTGGTACATGTGTAAAATTTCTCAGTTTTCTGCAAAACATTCTCATCCCAGCCTAGATCCTCCTCCACCATCATGCACCAGGACCTGAAAGACCCTCTCCCACCCCCAGAGTCCTTTACTTTGCTATAATAGACCAAATCCAGTCCAAGTTACTTTGTGTTTCCCCTTCTGTTTTTATTTCTCAACTTCGATCCCTGGGTGAGATCATCCTTTTATTCACCCTTCTCTTACTGGCTTATCTCATTTAACAAGCTCCATCCAAGATGAGGTGAAGAATGTGAACTTATCATTCTTAATAGCTGAGTATATAGACCACAACTTTCTCATCCATTCATCTGTTGTTGGACACCTGGGTTGCTTCCAGATTTTGGCTATTACAAACTGTGATGCCATGAACATTGGTGTGGCTTATATACAGGTGGAGAACCTTAGCCAGATGCCAGGACCCTGGGATCCAAGACATCTCAGGGTTAAGAGAAAATATCTTCAGTCATTATACAGTTTATCTGAAGAAATCTGGAGGGACACACACCAGACATCCTGAGAAGGGACATTGTCCAGTGTGTGACACCATCCCAACCTTCCACAGAATATTTACTGGTAAATTATGCATTACATCGAAAGGAACAGGAAGATCCAAAGTGTTCTTAGGTAAACACAATTCAGAACAATTATCAAAGCACAAATTACTTTCAAGGTGTGGGACACATAAAGAATGTGTTAAACTTTAATTACAATTGTCATTGTCTGAATGTCATTAGTCAGGTGCAATTTTTTTTTTTTTTTTGCCTCCAGGATTATCGCTGGGGCTCAGTTCCTGCACCGTGAATCCACCACTCCTGGAGGCCATTTTTCCCCATTTGTTGCCCTTGTTGTCGTAGCCTTGTTGTGGTTATTATTGTTATTGTTGATATCGTCCATTGTTGGATAGGACAGAGAGAAATGGAGAGAGGAGGGGAAGACAGAGAGGGGGAGAGAAAGACAGACACCTGCAGACCTGCTTCACCGCCTGTGAAGCGACTCCCCTGCAGGTAGGGAGCCGGGGGCTAGAACCCGGATCCTTAGGCCTTCCTTGCGCTTCGCATGTGCGCTTAATGCGCTGCACCACCACCTGACCCCCCAGATGCAAAGTTTGATGCCCCAAGAAATATTTATTCACCAATCATTCTATTATGCACAAGCCCCAAATCCTTCAGGGAAGAAGCCAAACTTCAAAGTTACAGATAAGTGGATTTTGAATGATCTCTAGGCCTGTGGGCTGCTATTTTAACTCTTTTTTTAAAAAATCATTTTATTTATTTATTTATTTATTTATTATTGGATAGAGGCAGAAAGAAATTGAGGGAGGATAGGGGGAGAGAGAGAAAGAGAAGGGACCGGTGGTGGTGCACCTGGTTTAGTGAACCCAGGTTTGAGAGCCAATCCCCACCTGCAGGGGGAAAGCTTGTAAGTGGTGAAGCAGTGTTAAAGGCATCTCTCTCTCTCTCTCCCTCTCTGTCACTCCCTTACCTCCCAATGTCTGGCTGTCTCTATCCAATAAATAAATATATTTTTAAAAAATAAAAAAGAAGAAATATCATCTTATAGGGCTGGGTGGTGGCACACTTGGTTGAGCACACATGTTATTACAATGCACAAGGACCCTGGTTTGAGCCCCTGGTCCCTACCTTCAGGGGGAAAACTTTGTAAGTGGTGAAACACGGCTGCAGGTGTCTCTCTGTCTCTCTCCCTCTCTCTCTCTCCCCATCCCTCTTGATCTCTGGCTGTCTCTATCCAATAAATAAATATAATAAAAAATAATAAAAAGAGAAGGTGTGTATGTATCAACCTGCCAATACCCATGTTCAATAGAGAAGCAATTAAAGAAACCAGACCTTCCACCTTCTGCACCCCAAAATGATCCCAGATCCATGCTACCAGAGGGATAAAGAATAGTAAATCTTTCAAGGGAGGGGTTGGGATATGGAGCTCTGGTGGTGGGAATTGTACCCCTCTTAGCCTATGGTCTTTCGATATTTTCATTTTTTAAATAAATTAAAAAGGTAAAAAAAAAAGAGAGAGAAGTAAAATCTCTTAACTCATAGCACACTTCTTATGATTACAGCTTTCTATAGAGATTGTATTATTTTTCCTGTCTCTCTCTTTCCCTAGTGGGGCAGGGCTCTGGTGAGGTGTGGGTCCAGGACACATCGGTGAGGTTGTCTGCTGAGGGAAGTCAGGTTGGTGTCATGGTAGCATCTGCAACTTGGTGGCTGAAAAAGCATTAAGATATAAAGGATCACAAATTAATAATCAGGAACCTAAAGGCAAGAATACAACAGATGAGATTTGGAGTCTCCATCTTGGAAAAAGCTAGTAGTTCTATTTTAGGCATATTCCAAGAGGCCCATGACTTTATTAATTTTTGCCTGAGCCTGACAGGTAACATGCAGGCGGGCCCATAGGTACTGTCTGGGGAGATGGTGTCAGAGTTCAAAATAGGACTAGAAAGCTTGATCAGGGCAGAGAGTAGATCCTCAATATGGGGAAAGTAAATAAATAGTGTTAACTGTAAACCCCACCAGTTTGATCTGAGGTCCATATTCAGCACAAGAGCTTATATAACCTCTGTACCCCTGTAGGTCTGAGCTCTCCTGTGGTCATGGCTAGGAACATTCCAGGCTGCACCAATTTCAGGACCCATCATCCTCGGGTGATAAGCAGAATATGTTATCCAACCTTGTTTCAGAGAATGGAACAGTCCCTACCACTATTGATCCACATTGAGGGCAAGGTCCTATAGGGGCCCACAGAGGGGTCCATTATGCTGTTCCCAATGGAGATGACCAGTGACAGTGGTGAGAGGGATCTGTTAGGGGTCTAGGCCCATCATGTCTGTGTGGGAATCCCAGGACTCCCTGACTAGGGCCCTAGGTGACTGGGTGGCCTGGTAAAATTAATAGAATTTCTAACAAGAAATATCTGATATCAAGAAATCTGGTATCTGGGCAGGGATAGCATAATGCTTATGTAAAAAGACTCTCCTGTCTGATGCTCTGAAGTCACAGGTTCAATCCCCCCATAGCACCATAAACAAGAGGTGAGCAGTGCTCTGGTAAATAAATAAATAATCCATTTAAATAAATCTAGCATAAGAAAACTTCTTCAACACATATGTATACACAGATCTTTTGGGGGTAGGTGTATTTCACTCCTTAGGATATAGTCCCAGGAGAGGAATTGCTGGGTCATAGCGTAGGTCCACTTCTAGACTTTTAAGGCTTCTCCAGACTCCTTTCCACAGAGGTTGGATCAATTTTCATTCCCACCAGCAGTGCAAGAGGGTCCTTTTGCCCCCACAACCTCTCCAACATTTTTATTACTATCCTTTCTGATATATGACATTCTCACAGGGGTGAAGTGGTATCTCATTATTGTCTTTATTTTCATTTATCTGACAATGACTTGGAGCATTCTTTAAATGTCTATTGACTTTTTGGATCTTTCTTCAGTGAATATTCTTTTTTTTATTTTATTTAGAAATTTTTTAAATTTATTTTCCCTTTTGTTGCCCTTGTTTTTTTTTTTTAATTGTTATTGTAGTTATTATTGTTATTGATGCCGTCGTTGTTAGATAGGACAGAAAGAAATGGAGAGAGGAAGGGAGGACAGAAAGGAGGAGAGAAAGATAAATACCTGCAGACATGCTTCACCACGTGTGAAGCAACTCCCCTGCAGGTGGGGAACTGGGGGCTTGAACCAGGATTCTTAACACCGGTCCTTGCGCCACATGCACTTAACCCGCTGTGCTACCGCCCGACTCCCAAATGTCAGTGAATATTCTATCATATTCTCTCCTCACTTTTGGATGGGGTCATTTTTTGTTGTTGCTGAGTTTGGTGAGCTCTCTACATATTTTGGTTATTAGTCTTTTGTCTGATGTGTGGTATGTAAAGATCTTCTCCCATTCTGCAAGGAATCTATTTCGATGATGGTGTTTCTTTTTCTTCCTCCTCCTCCTCCTCCTCCTCCTCCTCCTTCTTCTCTTCCTTCTCTTCCTCCTCCTTCTCTTTCTTTGCTGTTGTTTGTTGTTCCTGTGCAGAAGCTTTTCAATCTGATATAGTCCCATTGGTTTATTATTGTTATTATTGTTGTTATTATTATTGTTGTTGTCTTCCTTGCAATTGGACGTGAGTCATTGACGATATCTATGAAACTTAGGTGGAAAAGAGTTCTGCTGCGGTCTGGGAGGTGGCGCAATAGATAAAGCATTAGATTTTCAAGCATGAGGTCCTGAGTTCAGTCCCTGGCAGCGCAGCACATGTACCAGAGTGATGTCAGGTTCTTTCTCTCTCTCCTCTTATCTTATCTTTCTCATATATAAAATCTTTAAAAAAATGTTTTAAAAAAAAGAGTCCTGCCAATATTGTCCTCTTAAGTATTTGATAGTTTCTGGTCTAACATCCAAGTCCTTGATCTACTTGGTATTTACTTTTGTGTGTGGTAAAATGTCCAGTGTCCTAGTATTTTAATTATATATACATATATATTTTGAATATCTTATTTATGAGAGGGTAGGAGGAGAGAGAAAGAACCAAATATCACTCTGGTACATGTGCTGTTGGGGATAGAACGCAAGACCTCATGCTTGAAAGTCCAATGTTTTATCCACAATACCACCTCCCAGACCACTAATTTTTTAACAAATATTTTTGTTTTTATTATCTTTATTTATTAATTGGATACAGACAGCCAGAAATTGAGAGAGAAAGGGGTGGTAGAGAAGGAAGAGACAGAGAGACACCTGCCACATTACATCACGACTTGAAAAGTTTTCCCCTTGCAGATGGGGTCTGGGGGGCCCAAACTCAGGTCCTTGCACATTGCAACATGTGTGTTCAACCAGATGCGCTGCCACCCAGCCCCTGTAAGATATTTTTTCAGTAGAATATTCAATTTTTTCCCTTCTAAAGGAAACTTGTCTTTGTCTGGCACTACTCAATAAATTCTTCAAGGAACTTATATTTGAACATGTGATAGTTCAGTTAATAAATTATATGTCTAGGTAGGGCAGGGGTAGATAGCATAATGGTTATGCAAAAAGACTCTCATGCCTGAGGCTCCAAAGTCCCAGGTTCAATCCCCTGCACCACCATAAACCAGAGCTGAGCAGTGAGTGCTCTGGTTAAAAAATAATAATAAATAAATAAATAATACATCTATTTAAACAATCAGATAATGGTAAATATTTTTACTCATGTTATGTGAATGTTGTATTTAAAAACCAACAAAGAGGAGGAATAGAGGTTGTTTTCGGTGGGAGGTAAAATAGGGAATAAGAGAAGGAGTCCTTATGAAGGTGATATTTTGGGCCAAGATGGCAGCCAGCTAGCAGGATCTGTGTTCCTTCACTTTCACAAGGGCACAGCAAAGTCACAAAATACATAGAAAATGGCACACCCAAACAGGACTGGACTATAGACAAGCTTCTACAACTAAGGACAACAGCTCAGAAATATCTCTGTCCTGAACCCTCTTAATTAAGTCAGTCACAATGTCCTTCTTTCAATTAGTCTCATGCTCTTCCCACATCAAAGAGTGTTAATATTTGCAGCTTTCTCTATTTGGATTGTTACGCACCCTCAGAACCATCTGCAGCTACTTAAATAAATGTTTCTTTCTCTTTTTGATCTTCAGCACTGCATATGCCAGAGTGTCACTCTAGTTATCTTTCACTCTCCTATACTAGCTGCACTAGTTCTTATTGTCTTTTTTTTTTTTTTTAAAAAA
Organism: Erinaceus europaeus; assembly: GCF_950295315.1. Taxonomy (NCBI): domain Eukaryota; kingdom Metazoa; phylum Chordata; class Mammalia; order Eulipotyphla; family Erinaceidae; genus Erinaceus; species Erinaceus europaeus. The sequence continues at coordinate 88,972,890 of NC_080164.1, forward strand.
AATATATATATATTTATTTATGGGGGGTTGGGCGGTAGTGCAGCAGTTAAGCACACATGGCACAAAGCGCAAGGACCAATGTAAGGATCCTGGTTCGAGCCCCTGGCTCCCCACCTGCAGGAGAGTTGCTTCACAAGCGGTGAAGCAGGTCTGCAGGTGTCTGTCTTTCTCTCTCCCTCTCTGTCTTCCCCTCCTCTCTCCGTTTCTCTCTGTCCTATCCAACAACAATAACAACAATAATGATATAATAATACCCACAACAACAATAAAAAAACAACAAGGGCAACAAAAGGGGAAAAATATATTTATGTATTATTAGAGACAGAACTGAGAGGGGAGGGAGAGGTATGGAGAGAAACAGACAGCCATCCAAGTCTTTGCCAGCACTAGATACCCAGGCAACTCCACTATTGTTTCTTTTTTTCTCCCTATTTCTCTCCTTTCAATAGAGGGTGAGCTAGAGAGAGTGAGGACAGAGATCTGAAGCATTGTTTATAAAGTTCCTCCCTTTCCCCAAGTGAGGACTGGGAACTTGAACCCAGTTTGTTGTACTAGTTATATAGTTTTCATATTTCAGACATTTCCCTATAAATTTTTCTTTTCAGTCTTGCAAAGTTCAGATTTCAAGTTGCAGTTGAACTGTTAGATTTGTTTTTGCCAATCCTCCCCAAAGAAGGGGGAGGGGGAGAAAAGGGAGGAGAAGGTTGAGGAAGAGGAGCATGAGAATGAGGGGGAGGAAGAAGTGGAGTAGGAGGAGGTGGGGGAGGAGAAGGAGCAAGAAGAGAAACAGGAGGATGAGGAGGAGGAAGAGGAGGAGCAGGAGGAAGTAGCAGCAGCATTCCGAACAAAGTGCTACTATGATGTGGAAACAAACCAGAAGAAAGCATTTCAGACAAGACAGCACACCTGTTAAGATAGGGGTATGTGTTGGCATATTCAAGAGACAATAAGGAGGGGTCTAGGTGGTGACACACCTAGTTAAGCGCTCACATTACAGTGAGTAAGGACCTGGGTTCAAGACCCTGGTCCCCACCTGCAGGAGGAAAGATTCATGAGTGGTGAAGCAGTGCTACAGGTGTCTCTCTGTTTCTCTCCATATCTCTCCCTCCCCTATCAGTTCTGTCTCTAATAATACATAAATATATTTTTCCCCTTTTGTTGCCCTTGTTGTTTTTTATTGTTGTTGTGGGTGTTATTATGTCATTATTGTTGTTATTGTTGTTGGATAGGACAGAGAGAAACGGAGAGAGGAGGGGAAGACAGAGGGGGGAGAGAAAGACAGACACCTGCAGACCTGCTTCACCACTTGTGAAGCAACTCCCCTACAGGTGGGGAGCCAGGGGCTCAAACCAGAATACTTACACTGGTCCTTGCACTTCATGCCATGTGCGCTTAACCACTACACTACTGCCCGACCACCCATAAGTATACATTTTTTAAAAAAGAGAGACAATAAGAACTAGTGCAACTAGTATAGGAGAGTGAAAGATAACCAGAGTGACACTCTGGCATATGCAGTGCTGAAGATCAAGCTCAGGACCTGACACTCAAGAGTCGAACACTTCATCCACTGTGCCACCTTCTGGGCCTTGATTATGATTACCACAACCATCATCACCATTTAAGTCAGAGCACCGTTCAGCTCTGATATGTAGTGGTGTCAGGAATTAAAGGTAGGAGTCTCAGACATGAAAGCCTCAGACATGAAAGTCTTTTCCATAACCATTATGCTATCTCCTCAGTCTCAAAAGTGTTTTTAAATCAGTGAAACCTATAGGTATTTTTCAAGTTCAAATTCTTGTAGATATAGAAAATCTGAAAAGACAAAGGAGGCCAGGTGGTGACATACCTGGTTGAGCACACATGTTACAATGAGCAATGACCTGGGTTCGAACCCCTAGTCCCCACCTGCAGGGGGAAAGCTTTGTGACTGGTGAAGCAGGGCTGCAGGTGTCTTTCTGTCTCTCCCTTTCTATCACCTCTTTCCCTCTTGATTTCTGGCTGTCTCCATCCAATAAATAAACATGTAAAAAAAAATTTTTTAAAGACAGAGAAAACATGTAACAATTAAAACTCAGATCCAATTCTGTGTAAACGTTCACAAACTTGACAAGATTTCACATTCAAAAAGAAACTGACCCAGGAGGGAAAAAATTAGATCTGTTCTAAACATACACAAAAGGAGATACAAAAAGAAAATAGCTGAAATATACTTATATGTCCTGTGTTAAGATTATCATATGAAGAACTCTCACAAGGCTAGACATGGACCTTCTATATGACCCAGTAATTCCTCTCCTAGGTATATACCTCATAGACTCCATAACACCCAACCAAAAAGATATGTGTACACCTATGTTCATAGCAGAACAATTCGTAATAGCTAAAACCTGGAAGCAACCCAGGTGCCCAACAATAGATGAGTGGCTGAGAAAGCTGTGGTATATATATATATATATATATATATGAATACTACACAGTTATTAAGAACAATGAACCCACCTTCTCTGACTCATCTTGGATGGAGCTAGAAGGAATTATGTTAAGTGAGCTAAGTCAGAAAGATAAAGACAAGTATGGGATGATCCCACTCATCAACAGAAGTTGAGAAAGAAGAACAGAGAGGGAAACTCGAAGCAGGATCTGACTAAATTTGTAGTAGGGCAACAAAGTAAAAACCCTGGGTGGAGAGTGAGGGTGGATGTTCAGCTTCATGGGTGGGTGGGGAAAGGGATGGGACACAGTCTTTTGGTGATGGGAATGGTGTTTATGTACACTCCTATTAATTTGTAGTCATATAAATCACTATTTAAGTAACATGAGAGGGAAAAAACTGATTGATTTTCTCAAACTTTTTAAAGCACAGCCTGAATCTTTTTAATACATAGGCTGAGTCTTTGATATGTTGACTCTCTTAAAAGCTTAGTCCAGGAAGAACAGGAACAACCAGTGGTATAGCTATATACAAATAATGTCAAAGGACATAAAATATGGTGATGGTGTGTATGATACAGCAAATCCAAACAAAGGGATTTTCCAAAGTTAACCCAATTGCCAAACAATGTGATTATAACAATAACTAGATATTGTCTTCTTAAACCCTAAGACAGCAGGAACCTCCCACTTCCACTATAGAGCCTATATTTCCCCCAGTCCTGGAACCTCTGGGGTGGGGCTCACTTTCCTGCATGCTTCTCTCAAGTCATACCAAATGATATTGCATCAGCCAATCCCAACCTAATCAACGCAAGGAGTACCACCTCAACATGCTTCACTTCAGACTGTATCCAGGCAAGACGTCAGGCAAGGATTTTTTTTTTTTTTTTGAGACCTTTCCTTTCATGGTATTCTCTAATTCCATTCCAGGAGGTTCACTTCCTAACAAAGTCCCAAAACCTATATATAGACAAGATCCCATAAGATAGAACATATGTTCACATGCGTCCGTAAATTAAGGCAAAATATATACCTGAAAGCAAAAATACACAATAGTCTTTAGTGAGTCAGTATAAAGTTCATAATGAAATAGTGTCTACTTAGACTTAGATACCCTCCTCACCTACTTCCTATTACAGTTCTCTCACTCACTACAAAGCTAACCTTATCAAAGCAAGGACTGCAAAAGCTGAATAAGGGCAAGAGACTGGCATACTTTAACGATTACTCTTTAGTCACTATCAGGCCATTCCATCAGCTGGGGCCCTAATCAGGGAGTCCTGAGGTTCTCAAACAGACATGATGGGCCTAGACCTCAAATAAATCCCTCTTTCCATTGTTACCGGTCATTTCTATCAGGAACAACAAAATAGACCCCTTTGTGGGCCCCCATAGGACCTTGCCCTCAACTTGGATCAACAATGGTAGAGAATGTTCCATCCTCTGAAGGGAGGATGGACAACATACTCTATGCTACTCCTGAGGAAGATGGGTCCATATTGGGGTAGCATGGAATGTTCCTACCTCATGACCACAGAATGTGAGCTCAGATCTACAGGAATGCAGAGGTCACATAGGCTCCTAAGCTGAATATGGGCCCCAGATCAGATAAATCGATGGGGTTTACAGTCAACAATATTTATACCCCTTTCCCATATTAGGAAGCTATTCTCTTCCCTGATCCAGTTTTCTAGTCATTTTCTCAGCCTTGACATCATCATCTCCCCAGACAATAACTTGGATCCACTGGCATATCAGATTTCAGGTTCAGGGGCAAAAAGAAAAAAGGAAAAAGGGGGAAAAAAAAAAAAAAACTAGCATAGCCACAGGCCCTTTGGAATTTAACTAAAATATGCCTACTAGCTATCTACAAAATGGAGGACACCCCCCCCAACTCTTCATCTGCATTATTCCAGCCTTTAGGTCCATGATTAGTCAACAATTTGTTTGGCTTTATATATTAACTCTCTTTTCAGCCACTAGGTTCCAGATGCTAGCATGATGCCAATCATACTTCCCCAGACAGACAACCCCACCAATGTGTCCTGGAGCTCCGCTTCCCCAGAGCCCTTCCCCACTAGGGAAAGAGAGAGACAGGCTAGGAGTATGGATCGACCTGTCAACGCCCATGTTCAGCGGGGAAGCAATTACAGAAGCCAGACCTTCAACCTTCTGCATCCCACAATGACCTTGGGTCCATACTCCCAGAGGGTTAAAGAACAGGAAAGCTATCAGGTGAGGGGATGGGATATGGAGTTCTGGTGATGGGAATTGTGCGAAGCTATACCCCTTTTATACTATGGTTTTGTCAATGTTTCCTTTTTATAAATAAATTTTTTTTAAAAAAGATTATCATATGATGTTGCAGATAAAGCTGTAGAACCAAAAGTATAAAAGTTCATTGTAGGCAGGAGGTAGACAGCATAATGGTTATGCAAAGAGACTCTCATGCCTGAGGCTCCAAAGTCCCAGGTTCAATCCACCACATCACCATAAGCCATTACTATTACTATTGGATGTTGTCCATTACTATTGGAACTATTCAGCTCGTCAATGTATATAAGCCTCCCAGTGCCTCATGGGATAATGAGGTCCTGCCTAGCCCAAACCACCCAGCCATTTACGTTGGAGACTTTAATAGTCATCACCAAGACTGGGGATATTTCTCCTATCTGACGGCTGACGGCTCTATCTTAGCCGACTGGGCTTCAGCAAATGACCTCTCCCTATTATACGATCCCAAACAGCCAGGCTCTTTTCACAGTGCTAGATGGAATAAAGACTCGTCACCCGACCTGTGCTGGATTAGCACAGTCAACGGCCAAGCCTTTCCCGCTACGAGACATGTTCTCAAGATCTTCCCGCACAGTCATCACCGCCCAGCTATCATCCACATTGGTCTCCAGCTCCCACTGATTCTGTGCTCGGAGAAACTAAGATGGAACTTTCGGAAAGCAAACTGGCATCTGTTCAGTGATCTTACCAACAAATCTATTCCTGCAATTCCAATTAACTCTATCCCCTCTGAAGATTCCTACAGGCACTTCCGCCAAGCCATCTTCAAAGCAGCTTCCCAAGCCATTCCTCGCCTTGTCTTGATGCTGAATGCAAGCAGCTACTAAAGCAGTATGATGAGTCGGGCGACCCAGATGTGGCTGACCATCTCATTGCCTCCCTGGATGCAGCACGCCAAGCCCGCTGGCAACAACTCACAAAAAGTCTGAACTTCACCCACTCAAGTAGGAAGGCCTGGAAGCTTCTTCATAGTCTGGGTGCCAGTAGCCAACCCCCTCCCGTCTCCCATCCTCCCATATCTCCAAACTCAGTGGCCAGTCACCTAACTCAAGTTGGACGTGCTAAGATCGACCCAGTCTGGAAAAGAGAAATTTCCCATGAGTGGTCATCCCACTTCCGGTTATCTTGTCCATCTCCAAAACTCTCTCCCTTTACACTGTCTGAACTGGAAGACACTTTGAAGAGGGTTAAACTGGGAACAGCTGCTGGCTATGATAACATCACCCCAGAACTCATTCTTAACCTGGGCCTCGTGGCAAAGAAGTGGCTCGCTTCATTCCTGTCCCACATCTTGGAATCTGAGTCTATGCCCAAAGTTTGGCATCGTGCGAAGATAATAGCGGTTTTGAAACCAAAGAAAGACCCAACACTGGCCACCAGCTATAGACCAATTTCTCTCCTCTCCATGTGTTACAAACTCCTTGAGAGGCTGCTTCTGTCATGTATTTCTCATCTTACAGAGAAATTCCTATCACCCGCCCAAGCTGGTTTCCGCCCAGGAAGATCTACCTGCGAACAAGTCCTGACCCTCTCAACTTACATTGAAAATGGATTCCAGAAGAATTTAAAGACGGGTGCTATCTTTGTTGATCTCACAGCAACCTATGACACGGTCTGGCACCGTGGTCTCCTAGTCAAGATCTCAAGATGCCTGCCTCCATGGGTGGCCAACACTATATCTTTTCTTCTCCAAAATAGAAGATTCCGGGTGCATCTGGGTGACAAGTCTAGCAGATGGAGACTTGTCTCAAGTGGCCTCCCCCAGGGCTCTGTTCTGGCTCCTACGCTATTTAATATTTACATCAATGACCTCCCAGAAACTTCTTCAAGGAAGTTCATCTACGCCAATGACATCTGCTGTGCAACTCAGGCATCCAAGTTCGACATCCTCAAGGAAACACTCACGAAAGACATATCTCTGATATCTGATTACTGTAAAAAATGGCGACTAATCCCTAGCACTGCAAAAACGGTATCATCTGTTTTCCATCTACACCATGCCTCGGCCTCGCGTGAGCTTAATGTGCAGCTTGGCGATACGAGAATCCGGCATGAAGCCCAGCCAGTGATCTTGGCGTTACTCTCGATTGCACTCTGTCATTTCACAAACATCTCATAAACAGAAGCCAGACCTTCTACCTTCTGCAACCCTCAATGACCCTGGGTCCATGCTCCCAGAGGGATAGAGAATGGGAAAGCTACTGGGGAGGGGGTGGGATATGGAGATTGGGCGGTGGGAATTGTGTGGAGTTGTACCCCTCCTACCCTATGGTTTTGTTAATTAATCCTTTCTTAAATAAAAAAAAAACTGCAGCAAAGGTGGGCACAAGGAATAACATCATTGCAAGACTGGCCAGCTCCTCATGGGGCGCGAGTGCTTCCACACTACGATCATCATCTCTGGCATTATGCTATTCCACTGCAGAATACTGTGCCCCAGTATGGTTCCGTAGCCCCCATGTCCACTTGGTCGATTCCAAATTATATTCCTCCATGAGGATCATTTCTGGAACCATCCATTCCACCCCGGTTCCATGGCTGCCAGTTCTTAGCAACATCGCCCCGCCAGATATTCGTCGGGATGCGGCATCATCTAAGTTCATTTCCCACGTCTACGCCCGACCGGACCTGCCAATATACGCAGATATCTTCGCCCAGCCTGTCCAATGCTTGACGTCTCATCACCCAATCTGGTCCCCTACGCCTACACTGAACTTCTCTGTTCCAGACTCTTGGAAACAGAGTTGGCAGTCAGCTGAGGTAAAGAACAAACACCTCATCACAGACCCCTGCAAGCATCAACCCGGCTTTGACCTAGCACGTTATGATTGGGCCCTCCTCAATCGCTATCGAACAGGCCATGGCCGGTGCGCCACTATGTTCCATCGCTGGGGAGCCAGAGACCACCCGAACTGCCCCTGCGGCTACAGACAGACTATGACCCACATAGTCAACGACTGCCACCTCTACAGATTCAAAGGAGGTCTCGAAACTTTACATCAGGCTCAACCTGACGCTGTTGACTGGCTACGGAAGAAGGGCAAATGCTAGAAGAAGAAGAACCATAAGCCAGAGCTGAGCAGTACCCTGGTAAAAATAATAATAATAACTTGAGTATCACTTTAAAGATAAAAAAAATTAGAAAAATAAAGTTCATTACTAAGTGACACAGATCATTCTCTAGTGAGGCCAAAACTATTAGTAGAAATAAAAAGAAACTAAAAATGCATTGATATAGAGCATTAAACAGAGACTAAGAACTGCATACCAGAGGATCTGCTCTATGAGATAGAAGAGAAAAAAAAATGTCATGTAGTCACAAAGGATAACACGATACAGATCTGAGAATGGAGGAAGCAGGAGACATTTTTGAAATGTCACCAAACAGTGCCAGTGAATTTAATTTCTGCCAGGGAACAGCAAAAGGATGTTTTATTGAAGAACATCCAAGGGAAAAAAAAAAGAATATTTAAATGTGTCTGCAACATTGAAAATTTTTCATGAGAAACAGCAAAGCAGCTCCAGAGAATAAAAAGGCTCTATTTTTATTCTGGGAAGTAAAGTGCTATACTAATATATAGTCTCTCTCAATAAGTAGATTACTTCATAGATTGATCCTCAGTGTTAACAGAGGACAAGTCATGTTTTTCTCTGTTGGATATAAAACTTTCTTAGATGTAAAAAATAAAGTCAAACTTTTTTCTTGACCAGATCACTGCACTTTATCTGAGGATTCAAACTGGGACCTCCAGATACTCAGAAATGAAAATTTGTGGCATAGCCTTTGTGTTATCTCCCTAGGGTTAAAGCAAATCTTTTTTTTTTAATTTAAACAAAGAGGAAAGCCAAAAAACAAATTTCTGAGATATTTCACTTAACATATCCACTAACTTTTCAATAGCAATTACTTTTTTTTTAATGACATCATAATTTTCCAAATAAACCCTAAATCATGGAAATGTTGGAAAGAACAAAAGGTCTCTTAAACACAAAATGAGTCCTACCCACCACAGTATATAGCATTGGACCTTAAGACAAATGTATCATAAATAGTAATGATTCTTAATCATGTGACGTTTCTTTTAGTTTTGGGCCTTTTTCTTAATCATGTGACATTTCTTTTAGGATGGGCCCTTCTCCTAAACAAAATAAAGGAGAAGTCTCAGGACCCATCCTCTCCAACGAACAGAGATTACATTAGATTAGATGCTCTGCTTTGAATTTTTTTTTTCTTCATCACTGAGGCTTCACCACTTAGGGCTAACTATTTCAGAAGAAACAGTCAGAGATAGAGGGTGAGAGGGAGAGCTACCACAGCACAGAAGCTTCCGACACTGAGGCAGGGCCCAGGTTTCAACCTGGTTCACTGTGGGTTAAGCACAGATGGCACAAAGTGCAAGGACTGGTTTAAGAATCCCAGTTTGAGCCCCTGGTTCAAGCCCCCCCCCCACCTGCAGAGGGGTTGCTTCACAAGTGGTGAAGCAGGTCAGCAGATGTCTCTCTCTCTCTCTCTCTGTCTTCCCCTCCTCTCTCCATTTCTCTCTGTCCTATCTAACAATGATGATGTCAATAACAAAACAATAACTACAACAATAAAAAAAACAAGGGCAACAAAAGCGAATAAATAAATAAATAATAATAATAAAGAAACTGAGGTTTTTTTTTTTTTAAAAAAGAAGCAAGCCTCCTGCTCCCTGCCTCAGGGGGCATTTTATGCAGATAGAGGTAAAGTGAGAATGGGCCCTTAGAAGGTGGCTTGTGGGGGATGGTCCAAGGAAAAAAAGAAAAGATCTCCCCATCTTCTGGATCATGATGGACTGTCCACAAATTTCCCACAACAGTCTACAGCCCAGGATACAGTGCATAACTCTTGGCCATGAGGTACTGAGGTTTAGTTCTTGGCAATAGATAATGTCAGAGTAATAGTCTGGTTCTCTCTCCCTCATGAATGAATAAGTAAATAAATTTATTTTAGAAAAAAATAAGGTTTGCAATAAGTCTCAGCTTTTTTCACTGTTCTAAGGGAGGATGGCTTGAAAGAAAGAGGCTAAGAGATAAGACTCTCTGGCCTTTTTTTTAAACTTTATTTTATTTTTATTTATTTACTTGAGCACTGCTCAACTCAGTTTTATGGTGACTGGGGTTTGAACCTGGGACTTTAGAGCCTCAGACAAGAGAGTCTCTTTGCATAACCATTATGCTATCTACCTCCTTCAGACTCTCTGACCTTTGTTGTTTTGTTTTCCAAATTCAATCTTAGCATATTAACTGTTCCTTGAAAAAAAGTTCCATATCATACTTTATCTTCCCACCCCTCACTCACACTGTGACTTTAGACTCCTGCAGGATCCCACCATTTCCAACAATCTTTTCTTTTTCTCCTTTCAACCATAGATAGAAGCAGAAAGGGAGAGAGATAGTGTGGGAAAGAAAAATATAAAGAGTGAAGGAAAGAGGGAGGCTGGATGGTTGCACACCAGGTTAAGCATTTGAGCCCCTGTTCCCCACCTGCAAGGGGGTCCACTTCTCCAGCAATAAAGCAGGTCTGTAGGTGTTTGTCTTTCTCTCCCTCTGTCTCCCCACCTTTCTCAATTTCTCTGTCTTATTTAATAAAAATTAGAATGAAGGGGAAAAAATGGCCACTGGGAGCAGTGGATTCATAGTGCAGGCACAGAGCCCCATAACTCTGGAAACAAAAAAAGGAAATGAAAGACAACACAGCACCCTTCTGCTACTTTAGAATCTTCATCTTGGGCATGGTGCTCCCCTATGGTGCCTGCCCTGGATTCTACCAAGTCTGCATTCTACAAGGTGAGCTGTTTCCCAGTCCCTGTACTGAATTCTTCCTACTTGCCTGCTTTGTATAGAAAATCAGTTCAAGGGACCAGGTCGTGGTGCACCTGGTTGAGTGCACACATGTGCACAAGGACCCAGGTTCAAGCCCCTGGTTCCCACCTAAGGGGGAAAGCTTCACAAGTGGTGCAGGTATGTCTCTGTCTCTCTCCCACCCTATCTCCTCCTCCCCTCTCAATTTCTGTTTCTATCCAATAATAGATAAAATGAATAAATGTATTTTATTTTTTTAAAAAGAGTGCTTTGGGTTAAAGAGAGAGAGAAAGAATCTGTTCAATCTCTAAGATTTTTTTTAACTTTCATTTTTTTTCCCTTTTGTTGCCCTTGTTGTTTAAATCCCTAAAATTTTAAACTTAGGGAGTCGGGTGGTAGCGCAGTGGGTTAAGCGCACCTGGCACAAATTGCAAGGACCAGCATAAGGTTTAAGGCCCCGGCTCCCCACCTGTGGGGGGGTTTGCTTCACAAGCGGTGAAGCAGGTCTGTACGTGTCTTTCTCTCCCCCTCTCTGTTCTCCCCTATCCAACAATGACGACATCAATAACAACAATAATAACTACAACAACAATAAAAAAAAAACAAGAGCAATGGAGGGTAGATAGCACAATCATTATGCAAACAGACTCTCATGCCTGGGGCTCAAGAGTCCCAGGTTCAATCCCCCCCGCACCACCATAAGCCAGAGCTGAACAGTGCTCTGGTAAAAAAAAAAAAAAAAAAAGTCAACAAAAGGGAAAATAAATAAATAAAATATTTTTAAAAATTATAAGTAAGAAGATCTGAAAGGGAAACTGACCAAATTATAAGTAGGGCACCAAAGTAAAAACCCTGTGGTGAGGGGTAGACATGCAGCTTCCTGGGCCAGTGGGGGGTGGAAGTGGGTGGGAGGGATGGGTCACAGTCTTTTGGTGGTGGGAATGGTATTTATGTACAGTCCTAGTAAAATGTAGTCATATAAATCACTAGTTAATTAATATGAGAGGGGGAAAATTAATTGTATGTCTCGACGTTTTTTAAAACACAGACTGAATCTTTTTAATATATAGGCTGTGTATTTGATATGCGGACTCTCTCAAAAGCCTAGACCAGTGGTCCGGGAGGTGGCGCAGTGATTAAGCTTTGCACTCTGAAGCATAAGGTCCCAAGTTCGATCCCTGGCAGCACATATGCCAGAGTGATATCTGGTTCTTTCTCTCTCCTCCTATCTTTCTCATAAATAAAAAAATCTTTAAAAAAAAAAAAAAAAGCCTAGACCAAGTAGATCAGAAGCAACCAATAGCACAGCTATATACAAGATACTGGGTACTGTACAACAAACCATAACAAAAGGACTTTTCAAAGTTAACCCAATTACCAAATAATGTGATGATAACATTAACTATCCATTGTCTTTTTGAACCCTAAGACAGTAGGAACCTCACATCTCCACTATAGAGCCTCTACTTCCCCCAGTCCTGGAACCTTTGGATAGGGCCCACTTTCCCGTATGCCTCTCCCAATCCATATCAAATAATATTGCATCTGCCGATCGCAACCTAATCAACACAACGATTGCCACCTCAACATGCTTCACCTCAGACTGTGTCCAGAGACTTCAGGTGTGGAATGACAACCCTTCAGCTTCATTACTCGGGTGAGACCTTCCATAGTATTCTCTAATTCCATCCCAGGTGGTTCACTTTCTAACAAAGTCCCAAAACCTAGATATACACCAGTTTCTGTGAGAGAGAGCATATGTTCACACATATCCATAAACTACTGCAAAATATATACCTGAAAGCAGAAGTACACTAGAGTTTGCAGTGATTATCTCCCTAACACTTCCTCTCCACTATTCCAAGCTTTGGGTCCATGATTGCTCAACAATTTGTTTGGCTTTGTATGTTAACTCTCTTTTCAGTCACCAGGTTCCAGATGTCATCAGGATGCTAGCCAGGCTTCCCTGGATTGAAGACCCCACCAATTTGTCCTGGAGCTCAGCTTCCCCAGAGACCCACCCTACTAGGGAAAGAGAGAGGCAGATTGGGAGTATGGACCACCGACCAGTCAACACCCATGTTCAGCGGGCGTTGCAGAACAATTACAGAAGCCAGACCTTCTACCTTCTGCAACCCACAATGACCCTGGGTCCATGCTCCCAGAGGGATAGAGAGTGGGGAAGCTATCAGGGGAGGGGGTGGGATATGGAGATTGGGTGGTGGGAATTGTGTGGAGTTGTACCCCTCCTACCCTATGGTTTTGTTAATTTATCCTTTCTTAAATTAAAAAAAAAAATTTTTTAAACTTCTTAAAAAAAAAGATTTTAAACTTAAATATCCTCCATCACCATGCCCTTCATTGCCTCTTAGGGCTCCTCCCACTCTACTGAATCTTTGTATGTCCTCAGTGTAACTTACATTCAATCAACTCTCAACCAGTCAGTTTCATTAAGGCTGCAGACTTTAGAGTTTAACAGCCTGGGTCTAGAGCCAAATAGCCCACACTCTAGTCCTTCATTAGCTGAGAAACCTCGATGTCCTGAATTTCTCACAGACTTCTTTCAGAGTTAAAGGAGATAATTCATCCACAGAAACTTGGCGTGTATTGAGTTCATAATGAATGTTAACCAGAAGGGTCGGTACTTCATTTGACTTCTTCACCTCTGTGAATCCTGGCCACAGGTCATCCTAGTTTTCTTTTATTATGATAGGTACTAATTTCTTTCATTGCTCACCATTATTACTATTATTATTGGTAGGAGGGAAATTGAAAAGGGAGGTGGAGATAGAGAAGGAGAGAGAAAGACAGACACCTGCAGACCTGCTTAGCTGCTTGTAAGGTGTCCCCACTGCAGGTGGGGAGGGGAGCGGAAATGCTTGAACCCAGGTCCTTCCACATAGTACTATGTGCATTATTAATTATACATTATTCAATACTGTTCATTATTTTTATCTCAGCTGATTCATTGCTCTTTCTCCCTATCTTCCCACCCTTCTCAATTTGTCTTTCAAGTTAAAAATAGAAAGGAAAAAAAAAAAAGGTAAAAATGGCCACCAGTAGTAGTAGATTCCTCATGCAGGCACCAAGCCCCAGAGATAACCCTGGTGGCAAAAAAAAAAAAAAAAAAGAGAGAGAGAGAGAGAGAGAGTAAGGATCCCAGTTCGGGGCCCTGGCTCCCCACCTGCAGAGGAGTCGCTTCACAGGCGGTGAAGCAGGTCTGTAGGTGTCTATCTTTTTCTCCCCCTGTCTTCCCTCCCTCTCTCCATTTCTCTCTGTCCTATCCAACAACGACAACAATAATAGCTACAACAAAAAAACAACAAGGGCAACAAAAGGGAACAAATAAATATTTTTTAAAAAATTTAAAAAGAGAGAGAGAAAGAGGCAGAGAGAAGGAAAGACACCTGCAGCACTGCTTCAGTGCTTGTAAGTTTCCCTCCAGCAGGTAGGGACAAGGGGCTTGGCCCAGTTCATTGCATAGGGGTCGCCAAAATAACTATTCTAAACTACCTCTTGTTACCACCGCACCAAAGCTTCCTGCAGTGCAGTGAGGCCCAACTTCAAACCTGCATTGTCGACGGCAAAGGCAGAGCACTATCCAAGTAAGCTATTCTGCCAGGCTGAAAAATATCTATAGCATTAGTTTGCCTCCTACTTTACCAAGAAAATAGAGACCATTCTGCTAGTAGGCAATTCTATACTCTTGTTTCTCCCTATGCAAAGTGAACCCAGTCGTTGGGCCTGGAAGGCCATTCCGTAGTATCATCCATACAAAGTGCAAGGACCCACTCAAAGATACCAGACTGAGGCCCTGGTTCCCCACCTGCAGGGGGGTTTCTTCACAAGCAGTGAAGCAGGTCTTCAGGTGTCTATCTTTCTCTCCTCCTGTCTATCTTCCCCTCCTCTCTCAATTTCTCTCTGTCCTACCCAATAACGACAACAGCAATAACAACAATACTAATGACAACAACAATGATAAACAACAAGGACAATAAAATGGAAAGGGTAGCCTTCAGGAGCAGTGGATTCATAGTGAAGGCACTGAGCCCCAGTGATAACCCTAGAGGCAATAAATAAATAAATGTAACTGGTACGAGTGGCAGAGATATGTGCTACTTGTGGGCAGGAATTTTAAGAACCAAGGCACAACCTGTCATGTTTGCTTGTCTCTGTTGTAGTAATCATGGAAAAACTAATTGTGTCATCCTAATTCCTCAAGTGAGTAATACAGTGTGAACAGGATGCCATCACATTCTATGATGCACCTGCAGTTTGAGTGAACAATAATCTTGTTTTAAGCTACTGCCAGTTTGAAGTTCTTTAATATTACAGGATGATTCAGTCTACCCTGACTGATAGTCTTCAAGTTCAAAAATTTGTATGCTTATAAAAATATGTAAGTATCTGAACTATCACTCCACAAGAGAGAAATTAATACAGGGTAGTAAATTATCAACCTCAAAATGGGAAATTAACAAAGATAAAATTAACAGCCCTTAATTTAACTTGCATTAATAAAATATGGCTTCAGAATCTTAGACTAGATCAGCTATCTTAGTAAAAATTAAACTTAGAATGTCTGTTCCTCATATCCATAACTTCAGAATCCTGGACCATATCTGAAAACATTAGTTAACAGATCTTGGGAGCATGATTTTATATGGTATAACTACACTAGAGACAAGGAAATTGCTTTTCTAAATCTGATGGGTATGGAAACTGTGCTGTAATTTTATGCCCTAATTGGTTTTTTGAAGTCTAGAAACTCAATGAGAGATTTGATATTAAGTTACTAAAATTTCTCTCTGAGCTACAAAGTCTCACAAAAATAAAACCCTGACCTTCCTTCAGCCTTTAGTAGTCATCTAATAAAGACTGAGTGGAATATGAATTGGAAAGGATGAATCCCGTATATTAGTTTCTTTGTAGTTTAATTTCAAAGGCAAGCTAATATGACTTCAGATATTAACTCTTTGAACCTTAATTAGTAAAATATTTTAATCTTAAGATTTTCATTTTCCCTGGGAATTTGGCAACCTGAGAGAGTTCATGATCATATTGGAGGGCCTCTATATTTCATTATTTAAATATTTTAATGGTACCACCTACTTTTTAAAAATATCTTATTTTATTTTATTATTGGATAGTGACAGAGAGAAATTGAGACGGGAGGGGCACATAGAGAAAGAAAGAGACAGAGAGATACCTGCAGCTCTGCTTCACTAATCATGAAGCTTTCCCCCTGCAGGCGAGGACAAGGGGCTTGAACCCTGGTCGTTGTGCACTGTAATGTGTACACTTAACTAGGTTTGCCACCGCCTAACCCCTGGTACTATCTACTCATTGCACACTCTCTTGTATGTAAGATCAAACAATGTTACTGAATATAACTGGCATGGAAAATACCTGAGGAGATGGATATTTTTGTTTGTTTCTTTGTTTTTGTGTTTTGCTTGGACAATCTCTTTTTTTTTTCCTCCAGGGTTATTGTAGGGGCTCAGTGCCAGCACTTCAAACCCACTGCTCCTTGCAGCCATTTTTTTTTTCCATTTTATAGGATAGGAGAGAGAGAAATTGAGAGGGGAGGGGAAGATAAAGAGGGGGGAGAGAAAGCTAGACAACTGCAGACCTGATTCACCACTTGCAAAATGACCCCCCCTCCCCGCAGGTGGGGAGCCGGGGACTCGAACCAAGACCCTTTTGCCAGTCCTTGTGCTTCACACTATGTGAGCTTAACCTGGTGAACTACCACGTGGCTCCCAGGAGGTGGATTTTTAAATGCACAGTCCCTATCATTAATATATTGCTTGGTGAAGTTCCTTGTTTTTGTCTCTGTGCACAGCTTTTCTCTCATTCATGACTTAGTATTTCTAGGAGGACTTGGGCTAGTTTTGAAAGTGCATAGAATTGGGGCCAGGTGGTGGCGCACCTGGTAGAGCACACATGTTACAATGCACAAGGATCTAGGTTCTAAGCCTCAGGCCCCCACCTGCAGGGAGAAAGCTCCACAAGTGGTGAAGTAGGACTGCAGGTGTCTCTCTATTTCTCTCCCTCTCTATCTCCCCATCCTCTCTGGACTTCTCTCTGTCTCTACTGAAATAAATAAATAAATAAATAAAATACTTTTTATTTTTTATTTTATTTATTTTCTCTCTTGTTGCCCTTGTTTTTTTATTGTTGTTATAGTTATTGTTGTTATCAATGTTATCATTGTTAGATAGGACAGAGAGAAATGAAGAGAGGAGGGGAAGAGAGAGAGGGGGAGAGAAAGAGAGACACCTGCAGACCTGCTTCACCGCCTGTGAAGTGACTCCCCTACAGGTGGGGAGCCGAGGGCTCGAACCGCGATCCTTATGCCAGTCCTTGTGCTTTGCACCATGTGCGCTTAACCTGCTGCGCTACCGCCGGACTACCAATAAAATACTTTCAAAAAGACATTTAAAAAGAAAGTGCATAGAGTCTAGACCATCCTATAAGGCTAAGACCATTTAACCACCATCAATCACATAGGGCCTTAACCATTTTTTGTGTGTGTGTGTGTGCCTCCAGGGTTATTGCTGGGTCTTGGTGCCTACAAATCAACTGCTCCTGGAGGCTGATAGGGGCCAGGCACAAACCTGGTTTGAACACATGGCAGAGTAGCATACTATCCCAGTTGAGCTATTTCCTTGACCCAATAAATACATCTTTATAAAGTGAGAGGAAGAAGAGAACCAGTGCACCAGCTCCTGGGTGATAGCACCAGCCAGGAAGACCCACAGCAAGCCCACCCCAGGGTGAGACAAGGTCCTGCTTCTAGCAGTCAGGCTGGATTTCACACCAAAAGAAAAAGAAGCAGAATGATTAGCCTCAATCTCAAAACTATGGAGGTGTCTTTTAGTAATTTGCCCAGAGGGTGGAGTGGGAGGGGGGGACTTGTTCTTTAGTTTTGGCTTGCTTTCCTTCTTCCCATATGTGAATCATATTGCTATCTTGATGTGTCTCCTAAACAGACCTAGGTGCTTATGGGAACTCATACTTGGCTATCTTAACTTATGACAAATACTGATTGGGGGTTTTGTCATTGAGTTTATTCTCTACTATTGTTGTTCTTCTTATTATTATCTCTATATATTTACTGGATAGACACAGCGAGAAATTGAGAGGGAAGAGTGCTAGAGAGGGTGAGAGGGCGAGAGGATGGTGGTGGCGGGTGGGAGGTAGCCCAGAGGGTTAAGCACACATGGTGTGAAGTGCAAGGACCAGCGTAAGGATCTGGGTTCAAGCTCCCAGCACCCCACCTGCAGGGGGGTCGCCTCACAAGAGGTGAGGCAGGTCTGCAGGTGTCTATCTTTCTCTCGCCCTCTGTGTCTTCCCCTCCTCTCTTGGATTCTCTCTGTCCTATCCAACAACAATGACAGTAATAACAACAACAATGATAAACAACAAGAGCAACAAAAGGGAAAAAAATGGCCTCCAGGAGCAGTGGATTCGCAGTGCAGGCACCAAGCCCCAGCAATAACCCTGGAGGGAAAAAAAAAAAGAGAGAGAGAGAGACAGGGCAAGAGAGGGTGGTCCAGGAAGTCATACAGTGGATAAAGCATTGGACTCTCAAGCATGAGGTTCTGAGTTCAATCCCAGACAGCACATGTACCAGAGTGATGTTTGGTTCTCTCTCTCTCTCTCTCTCTCTCTCTCTCTCTCTCTCCTATCTTTTTCATTAATTAATAAATAAAATTTTAGAGAGAGAGGCAGAGAGACATCTGTAATACTGCTTCATTACTCACAAAGCTTTCCCCCTGCAGGTGGGGGCTGGGGGCTTGAACCCTGGTCCTTGTACATTGTAACATGTGTGCCCAATCACGTGCACCACAACCCAGCCCCTCAACCTGTTTCTTTGGTTTTTTTTTTTTTTGACAAGACTGCCAATTCTTTTATTTCTCCAAACAGCCATTCCAAGTTGCATAAATTGGTCAAAAGTTAATGTTATTTTTTAAAATTTTTTAAACATTAATCAAGTGTTGCATTTAATGAAAATCCTCTGACTGGGGGGGAAAAGGTATGAGACAGAGAAAGCCAGTTATCCTGAACTGAGGTTCTGTCATGGGACACCTCCTTTCCACTGAAGAACAAGTCACTATTGAATCAGTGGAGCTGGGTGCTGTGAGATGTCATCAGGTGTGTGGGTCAGATGCACTTTACTCAGTGAGGCACTTAGAAGTGGGGAACTTGCAGATGTAACATTCCAGTTGGATGGCTGTAGTTTGGGACCCATCCTCCACCCACAGGTGGACACGCTGGCATCAGGTCACTCTAGCTTTTCATCTGTACTGGGATTTGCCAGCAGAAGAAACTTTGGTCTTTGTCATCCTTAAGTTGCCATTCCACCAACAGTTTTCTAGAGGGGTATTCACTCTTTGTGGGCAGTTTATTTAGGTAGCTATAGGTCTTGGTTTTCTGGATGGGGCAGAAAACCATGAATGCCATGCACCAAGGCCATGCTGTTTTGAGACTGAGTATTACTGGTGAAGGTAACATTGACACTGTATGTGTAGGGAAGTTGTAGGGATATGGTGGAGCCTGGTAGTGCTTAACCTGAGAGGTGAGTCTGTCCTGGTAAGTCTCTCTCTCTCTACGGAGGGGTTGAGCAAAGGGGGACACATGAACCTCAAAAGGTTGGCCGCCATATTAGATTTCCCTGCCTCACAAAACATCCTGTATTTTCCCACCTCCGGAAGACAGCATTCCTTAAAACATTAAGCCTGCTCCACCCTGCATTCCTTTTATCAATCTTCTGCTTTGTCTTACAAATGACTAAAGGTTCCCTTCCTAATTCCCTATAGGGTATTGCTAATCTTACCAGTTGAACCCCTAGTAACAGTTGCTGGGGAGGTCCATGCCATTGCTGGCCCCCTTTGCCTTTTCTCTGCTCCTTTCCTAACCATGTATAGTATTGTCAAGCCACTTCCATTTCTGACTTGTCTCTTCTGTGTTCCAACCTGGAGGAGCACCAACCTGGAGGAGCACATGCGGGCAGACCAAGAGGCTGACGCTGGCCATTGCGGTTTGTGCCATGTGGCTTAACCAGGTGTGCTACCACCCTATTCTGGGGCTCTCGGATGAATAAAGAGCTGAATTGCCTTGCCACCACGAGCTTGGTTCTGGGTCATCTCTCTCCCTCGCATCACTAGCCCGGCATGTATGGTTGTCTTTTGGAGAGTCTGCAAGGCACACTGGGACATGGAGTCACTTTTACTTCTTTTATGGTTCCAACAACAGTACCTAATGTCTCTAGAATTCAATGACTGATTATATGATCTCCAAGTTTCCTTCCTGCGCACAAATTTTACATAATGCCTTTCACCTTTTGTTGATCTCTGCACTTCTCCACTTCAGAAAAGTTCTGCTGGAACAATGAGTTCTACAAATTTTTCCGCAGTCGTGGGACTTTAGGGCTCGGCCAGTGCAGAGGCGATGAGGGCTGCAGCCGCCAGAGCACGCATCTCAGTTCTTTCAACCTGGTTTTAAAGAGAGGTATGGGGGAAAGCTGGGGAGATGGTTATGCAAATGACTCTCTGAGCTTCCAGAAGTCACAGGTTCAGCCTCAGGACCACAACCTCAGGAGTTAAGCAGTGCTCTGGTTAAAAAAAAAAAAAATCTAGTTTTTGCTTTGCATTTTCCTGTCATGTAGGAAATATAATAATGTGTTAAATGTTTATTTTATTTTTATCATTATTATTATTATCACCAGGGTTGTTACTGGGGCTTGGTGCCTTCACAATGAATCCACTGCTTCCAGCAACCATTTTTGTTTTCTTTTTTCCTTTCTTTTTGTATTAAATATGACAGAGAGAAATTGAGAGTGAGAGGGAGATAGAAATAGATACTTGGGGGGGCAGGTGGTGGCGCATCTGGCTGAATGCACATGTTACAATGCGCAAGGACCTGGGTCAAGACCCCAGGCCCCACCTGCAGGGGGAAAGCTTTGCAAGTGATGAAGCAGAGCTGAAGATGTCTCTGTCACTCTCCCTCTCTATCTCCCCATCCCTCTTGATTTCTGATTTACTCTATTCAAGAAATAAAGATAATAAAAAAAAAAACATTTAAAAAAATTTAAAAGAAAATAGATGCCTGCAGATCTGCTTCACCACTTGTGAGGCTTCCCACCTGCAACCATGTGTAACCAGCCGGCCCCTATTTAATTTATTTATTGACATGAGAGAGAAGAGAGGGAGAATAAAGAGAGAGAGAGAGAAAGAGAGAGAGAGAAGAGAGGGAGAGAACCAGTGTATTACTCTCGCACAGGCGATGTCAGGAAGCAAACCCAGGACCTCATACTTCTCAGTCCAATACTCTCACATTTCTTATGCAGCATTCCCTGACCTCTGACCAGTTAAGCACTGCTGTGACTAATTCTGGTTCTGGAAACATGAGTGGAAGCAACAGGTGTCACAGTGGTCCCAGTTAGATCCCTCTGCATCATTCCCTCATCTCTCGTCACCTCTGGTCATAATCATCCAACTCAAAGACTGAAGCAGCCTGGATTAACAGGACTCAGAGCAAGGACGAGAGTAATCTATAGTACAGTGTGCGTCAGCAAGAAATAAGCTTGCATGTTTTAAGTCATTATTTGGGGGAGGTTGCTGATTTCAGTATATACCCAGTCAATTTCTCTTCTACTTCCTCTTAGTAGCTTTTTTTCACCTCCTCATCTGTCAATATGCTCAAGTAACTCCAAATGGGTGGCAGGGGTGGGGTGGGGAGGCTTTCATGCGTGGGAAATTGTTCAACTGGTAGATCAACAGCTTTGTATGCTTGAGCTTCCTAGTTTGATCCCCAGCACTGTATGTATCAGAGAGGTGCTCTGGCTTATCATTTTATTTCTCTCTGTGTCTCATGTGAAATTGTCTCTCCTCTGCAATCAGTACAACTTAAGGGGGACGGGTGATGGCACACCTGGTTGAGCACACATGTTACAATGCAAAAGGACCTAGGTTCAAGCCCCTGGTCTGCACCTGCTGAAGGGAAAGCTTTGCAAGTGGTGAAGCTGTGCCGCCACTGCCTCTTGATCCCTCTCTATCCCTCCCTCCCCCTCGATTTCTGGCTATCTCTATCCAATAAATAAAGACAATAAAAAAATTTTTAAAAAACTTTTGTGGTCTGGGAGGTGACCCATGGATAAAATATTGAACTCTCAGGCATGAGGTCCTAAATACAGTCCCTGGCTTCATATGTGCCAGAAGTGTTCTGTCTTTCTTACCTCTCTATCTCATAAGTAAATCTTTGAAAATTAATCTTAAAAATCAAAATTCCCTCATCCTACTATTTCTTCAAATTATATAGCTCCCTGTTCATTCACAGAAACATTTCTGGAAGTAAAAAAAAATCTATATTTGCTACCTCCACTTCCTTACCACCTACTCACTCTTTAATTCCTGGGAATCTACCTTCTGCTTTTCTCATTTTTCAGGAAACAAAATCACTGTGCTACCACCCGACCTCCAATAGTACTTTAATTTTTACCAGAACACTGCTCAGTTCTGGTCTATGATGTTGCTGTATGTTGAGTCTGGAACCTTGGACCTCTGGCATAAAGGTCTTTTGTATAACCACTATAGTGTATCTCCCTACACCAAAAGTAAATCCTGGGAAAGATACACACTCACATTGAAACTTGAATATAAACATGGGGCCACGGAGGTTTCTCAGCAGTCAAGCACTGGCCTTGCATAGGTGAAACCCTGGATTAGATCCCTGGCAGAACATGAGAGCAACAAAGACCAAAACTGTTCAAGCCCCTGGTCCCGGAAAAGCTTCACAAGTGGTAAAGCAGGGCTATAGGTGTCTTTCTGTCTCTCTCACTCACTATCTCTCCTTCCTCTCTCAATTTCTCTCTGTCCCTATTCAAATAAATAAATAAAACTTTAAAAAGATTTTTAAAAAAATAATAAAAAAAGACCAAAAGCTGAGAACAATTCCATGGACTTAATTTTAAAATGCTTGAATACACATGTGGTGCATAGCACAAGGACCAGCATAAGGATCCCGGCTCCCCACCTGCAGGGGAGTCGCTTCATAGGTGGTAAAGCAGGTCTGCAGGTGTCTCTCTTTCTCTCCCCTCTCTGTCTTCCCCTCCTCTCTCCATTTCTCTCTGTCCTATCCAACTGTGGGGTTATGTGTAAGCTTGATAGAGCTTAGGGAAAACTCCCCCCATCCTTGGATGGAGGTCTGGGAAAGACACCCCCTTGTTAGTCTCTCTCACCAAGATGAGCAAAGGGGAAAAACAGTCTCTCAGACTTAGTTCTCCCTTTTCAGACTCTCAATCCCATAGAGATCTCACTACCTCTCCCCACTAACTGCAGGCCACATGGCTGCCTGCTTTAAGGTTCATTTACTCAAAGTTCACCTCATAGATAGAACACACCTTATCACAAACTCCATCATACACCTCAAACCCCATACAAGAGAAATTCCAAACTCTATAGCCTTTGATAACCTATCATGCTCTGTTTATCTTCTCTATATCTCACCCTGATGGCTTAACCCCTATGTTTCTCTCAAATACCTTTAGATAATTAAGTTGCTTGCATCATGGAGAATAATTGTCTTGACCTTTATGTATCTCATAAATCCTGTCACACCAGCCCCCTACCATAGGGACAAGCTGACCTTTAAGAAACCTGTAATTTCTGACATATTTGAAAAAAGTTCTTTGTTTGGTTCTCTATTTAAACCCATGTCCATTTGCTATTAAATTAGAGTGTCCCAATTCTCCCCGGTGTCTCTTGCCTATATCATGTTGTCTCTTGAACAAGCGAGGGAGAACCTGTCGTTTACCTTCCTGGTTGAGAGCTAAACCACGTGAGCTCCAGTATCCAACAATGACATCAATAATAACTACAACAATAAAACAACAAGGGCAACAAAAGGGAAAATAAATAAATATTTTAAATGCTTGAATAATAAGGAATTTTCCCATTTTTGTAGTATTGTTATGAAGAAGGCATACTGGATTTTGTCAAAGGCTTTCTCTGCATCTATTGAGATAATCATGTGGTTTTGATCTTGCTTTTATTGATGTGGTGGATCACATTTATTGATTTCTGTATATTGAACTACCAGCCTTGCACAACCAAACAAACAGACTGCTTATGGAATAGAAGATCTTTACATGCCATACATCAGACAAGAAGCTAATTGTCAAAATACATAAAGAGCTCACCAAATTCAGCAACAAAAATCAAATGATCCCATCCAAAAGTGGGGAGAGGATATGAACAGAATATTCACAGAATATTCACAATAGAAGACATCCAAAAGGCAAACAAACATATGAAACAATATTCCAGGTCATTGACTTTCACAGAAATGCAAATAAAGACAATGAGATACCACTTCATTCCTGTGAGAATGTCATACATTAAAAATGATAGTAACAACAAATGCTGGAGAGGTCGTGGAGACAAAGGAACCCTCCTGCACTGCTGGTGGGAATGTCAATTGCTCCAACCCCTGTAGAGAGGCCAGGAATCATATTAAGTGAGATAAGCAAGAAATAGAAGGATGAATATGGAATGATCTCACTAAGACAGAAGTTGAAAAATTGTGCAATGGATTAAGCACACATAGTACCAACCCCCGTGGTGAGCAGTCTGGACAACTCTCAAAAGGCTAGAAGTGAATCTACCCTATGACCCTGTAATTCCTCTCCTGGGAATATATCCTAAGGAAGCAAACATACTCAACCAAAAAGATCTGTATTTACCTATGCTCCTAGCAACACAATGTTTTGATTTTTTTTTAATTTTGAATTTTTTTTCTTTTTTTTTTTGCCTCCAGTGTTATTGCTGGGGCTTGGTGCTGGCACTGTGAATCTACAACTCCGTGTCCATTTTTATTTTCCTTCCCCTGCTTCCCTCATTTTATTCAATAGGACAGAGAGAAATTGAGGGGGGAGGGGAAGATAGAGAGGGAAAGAGAAATACAGGCACCTGCAGACCTGCTTCATTGCTTGTGAAGCATCCCACTGCAGGTAGGGAGCAGAGGTTCAAACCTGAGTCCTTGCATAGTACTGTGTGTGCTTAAACAGCTATACCACCACCCAGCCCCCTAGCAGCACAATTTGTAATAGTCAAAACCTGGATGCAACCCAGGTGTCCAACAACAGATAAGTGATTGAGAAAGTTGTGAGAGATATATACTATTCAGCTATTAAAAATCATAAGTTCATCTTTACCTCATACTTGGATGGAGCTTGAAGGAATCATATAAAGTGAGATAAGCAAGAAAGAGAAAGATGAATATGAAATGATCTCACTCAGACAGAAGTTGAGAAATAAGAACAGAAGGGGAAACACAAAAAATAGAACTTTGTCTTGTTTGGTGTATTGCACCAAAGTAAAGGACTCTGGGGTGGCAGAAGGGGCACTTTCAGGTGCTTGAGCATGACGGTGGATGAGGATCTATGTGGAGGGTGTGAGACAGAGGGTGGGAGAATATTTTCCAGAAAACAGAAGTTTTGCACATGAACCAACAACTGTCTTTACATGTACACCATTAATCCTCCACATAAAACAAACAAACATACAAACAGAATGGTAGGACTAACCTTGCATACCAGTTTAAAAAAAAAGTCTGAGCTTCATTTGGTGGATCAGAGGGAGACACTGAATGTTTTTGAGCAAAGAATTAAGTAACAGTGATCTTCCAGGAAGATTCATCATGGGAAAGTGAAAAACTGATTAAAAAAAGAGAAGATGCTTCATGATTTGAACAGATGAATGCTAGGCCTAAACTGTTTGAGAGGAGTAGCGTTAGCCAAAGGGCACATGCAAGGGACACAGCAGACATGATAGTTGTGTAGTTTGACTCTTAGTTGGAAAAAAGCAGTTAGCTGATAACCCCCAGCTTCTAACACAACCTTCATCTTCCCACCCATGCTCCACCACGACTGATCATGACCGCATTAACAGAGCCTAGACATTTCTGCCCACGGGGCTGGGGGGTGGGGGTGGGGGCAATCTTTGCTCTAGATCCCCATCAAAGTCTGAGTTTCCCTCACTACAAACCTGTTTCTTTTCTCACTTTTGTTTTATAGGTGTCAGATCAGAGGGCTCCTCAGCGGCCCCCATCTCTCACAGGATCTATACCCTATTCCCTAATTAATATAAAATAATCTGGGAGTAGGGCGGTAGCAGCGGGTTAATCACATGTGGCGCAAAGCGCAAGGACTGGTATAAGGATCCCAATTCGAGCACTTGGCTCCCCACCTGCAGGAGAGCCGCTTCACAAGCAGTGATGCAGATCTGCAGGTGTCTATCTTTCTCTCCCCCTCTGTCTTCCCCTCCTCTCTCCATTTCTCTCTGTCCTCTCTAACAACGACAACATCAATAACAACAATAATAATTTAAAAAAACAAGGGCAACAAAGGGGAAAATAAATATTTAAAAAAATTTTTTTAATAATTTGAAAACACACAAAAAATTCCAGAAGTGAAAATTAAGTTGGTAATACTGAATTAATTGTCTTGGGAAAGCAGATTCTAAGTTTAATTCTTTTAGGCACTACAAAACTAGGAAATAATTTTTTTTTTTTTGCCTCCAGGGTTATTGCTGGGGCTCGGTGCCTGCATCACAAAATCACTGCTCCTGGAAGCCAATTTTTCCCTTTTGTTATCCTGGTTGTTTTTATCGTTGTTGGGTTATTATTGTCGTTGCTACTGATGCTATTGTTGTTGGATAGGACAGAGAGAAATGAAGAGAGGAGGGGAAGAGAGAGGGGGAGAGAAAGATAGACACCTGCAGACCTGCTTCACCGCCTGTGAAGCGACTCCCCTGCAGGTGGGGAGCCGGGGGCTCGAACCGGAATCCTTATGCCCGGTCCTTAGAACTTTGCGCCACATGCGCTTAACCCGCTGCGCTACCACGCGACCCCCGGAAATGAGATTTTAACTATTTATGTATTGAGGGGGGAAAAAAAAAACCAACATCACTTTAGGTCTGAGTAAGGTTCCTTTTTCTCCCTCTTCTCTTTCTCCATCTTCTTTTTTTTAAGACTGTACTTATTAATTAGAGAGATGGGAGTGGAGAAAGAGAAAGAATCAGATATCTCAATGGTACATTCGCTGTCAAGGATCCAACTCAAGACCTCATAGAGCGTTGAAAGCTTCATCCACTGTGTCACCTTCTGGATTGCCTGAGTATTCTACATGCTGAAATATTTTCCCTGCCTTACCTTGAGATTAAATCAAGACTAAAGTGACTTGGGGACATTTCTTTATTTAGAGAAGACTGGTTTTCAAAAGAGAACAGTTTCTTCTCACCATGGAAAATAATAATGAGATGAATGGGAGGAGTACAGCAGTTCTCTGAGATAAATGCTGCAGCTGGAACTCAGCAAATATGAGAGTCAATGTAGGCACTAAAAATATGTTCTCTGGGTAGCAAAAATTTTTGGAGCTTCTTCAAATGTACTCTATGCCTTGTGTTTATGAGACAATTCCATAAAAATAAAAAAAAAAGTTCCTGTCATGGTAGTGTTGAAAAAAAAATGTAGATTTGTATATAAAACGGTCACCCAGTATGCCAACTTGATACTCAGAATGTAACAGAAACACTACATGACAGCCCAGTTAGCACTATCAGCTAAACTGAACCCTCTTCCTGTTTTGTTTCATGGAGGAAGTTCTACCGTCATGCCAGCAGCTGATTTTGTGTCCAAGTTAGATTGGGTGAAATCCTTGGTCACACTGTTTCAGTTGCTCAGTAGTAGAAAAACTTGGGTATCAGAAAGTTACACTAAAGTCGTTTTAAGCTAATGAAGAACTATCTGGTTGACCATTTCATTCCTCTTTTTAATTGCTCCTCATTTGGTCACTTATATGAGGTTAAGTTTCATTGAAACTAGTTTCATTTGAAAAAATAATTGACATACTCCACTATTTTAAGGCATGCCATAAGATGGAATCGTTTCCTTTCGAAATAGGTCTTTGTAGAGGTCAAAACATCTCGGTCATAAAAATCTAAATAATCGTTCCCTCTTGTTTAGCATTTAGAAAGTGACCCCATAGTCCTCTTTAGCCCCTAGTTTAACTCCTGTAAGCATTCCATCTTAAACTTTTCTTCCCCAGAGTATTTTCCTCTTTACTTATTCCAAAGTCTCTTTTTCCTCATACCATCCACATCTCTCTACAACCCTCTTCATTCAACTGAGGACATCACCTCTCACTGCTCTGAGATAACAGAGAACATCAGAAATAGCTCCTGGGTGAAGGGTAGATAGCATGATGGTTATGCAAAGAGACTCTTGTGCTTGAGGCTCCAAAGTCCCAGGTTCAATACCCCACACCACTATAAACCAGAGCTGAGCAGAGCTCTCGTAAAAAAAAAAAAAAAAAAAAAAAAAGTAGCTCCTTTTCTGATTCTCAAATCTCTGATTAGTCCTGCACCAGAATATTTTCCCCCTTCTTCTTTTCAATTTCACTAGACAGAGTGTCTTTCCTCCTGTCATTTCAACCCTGCATTGGATCCAGTCTTTCTCCATATCACCATAGTGCTAATGGATTGTTCTGATTCCAAACAATTCTGTGCTAGTATCTCTTATTGTAGGGTGAGAAATAATTCTTGATTTATACCTTCCTTAACATACTATTGTTTTTCTTCACAAAAAAACTTTTTGAAATACCTCATCTTTCTCTCTCTCTCTCTTTTTATTTCTTTATTGGTAAATTAATGTTTTACATTCAACAGTAAATACAATAGTTTGTACATGCATAATATTCCCCAGTTTCCCATATAACAATACAACCCCCACTAGGTCCTCTGTATACATCATCTTTGCACATTATTTTAAACCTCACTTGTTCCCTCCCTAACAAGTCACTTTTTTCTCCCTCAGAACCTGGGGCCTGGCACATGAGTGATTTCATTGTTCTTGGAATGAGTTTTTCTTTCAGATAGTGACAGAAAGTGACACTTCAGCACCAGAGAGCTTCCTTCAGTGTCATAATATGTTATGCTAGGGTTTGAACCTTTGTCATATGCATAGTAAGTCATAAACCTTACCTGGTTCTGTGTATTACTGTCATAAAGAGCATGTATTTTATGTCTCAACTACTTTTTTGTTCCAACATTGCTTATGAGATTCATCCATATTGTGTCATGCCTTTGTCCACTTTTCCTTCTCCTTGTTTTTTTTTTTCTCATTATTATCTTTATTGGATAGAGACCGCCAAAAATTGAGAGGATAGAGGGAGACAGAGAGAAAGAGAGACAGAGAGGCACCTGCAACACTGATTCACCACTCATAAAGCTTTCCCTCTGCAGGTGGTGACCAGGGGCTCTAACCCAAATCCTTGTGCATTGTAACATGTGCACTCAGCCAGGTGCACCACCACCTGCCCCCCATTCTCCTTGTTAATGTAGTACTTCATTGTGCAAATGTATCACAATGTATCTATTCTAATGATAGGCATTTGAATAGTTCACTATTTAGACTCTTCTGAATAGTGCTGTTATGAATAGTTTAATAGATATTTGGGGGTGAATAAATGTATACACTACTGCTCTATTTTCCACAGTGGCTCTCTATCAGTTTGGATCCTGGAGGAACAACAAATGAAGCTGGGTTTTCTCTTCTCCTACCATGCCACAGAGATTTGGATGGAGAGTGTTCACTAATGTAGCATAACTTGGCCCAAATTATTGATACAACTACGATATTTATCTTCTTCCTGATTTTAATGTGTTGGCTTCCAAAGGTTCACTGTTAAGTCCAGAAATTGATAAAAATGTTTATCACAGTTAAAGGAGTTCCTCTTTTTCTAATTTGATTTTGTCATAAAACACTTTCCCTCACTTATTCTGTAATATTTGTCAGACTGTTGGTTTTTCTGCTTTCATGTGGTGAACTTTACTGGCAGATTTTTCTTTTATTAAAAAAGACATTAATTTTTTTTCTTTTTACATTTATTTTTAATTATCTTTATTTATGGGAAAGAGACAGCCAGAAATTGACAGGGAAGGAGGAAATAGAGGGAAAGAGACAGAGACACCTGCAGCCCTGCTTCACGACTTGCAAAGCTT
Organism: Erinaceus europaeus; assembly: GCF_950295315.1. Lineage (NCBI taxonomy): Eukaryota > Metazoa > Chordata > Mammalia > Eulipotyphla > Erinaceidae > Erinaceus > Erinaceus europaeus. The sequence goes on from NC_080164.1 coordinate 89,002,511, forward strand.
TCTCCCTGCAGGTGGGGACCAGGGGCTTAAACCCAGATCCTTGTGCACTATAATATGTGTGCTCAACCAAGTGTGTCACCTCCTAGCTCCTTATTGGTAGATTTTCTTTTTTTAATTTCTTTTTTTATCTTTATTAATTGGATACAGTCAGAAACCGAGAGGGAAGGGGGTGATAGAGAAGGAGAGAGACAGAGAAACACCTCCAGACCTGCTTCACCACTCGTGAAGCCTCCCCCCTGGAAGTGGGGACCAGGGGCTTGAACCTGTGTCCTTATGCATTATAACATGTGTGCTCAACCAGGTGTGCCACCACCCGGCCCCCTTGGTAGATTTTCTAAAACTGTATGTCCCTAGGGTATGCCCTACTTGATCTTAATTTTTTGTTTAATATATACTTATAGATTTAATGTGCTGGTACATTTTAAAGAACTATTTTAGTATTAATGAAAGAGAGTAGTAGGGTAAGATAAGAGAGAGAAATAACAAAAGTATCACTCTGACACATGCACTAGTAGGACTTAAACTTAGATCTCATACTTGAGAATCTAACATTTTATCCACTGTTACCTCCCAGGTCACTAATTTTCTGGTATAAGAGATTTTCCATTTGTGTTCAAATGAGACTGATTTATAATTTTCTCACTGTTTTTGTTTAAGCTTTATTTTTTATACCATTTTTTTAAAAAAAATTTTATATTTATTTTATTTATTTATTCCCTTTTGTTGCCCTTGTTGTTTTATTGTTGTAGTTATTATTGTTGTTGTTGTTGTTGGATAGGACAGAGAGAAATGGAGAGAGAAGGGGAAGACAGAGAGGAGGAGAGAAAGATAGACACCTGCAGACCTGCTTCACCGCCTTCCCCTGCAGGTGGGGAGCCGGGGTTCGAACCGGGATCCTTATGCCGGTCCTTGTGCTTTGCGCCACCTGCGCTTAACCCGCTGCGCTACAGCCCGGCTCCCTAAGCTTTATTTTTTTATTATTGGATAGAGACAGAGAGAAATTGAGAGAGATGGGGAAGATAGAGGAAGAGACAGAGAGACACCTGCAGACCTGCTTCACTGCCTGTGAAGGGACTCTCCTGCAGGTGGGGAGCCAGGGGCTTGAACTGGGATCCTTACCCCGGTCCTTGCACTTTGCGCCACGTGTGCTTCACCCGCTGTGCTACTGCCCAACTTCTTCTCACTGAGTTTTGAGGTCAAGTATTAAACTTTGTAGTGAACTATAGGAGTGAATCCTGAAAGGAGGACAGAGAGATAACTGAGTTCAAGTCCCTCTCACCACATGGGAACACCATATGACACAGGTGCCTTGTGTCTTTCCCCATCTCTTTTTCTAGCTATCTTAATTTATTTTTTAATTTTTGCCACCAGGGTTATCGCTGGGGCTCGGTGCCGGCACTACAAATCCACTGCACCTGTGCAGCCATTTTTTCCATTTCATTGGACAGGACAGAGAGAAGTTGAGAGAGAAAAGGGTTAGAGAGGGAGAGAGAGAGAGAGAGACACCTGCAGACATGCTTCACCGTTTGTGTAGCTTCCCCCTTGCAGGTGGAGGGCCAGGGCCTCAAACCCAGATCCTTGCAGGGGTCCTTGCACTTCTGACTATGTGGCTTAACAGGGTGTGCCACCACCTGGCCCCCTCTTAAATTATTTTTTTAAGCTAGAGACAGAGAGGTACAGAGGGAAACAGAGACAGAAAGAGAGGGGCTGGGTGGTGACACACCTGAGTAAGTGCAAATGTTACCAAGCAAAAGGACCCAGGATCAAGTCCCTGGTTGCCTCTTAGATGAGGAAGCTTCATGAGCTCTCTCTCTCTCTCTCTTTCCTTCTCTATCGCCCTTGCCTCTCAATTTCTCTCTGTCCTATCAAATAAAATAAATAAATAAATAAATAAATAAAGCTAAAATATTAAGAGAGAGAGAGAGAATATAGCACTGAAGCTTCTTTCAGTGCAGTAGGGGCTTGGCTCAAACCTAGGTGATGCACATGGCAAAGCACTGCACTATGGAAGTGAACTATTTCACTAACCCTCTAGCTATCTTAAATTAAGGGAAAAAAAAGAATCTTTGGGGAGCAGTGTAATTGTGCAGGTACAAAGATAAATAAAGATAAGAAAGAATTTTTAAAAAGGGCAAGTACAGTGTCATTCTTTGTATAATCTCAAATGTGGTATTTAGGAGGCACTCAATAAGTGTTAATAAGTACATAATTAATGGTTATTAATATAGAGAAACAGAGATTTGATACATTAGCCCCCCTTATGAGTCTGTACATTTCTAAAGATATTCTGCTTAGTACAAAGAAAGAGATAGCCACGGTAGCACTTTTAGGATCAGATAAAGTATGAATGCCTTGCAGGCGATTCAAATTCTTCATGCAAACCATTCCATTCTCTGTGAGCAAGGCCTGTTCTATTTATACATATAAAATCTGGGTGTAAGTGGAAAGAGTATGCATCCTCTTTGTGCATTAGTTATTATCTCTCCACCAACTCTATTGTTAATTTTTTCAACTACCATTAAAAAATTAATGTCTCTACAATATTTGACTATGAAGGGAGCTGTGACCTCCTACACTGTTCACAGCTTGTTAAGAGGAAGAAACAAAGAGTTCAATGATGCTGGAATTTTCCTTTTCACACTTTAAATGTTGAATTGGTGTTTTAAAAAATTATAAATTATGAATGATCTTTTTACTTATCAAATAAACACATTTGAGGACATAGGCACCACAAATGGCCACCTAGATAACATGAGAATTTTCAAATAGTTCTTGGTTCAGGGAGATAGCAAAATGAGTTTCACATCTGAAAAAAACAAAACAAAACAGAAAATAGCTCTTTTTGCATCAGACTTGCATGACTAAGACTAGATTCAATTCCCAGTCCCACATGAACTGGAGTATACCACCTTATACCAGAGTCTTCTCTCCTACCCTCCTCTCTCATAATAAATAAGTTAATAGACAATTCATAAAAATAAAGAAAACTACTACTCTATTAAAATGGGCACAACAGCTCTTTTTAAGAAACTTATTTAATGAGAGAAAGAGTCCAGAGCATACCCCAAAGTTTCAGTGTTGTGTGTTTCTCCCCTGACCCACTTCTGTCTATATCTTAAGGGGGGGTGGCTGGAGAGATAGTGTAATGGTTATGAAATAACTTTTATGTCTGACGCTCTATAAATCCTAGGTTCAATCCCCAGCACTACTATAAGCTGGAGCTAAATAGTGCTCTGTTTAAAAAAGAAAGGAAATTAAGAAACTTATGAAGCAATCCATAGACCTGCAACATGTACTATTCCAATGCTATCTGTATAGGGCAATAGTATATTAATTGCTCCTTCCTTAAGAGTTGACTGGTACAAAGAATTTTAGTTGTCTCCAGGGTTATTGCTGGGGTTGGTGCAGGCACTATGTATGAATCCATTGCTCCTGGTGGCCAGTTTTTCCAATTTATTGGATATGACAGAGAAAAACTTAAAGAAGAGGGAGGGAGGGGAGAGAGGAGGGAGGGAAGTATTGGGGGGGGAGAGGGCTGCATACCTGCTTCGCTGCTTGTGAAGCGTCATCTCTGCAGGTGGAGAGCCAGGGGCTCTTAGTACTATGTGTGCTTAACCAGGTGTGCCACCACCTGGCCCCCTGATACAAAAATTTATTCCCTAGGATAAATAAATAGGAAAATGTGTATGATTGTCTCTTTAATATATAGAAAAATAACCAAAAGAGAAACCACTACAAAGTTAGATACTAAGAAACGATTGAGCAACCTAGAAGGTTGCATAGTGGACACGGCATGGGGTCCTGAGCACAGTCCCTGGTAAAACAGCAAATGAGGGGACGGGCAGTGGAGCACCTAGTTAATTAACAGCGCACAAGGACCCTGTTCAAACTCCTGGTCCCCACCTGCAGGAGAAAAGTAGTGTGAAGTAGTGTTGCAACTGTCTCTTTATTTTTCCCTCTCTATCTCCCCCTCAATTTCTGTCTCTATCCAATAACAAATAAATAAATATTTTTTTTTTTTAAAAAAGGGTGGTACTGCACCTGGTCGAGCGCAAGTTACAGTGCACAAGGACTTGGGTTCAAGCCCCTGCAGGTGGGAACCTGCAGGGGGAAAGCTTTGCAAGTGGTGAAGCAGGGCTGCAGGTATTTGTCTCCCTATCTCCCCCTTCCCTCTCAATTTGACTTTCTTCACCCAGTACATAAATAAATAAAATTAAAATTAAAAAATTACATTAAGGGGATCAGGCGGTGGTTAAGTGCACATAGTACAAAGTACAAGGGCCTGCGCAAGGATCCCAGCTGGAGATCCTGGGCCCCCCACCTTCAGGGGAGTCGCTTCACAAGTGGTGAAGTAGGTCTGCAGGTGTCTCTCTCTCTCCCTTTCTATCTCCCACTCCACTCTCAATTTCTCTGTCCTATCCAATAATTAAAAAAAAAAAAAAAAAAAAGGAAAAATGACCTCCAGGTACAGTACCGAGCCTCAGCCATAACCCTGGAGGGGGAAGAAAAAAATATTTTAAAAAACCAGTAAATGAATTAGGTTTTAATATCTAACCAGGAAGGGAAGTTGAAGTCTTGGACCTTACAGAGTTGGAAGTAAAACACTAAATAAAAGCTGAATTCTAGAAGGGTTGAATTCCCAGATCTTAACTTGTATAAAACAAAAAAAATCCAAATGTACACTAGCTAAAAAGTGAACATAATCGGAAAGTCAGGTGGTAGCGCAACGGGCTAAGCGCACATGGCGCAAAGCACAAGGACCAGCTTAAGGATCCTGGTTAGAGTCCCCCTTCACCCTTCCCCCCTCCCCGCCTTCCCACCTGCCGGGGAGTTGCTTCACAAGTGTCTATCTTCCTCTCCCCCTCTCTGTCTTCCCCTCCTCTCTCCATTTCTCTCTGTCCTATCCAACAACAATGACAATAATAATAACTACAACAGTAAAACAACAAGGGCAACAAAAGGGAGTAAGTAAATAAATAAAAAGTGAACATAAATGTTGATAAATTCCAAGACTGTGTGGACCTGGTTCAAGTAAAGAAAAAAATTAGTCTTGGTCACACAGGACTTCCACAGAGTAAAAGAAGACATCTGTGATGCAGGATGTAGTGCAGTGGATAAAATACTGGACTATCAAGCATCAGTTCCCATGTTCTATCCCTAGCATCACATATGCCAGAATGATGCTCTGGTTTTCTCTTCCTTTTTTTTTTTTCTTAATCAATCTTTGTTTATTGGATAGAGATAGCCAGAAATTGAAAGTGAGTGAGAGAGAGATACCTGTAGACCTACTTCACCAGTTGGAAAGCCTCCCCCCTGTAGGTGGGAACCAGGGGCTAGAACCCAGGTCCTTGTGCTTTGTAACCTCCTCTTTTCTATTTATTTTTATTTTTTGATTTTTTAAAATCAACTGAAGTTGGTCTCAGTAATACAAAAAGCCATATAGCATGACGAAGTGGTTCACTATGAAGAAAAGTTAACACACACATCTGAGTTTGCCAGAATAGAAAGTATGTCTACTACTCATGACCACAGAATGTGAGCTCAGATCTACAGGGATGCAGAGTCACATAGGCTCCTACGCTGAATATGGGCCCCAGATCAGATCAAATCGTTGGGGCTTCCAGTCAATAATATTTATACACCTTTCCCATATTTGGGAGCTACTCTCTTCCCTAATCAGCTTTCTGGTCCTTTTTCTAGCCATGACATCATCTCCCTAGACAATAATTTGGACCCACCCAGATGTCAGGCTCAGGAAAAAATAAAATAAAACTAGTATAGTCATGGGATTTTTGGAATAGAACTAAAATAGGCCTACTACCTACAAAACAGAACCCCCCCCCAATTCTTCATCTGAACTATTCCAACCTTTAGGTTCGTGATTAGTCAACAATTTGTTTAGCTTTATATGTTAACTTATTTTTCAGCCACCAATTTCAAGATGCCAACCGACCTCCCTGGGCAGACATCCCCACCAATGTGTCCTGGAGTCCAACTTCCCCAAAGCCCTTCCCCACTAGGGAAAGAGAGAGGCAGGCTAGGAGTATGGATCGACCTGTCAATGCCCATGTTCAGTGGGGAAGCAATTACAGAAGCCAAACCTCCCACCTTTTGCACCCCATAAAGTCCCTTGGCCCATGCTCCCAGAGGGATAAAGAATAGAAAAGCTATCAGGGAAGGGAAGGGAAGGAGATACGGAGTTCTCAGTTCTGGTGGTGGGAATTGTGTGGTGCTGTACCCGTCCAATCCTATGGTTTTTGTCAGTGTTTCCTGTGTTTAAAAAAGAAAGTATGTCTAAACATGATTGTCCTAAAATAATTATGTCTTAAATGATTAAAGATGTCCTTAGAGTCATAAAGTACAAAAATCAGTAAAGACACAACAAACAGATTTGGGCAAAAAAATTAAAAGTTTCTTTTTATTTGCTTTTGAGGTAACTTCAGTTTACAAGACCATAATGTTTTAGAAGTACAATGTTAAACATCTCCAAAATATCTTAGCACCCACACCACCAAGGTACTAAATTCCTCTACAAAAGCCCACTGGACCCCTTCCACCCTTGCAATCCAATTCTTCACACCCCACCCCACCTTGCCCTGCTTTCCCTTTGGCAACCTTAATCCTCCAATTATAAAACCAAATGGCTGTCATTATCAAACTGTTTAACTTGCTTTGTTCCTTTATTTACCCACAGGGGTGAGATCCTTCTATGTTCCTTTTTCTCTAAATCCTTTTAGTACTTTTTTTGTAGGGATAGCTTGGTGGTAGTAAGTTCCTTTAGATGCTTGTTGGTCTAGAAAGTTCTTCATCACTTCTTTAAACCTGAGTGATAGCTGAGCTGGACATAATATCCTTGAGTGGAAGTCTTTTCCCTTTAGAAATTGAATATATCCTGTCAGCCTTTTATCCTGGCTTTCAGAGTTTCCATTAAGAAAGCAGCTCTGGGGCCAGGCGGTGGCATGCTTGGTTAGGTACACACATTATAGTGCACAAGGATTCAGGTTCAAGCCCCTGGTCCCCACCTGCAGGGGGAAAGCTTCACTAATGGTGAAGCAGGGCTGCAGGTGTCTGTCTCTCTCCCTTTCTAGCTTCCCCTTTCAATTTCTGTCTCTATACAATAATAAACAAACAAACAAACAAATAAATAAAAGCAGCTCGTAGTCTTTTGGGGGTTCCCTTGTGCTTACATTTCTCTTGCATCTTCTAAAACTTTCCCTTAATCTTTACTAGTTTATTATGTGCTCTGATGAATTTAGGTTTAGATTTCTTTATTCTCTTATTTTCCTCCTCCTCTTTTTTCTCCTAGAACTTCCTGGATCTGAGGGTCTATCTTCTTCCTTTAGTTTGGGAAAATTCTCAGTCAATATTTCTTCAATTGAGAATTTTTTCCTTTCTCTTCCCTTTACCTTTTAGACTCTATATAATGATGCTTTTGATATTGTTTTTGTCATTCAGATAGATCACAGCAGCAAAGCTTCCTTCAGTTAAGTGGTGGTTGGGCTTGAAACTGGAGAGTATCCAAGTGAACAATTTTGCTGGCTCTGATACAATGTTATTCCTCTTGATATTATCCCATGATTTCCTATATTTTCATTTTAGTTTTTTTTTTTTCTCCCTGGACTGCCTTTCTTCTGCTCTCTCTCTCTCCCTCTCTCGCCACCAGGGTTATCTCCGGGGTTCAGTGCCAGGACTATAATTCCACCACTCCCAATGGTCATTTTTTTCTCCCCCTACCCCCATTTCATTTGATAGGGCAGAGAGAAGTTGAGAGGGGAAGGGAGATAGAGAGGGGTAAGGGAAAATGTCTTGAAGACCTGCTTCACCACTTCTGAAGCATCCCCCTGCAGGTGGAGAGTAGGGGCTTGAACCAGAGTCCTTGTGCATGATACCATGTGCACTCAACTGAGTACACCACCTGGCCCCCTTTCCAGTTTTTCTTGATGGTTTCTTCTACCCTACCCTTCATCACTTAAAAACTTGGCTTCTGTATTTCTGCATGTGGACATTTCCACTTCTAACTTATTATTTTCTTTACCACTGATTTGTTATGATTTTTCTCCTTTTTTTCTCTGTTTGTTGACTTCTTTTCCATTGAACCTCTCATTTCACTAAGCAACCATAGTTTCAATGTCCTCTTTAGGAAGTTTACATATGTCTATTCAATCAAGGGTTTTCTCTCAGTATTGTCTTGGCCTAACCATCTTGGTCATTTCCTCTCCCTTACATGTATGTATGTATGTATGTATGTATGTATGTATGTATGTATGTATGAGAGAGAGAGAATATGAGTCAGAGCATCACTGTGGCATATGTGACTCAAGGGATCAAACTCCACATCTCATGCTTAAGAGACACCATCTCCCCCAGACAATATGTTTAGCCCACTTTCATGTTAGCTGTCAGGCTCAGACAAAAATTAGTAAAGTCATGGGCCCTTTGGAATATACCTAAAATAGACCTACTAGCTTTTTCCAGAATGGAGACCACAATCTTATTCTGCAATATTCTTGCCTTTAGGTTCATGATTAGCCAACAATTTGTTCTGCTTTATATCTTAATGCTTTTTTAGACACTAAGTTGCAAATGCTGCCATGTCAACCTGACTTCCCTGGGCATACGACGTCACTAATGTGTCCTGGAACCCCACCTCTCCCTAGCCCTGCCTCACTAAGAAAAGACAGAAACAGGCTGGATTGACCTGACAACGCCCATGTCCAGAAGAGAACTGATAACAGAAGCCAGACCTTCCACCTTCTGCACCCCATGATGATCCTGGGCCCATGCTTCCAGAGGGATAAAGAATACGAAAGCTGCTTTACTGTTGATGCCACAAGTAGGGATAAACAGACTTAGTTTATTCTGCTATCTTGCCCCTACTACTCTCATTTATTTATTATTTTATTGATAGGACAGAGATGGAAAGGGGAGATAAAGAGGGAGAGACAAAGAAAGACACCTGCAGCACTGCCTTACTTGTGAAACTTCCCCCCACATACAAAGACCTGAGAGTTGAACTAGGGTTCTTGCACATAACAACATGTGTGTTGAACTGGGTGCACCACTGCCTGCCCCCTCAAATATAATTTTTTTGAGATCTCTTACTTCTTTCTTAGTTTTCTCTAATTTGTCGTCTATCTTGCTAATTCTGTTTTTTGTCTCATTTATTCTATTCTCTCTCCCCTCTGTTGTTTTCTGTATCTCAGCTATTTTGTTACCCTGTTCCCTCAAATATAATTTTTAAAATAAAAAATAACAACCATGGGAATTAGAAGCTCAATAGGTAAGTTAAACAATGAATCAGATAAACAAAGAATTCTAAGAATTAGGCGTAGATTGAAAAAGTAATCCAGATCGACCACAGTCAACGCCCATGTTTAGCGGGGCAGCAATTACAGAAGCCATACCTTCCACCTTCTGCAACCCACAATGACCTTGGGTCCATACTCCCAAGAGGGATAAAGAATGGGAAAGCTATCAGGGGAGGATACAGAGATCTGGTGGTGGGAATTGTGTGGAGTTGTACCCCTCCTATCCTACGGTTTTGTTAATGTCTCCTTTTTTAAATAAATAAATTAATTTTAAAAAAAAAGAAAAAGAAAAAGTAATCCAGAATGAGGCAGAGAGACAAATACTCCAAAAGATAAGTACAAAATATGTAGCTTGGAGGGCTGGGTGGTAGCACACCAGGTTGAGCGCACATGTTACAGTGCACAAGGACCCATTTAAGCCCTTGGTCTCTACCTGCATGGGGAAAACCTGCATGGTGAAGCAGGGCTGTAGGTATCTCTCTGTCTCTCTCCCCTTCTATCTCCAGTTCTCCTCCCAATTTCTGGCTATCTCTATCCAATAAATAAATAAATATAATAAAAATATATAAGGATCTTTTAAGAAAAACAAATTCAGAGCCAGCGACATATTGCAGTGATAAAGCAACGAATTCATATCTCAGGTCCCAGAGATCCCAGATTTAATCCTTGGCACTGCTTTACGTGACAGTTGAACAATTCTCTGGTCTCTCTCTCTTCTCTTGTATAAAAACAAGTTTTAAATAATTTTAACTTAAAAAAAAAAAAAGAAACATGTGGCTAAGAGGTGGATAAATCATTGGACTCTCAAGCATAGGGTTTCAAGTTCAATCCCTGACATTGCATGTGCCAGAGTGATGCTTCAATTCTCTTTCTCCCATAAATAAATCAATATTTAGGGAGGCTGGGGAAGAAAACAAATGACATAAAAAGAGCTATGGAAAGAGAAGAATAAAGAGTAAAATGTTATTCCTTTTATTCCAGTTATCTGTATATTCTGATCTTCCTACCAAGAACAACAAAAGAATTTTAAGGTTGTCTACTTTTGTTGCCTCCATTTACTTACTTTCTATTCTACATTGTCATTGTAATCAGGTTTCTGTTTCCTCAGTGCAACACCACTGTTTTTATCACTAATTCAATAAGCTCTTTCTGGTTTTAGTTTCATTTGACCTGCTCATCACCTTTCATTTGATTTTTTTAATATAGTTTCTATCTGAAACACAGTTTTTTTCTGACTTAAAAAATTTTTTTTTTTATATTTATTTTCCCTTTTGTTGCCCTTGTTGTTTTTGAAACAGTTTTTAGGATTGTTCCCTTTGTTGGAATCCCTTCTGTCTCCTTGACTACTTCTTGATAAATATATATATATATATTTTTTTTAATTGCCATCAGAGTTATTGCTGGCACTAGGTGCCACCACTACCAGCAGCTACTCTTTCCCATTTTTCCCCCTTCTACTTTTTATTGCCTAGGACGGAGAAATGAGAGGGAGGGGGAGATAGGGAGAGAAAGACAGACACAGACCTGTTTTACTGCTCATGATGTGTCCCCTCTGCAGGTGGGGAGTGGGGGCTCAAACACAGTTCCCTGAACTTGGTAGTAGGTATGCTTAACAGGGTGTCACTTGGGAATAGTATTTATGGTTTCTCTCCTTTTTCTCTTAAAATACAGGGTTCTCTAGCCTAGGAAATGTCGCAGTAGGCAGAGCCCCATATTTGCAAGTGTGAGGTCTTGTGTTTAATCTCACATGTAACAAGAATGATGCTCTAGTCTTTTCCCACCACCTCAATTAACAAATAAAATACATCTTTAAAAAAAAAAAAAGGGTTCCTCAGAGTTCAGTCAAGGGTCCTATTCTTTTCATGCCATTAAGTTAGAAGTGGTTCTAATGCTAGCAAAATATTAACCTGTATAAATCTTAAGGACACAATAACTAAATGCTAATACTTCAGCCCTTCCTTTCTCCCTTTCTTTCTTTTTAAAAAATATTTACTTATTCATTTTCCCTTTGTTTTTGCCCTTGTTTTATTATTGTAGTTATTATTGTTATTGTTATTGATGTCTTCATTGTAGGATAGGACAGAGAGAAACGGAGAGAGGAGGGGGAGATAGAGAGGGAAGAGAAAGATAGACACCTGCAGACCTGCTTCACCGCTTGTGAACCGACTCCCCTGCAGGTGGGGAGCCGGGGGCTTGAACTGGGATCCTCTCATCGGTCATTGTGCGTTGCGCCACCTGCGTTTAACCGCTGTGCTACCGCCCGACTCCCCTCCCTTTCTTTCTTATTTATTTATTTATTTATTCCTTTTTGTTGCCCTTGTTGTTTTATTGTTGTTACTGGATAGGACAGAGAGAAATGGAGAGAGGAAGAGGAAGACAGAGACGGGGAGAGAAAGACAGACACCTGCAGCTTGCCTCACCGTTTGTGAAGCGACGCCCCTGCAGGTGGGGAGCCGGGGGCTCGAACCGGGATCCTCACACCGGTCCTTGCGCTTTGCGCCACCTGCACTTAACCCACTGAGACTCCCCCCCTCACTTTCTTCCTTTCCACTAGTCAGCTCTAGCTTATGGTGGTGGTGTGAGGTACAATCTGTGGCTTCAGTCTCTGGCATGAAAATCTTTGCATAACCATTAGGCTATCTTCCTCACCTCTCTTTCTCTATTTATTTCACACTCGATAGAGAAAACAAACCAGTGTACCACCTCAGTACGTTTCACAGTGGGGATAAAACTCAGAGCCTCAGGCATGCAAGTCCAACCCTCTACCCTCTCCAGCTTTTCCTTCAGCCACCCTATATAAGCCTGTCCAGGCAGTGCTCCTAGCAGCTTCTGGTTTGGCACTACCCAATTCCATTCGACTTTTGCTCAAATAAACTCTTACAATTTTTAATATACCTTTTATATTTTTAATATTACCTTTTAACAGTGTTTATGTTTCATTTTTCCAATTCATCTATATCCCAGCTTAGATGGACGCTTCCACTTTAGATTCATGTCAAAATACTCACCCATTCCTTTGGTATTCTGCTTTCAAAGTAGCAGGCAAGTTTTGGGGGTGGGGTCATTCTTGATCTCAAGGAAAGCTTTCACTTTATTTATTTCTTTTTCCTTTAGAATCTGCAGACCTGCTTCACTGCCTATGAAGAGACTCCCCTGCAGGTGGGGAGCCGGGGCTCGAACCACGATCCTTACAAGGGTCCTTGCGCTTTGCGCCACGTGAGCTTAACCTGCTGCGCTACAGCCCGACTCCCAGGGTTTCACTTTCTATTCTGCTTCTTGAAGTCAGAAACCTGTCCCTGACCTGACTCTTCCTTCTCTGGCTTTTTCCATATTCAATCAGTGGCCAAGCCCAGGCAATTACTGAAATAACTCTCAAATAATTTTAAGTGATATCCAGGTCCTGACATCACATTGTCCTCCAGTTTCTAATCTTGTCTGTTCCACTTCATTCTCCACACACAACCAAGAGTGATTTTTAAAAAATGTACTTTGTTTAAAATCTCTGGAAGCTTTTGGGTCCCTTTAAGCTCTAAAGACTCTCTAGTAGGCTGGAGAGAGATAACACAATGATTATTTAAATAAAAAAAAAAAAAAGACTTTCAAGCCAGGACTGGAAGATAGCATAGTAGGTAGATAAACTTAATGTCTGAGGCTCTGAGGTCTCAAAGTCAATCCCCAGAACCACAAGGCAGAAGTGAGCTGGTGATATCATTTTTTACATAAAAAAGGGGGGGCAGGCGGTGGCGCACTTGGTTGAGTGCATATGTTAGTTTCATGTGCAAGGAAGGATTCGGGTTCAAGCACCTGGTCCCCACCTGCAGTGGCGGAAGCTTCACAAGTGGAGAAGCAGTGCTGTCGGTGTCTCTATCTCCCCCTGCCCTCTCTCTTTCTCTGTCTCTAACCAATAAATATCCAACAAATAATAATTGAAAATATCCATTTTACCCCCGAGGCATCAAAGGTCCGAGGCTCAGTCTCCAGCATCATCATAAAACCAGAGCAGAGTAGTGCTCTGGTAAAATAATAATAGTAATAATAATAAAAAACAGGCTGTAGCATTTCCTTTTTCTGTTTCAGTCCTTCAACTTTCCTCTTTTGCAGACTTCAGCCATTCTGAACTTTGTGCATCCCAAGACCTGCAGCTGGAGTCGACATTTCCCCCGCTGCTCTCCTTGCTTTTTTTAACCCATCTGCACTCAGCATCCCTTCCAGGACGCACCCTAAATAAACCCAGGCGGGTCACCCTCCACTGTCAACTCTGCTCCAGAGGTGCCGGGGGCGGGTTCCCGGGTCTGTGGCTGGGCTCCCCTACAGGTCCCCGCGGGGAGGAAAGTGCTTTGAAACTTTCCGTCTCTTTCGCCTCACGGGAGCTTCGGACACCGAACGGCCCTTTGGATGAGTCTATGTTGGGCTGAGGAGAAAGGTAGAGAGACGGGAGCCGGACGGGACCGAGCGGGCGGCTGTTTCCTGCTCCGCGGGGTCGGGCGCTAGGCCGCGGCGCCCACCCTCGAGGAGCGCGCGCGGCCCCCGGCGCGGAAGGACAATAGCTTGGAACTCAGCCTCGCGTTTCCGGCGGGCCAGTCTCGCGCTAGGCCGGTGAGGCCCGGGGTGGGGGGCTGCGAGCCCGGGTCCTCGCCGAGGAAGGCGCGGCCGCAAGGAACCCCCCAGTCGCAGCCGCAGCCGCAGCCGCCGCCGCCGCCGCCGCCGTCGTCGTCGTCTCAGCTGCCGCCGTCGGCCCCTACGACGCCGTCACCCCACCCCGCCCCGCCCCGCCTCGTCTCGCCCCGCCCCGCCCCGGAAGTGACTTGAGGCCGGTCCGGAACCTCCGGGCCGGGCGGCTGCAGCGTCACTAGCAGAGCTGGTGCTGAGCGGGCGGAGCGGCCGCCGCCGCCGCCAACGAACCGGGGACCGCGCGTGGGCCAGGAGCGCGCCGGCCAGGGGAGGGGGTCCCTGCGGTCGGGCCGAGGGCGACGGGCCGCCGGCGGCCGCGGGGCGACGACGACGCCGCGAAAGAGGCGGAGCCCGCAGAGGGGAGGGGGCCGGGGAGGGCTCGGGGGGCTGCGAGCCGGGGGGTTGTCCCTGGACTCATGGAGCCGGCCGAGCGGGCGGGCGGCGGGGAGCCCCCGGAGCCGGGCGGGTGTTCCGGGCGGGAGCCGCGGGGCTTCGTGCCGCAGAAGGAGATCGTCTACAACAAGCTGCTGCCCTACGCCGAGCGGCTGGACGCCGAGTCCGACTTGCAGCTGGCCCAGATCAAGAGCAACCTGGGCCGGGCGGTGCAGCTCCAAGAGCTGTGGCCGGGGGGCCTCTTCTGGACCAGGAAACTCTCCACGTAAGTGTCCGGGTGTCTGGGGTGTAGGGCGGCTCTTTGTCCGCACGGCGCCGCCGGACCCTGCCCAGGTGCCCCGTCGGACCTGGGGTTGCCTGCAGCCGCTTCCCTGCGGGACCTCCCGGCCCCGCAGCTGCACCCCAATAGCTGCCCCCCCCCCAGCTGCACCGCAACAGCTCCGGCTGTGGTCTCTCAACCTGCTTGGCCTCTGGTGGGGGGGAGGTGTTGGGGGGCAGACCCAAGCTGTCTCCCTGGACTTTCGACCCTTAGAAGGGACACAGAGTGCTCGTCTTTGGGGGAGCTGCTTTGGATTTGGGGTGCTTATATGTCCCCCAGCGGTCCCCCGCCTCTCCGAGCTTTGGCCGGGCGCCTGGTAACTTTGTGAATGGGAAGGAGGCCGCAGGGCACCAGCAGGTTCTGCTCTGCGGGGCCTCCCCCGTCCCCCCCACTTGGTGTATTTGATTGGGGAACCGATGGGTTTCAAGTCAGCTTCTCAGGGCAGGTTCTTTCTGCTCAGCCTCTGAATCCTGGGAAAGTGTGTGTTGGGCTGCTCCTGCTGTCATAGCATTTCTTTTGGAAATAATACGATAAGTAGAGGAGAGGGAGAGAAGGAGGAGGGGGGGAGAACTGAGAGGTTGCCCTCCGGGCATTTTTATCTCTAGGTTTGTTATGATTTTTTTTACTCTCGCTGTTGAAAGAATTTTCGGGAGTTGTCTTCGTTTTGTTTTTTTTGTTTTTTGTTTTTTTTTTTATGATTTTTGTAGGCAGTAGTTGTGGAGGTGCGGCTGAAATGGGGTGAGGGGAAACGAAGATAACCCGAGCAAGACTCCCGTTTGCAGGGGGAAGTTGGAGATTGCTAGCTGCTGCATTTTTTTCAGTGTGTCAGAACTTTGAAAAGAGTTGGTGTATCTCGTCTGGTTAACTGTACATGAAACTTGGTGACATTGTCTGTTAAGCCTGTGGGTACGGATGGGTGAGCACAGAAGTCACTTAGCCAGTGTTTACCCAAATACTCCGAGTGAACTGGGTGATGACTCAGGGCTTTGAAACGCACAAGTATTCTCCGCTTTCCTCACTGGAGGACTCTTATTATCGACCAGACCTTGGGAAGCTCCTGACAAATTTCTCATCTCCTCTTGAGGGTTGGTTGTGGTGGAGACAGTTGCGCTTCCCCCCCCCCCCCCCAAAGAAGCAAAGCTAAAAGTTGCTTTGCCCTTTACAAAGAATGACCATAAAATGTCAAGGTTAACAACTCTTCTTGACTGAAGTATACAAAAGTTTGTATGTTAGAGTTGGAGTGTATGTGTGTGTGTGTGTAACGCATCAGAGAGAAGAACCACTTTTCTTGAAAATAGAAGAATGCTGCAGTGATTAAAATTCAAGTGATTTTTTTTTTCCCTCCAAGCACGGTGTTTTTACAGTGAAAATAAGGTTTCTTCATCAGTTGTAGTACTTACTCAGTTGGTTACTTGAATTTTATTTGCCATAGAAAAACAACTTCTTTTAGATGGATAATACCGAATTTTATCAGTATGTGCATGTACACCTGTCTTGGATTTATAGATCTAGAATCTATACAAGGTATACTTTAGCACTGTTTTCTAACACATTGTTACCAAGCTTGGTATATTATAGCCTGTAATTTTGTCGTTTTTGCCTCATTAGGTACAAGTAGCTTTTCCTAGAAAGCACTAAAAATACTGTGGAGGCAGTTCTTAAGATTTAAGGCAAGACTGAAGTTTGATGGCTTAATAATCCGTGAAATTCCCCCCCCCCCAAGTGAATTAGCAAGAAATTAAGGAGGATTTTTTTACTTTGGAATAGTGATTAAACACTGCAATCTGATTCTTGGGATTGTACTATAAAACCTTTTGTATCTGGTAAGGCTTGCTGTGATCTTGGGTGTGTTTTTCTTTTTTCCCAAGTCATGTTCATGTGACCTGCTTTTAGTTGGACTTGTTTTTTGTTGTTTTTTTTCCCCTTAATCCTTGTCTGCACTGCACAAGTATACATCTGGATGAAACCAAACTTGTAATAAAAAACTGTTAAGTACCTGAATAGTGCTCAGATTTGATCCTTTACAGAAGAATGGAAACTAGCAATGAAAATAGTCTAACTTGTGGGGAGTCGGATGGTAGCGCAGTGGGTTAAGCGCACTTGGCTCAAAGGGCAAGGACCGGCTTAAGGATCCCAGTTAGAGCCCTTGGTTCCCCACCTGCAGGGAAGTTGCTTCACAGGCTGTGAAGCAGGTCTGCAGGTGTCTTTCTCTCCCCCTCTCTGCCTTCCCCTCCTCTCTCCATTTCTTTCTGTCCTATCTAACAACAACATCAATAACAACAACAATAATAACTACAACAACAATAAAAAACAAGGGCAACAAAAAGGAAAATAAATATATATATAAAAAAGAAAATAGTCTGACTTGTGCCATTAGCTCTGGGACTGTGGGAAAGTCACTTAAACAGGTGTTTCAGTATTGCAGAGAACTGATTAGACTGGAGGATATTATACCAGACAGCCAATCTTACTCAATCTTTTAGGGTTTCATTTTTTTCCAGCCCACAGTAAGCTTGTGTGTTTCTCTACAAAGATTGTTGGAGCAGTTTGTAAAGTACTGGCAGTAGTTCATAGATAAATGCATTCCAAAGGATCAGTGTCTATGTGAGGTCTGTGGTGGGGTTGCTTTGGGTCTGGGAGAAACTCGGGCTCTATTTCTTGACTTTTTTGTATTCCTCATTTTAGTAGTTACTGCATTTCTCTTTTCTCCAAAAAGTCACTTTATTGGGGGGAGGGGGGTGTTAATGTGCAAAACAGTTGTCACTTGAGTCCAGCTTCTTATCTCCCTGTTGAGTCCAGCTTCTTATCTCCCTGTAGCAGGTGTCTGTCCACTCCTGCACCATTTAAAAATCCTCCCCCATTGTGCACTCGGTCTCCAACACCCTCTGTTCTACCTTCCTGCTTGTGTTTCTCTTTTAATCTAGTTTGGAATCTGTTTACCATCACTGTAAAGAAAGGTTATTTTTGTGTTTTGACCCTGAGAGACTGGGGAATGTTTTACTTCTGTACATGAGGTTCCTGGGTTCCATCCCTATCATCACATATGGTGGTGAACTAGTGCTCTACCTCCCTCCCTCTTTGCTTGTCTTTTATAAAATGAGTTTATTTATTTATTTATTTATTGGGTAGAGACAGAAGTTGAGAGGGAAGGATGAGAGAGAGACAGCTGCGGCCCTGCTTCACCACTCATGAAACTTTCCCCTTCCAGGTGGGGACCAGGGGCTAGAACCTGGGCCCTTGTATACTGTAGTGTGTATGCTTAACCAGGTATGCCACTGTCTGGCCCCTTCTTTGCTCATCTTTCTCTAATGAAGTTTATTTTAAAGATTGAACCTGGGGCCCAGCTGATAGTTTAAAATAAAGTCACAAACTAGTGCCAGGAAAGAGATCATGGGTACTATATGTGGAAGGTGTTAGTTGATAGACAACTAATCGGACCTCTGCAGGGAATGGAGGAAGTTGAATACTTCCTCCCTTACAGTGAGATCTAGTCTGAAGACCTCAGGGCCAGCTTGCTGGAAGATTACTTGCTTTGCCATGCTGGTAACATGGGTTAGAACCAGGCCCTCTGCCACAATGGGTGAAGCCAATGTCTTGTCTGTCTGTCTATCTATTTGAAAAAGGCAGGCCAGTGCAGGAAAAAGGCAGGCCAGTGCAGGAAAGCTTCAGGGTTGAGAGGGGGGCAGAAAAGAGGGAGAGACCCCTCAGTTTTTCTATACCTTGCTTTCCCTCTAGTGTTATCATTTTGGTCTTGCTTAACTTCTCTTAGCTCTAGAGTCTGCTTTTTGCAAAGTAGAAGTATAGGTTATTAGTGGCTTTTCAAACTGAAAATTTTAAAGTAGAGTCATAAACACAAAACTGCACTCTTCTAACAAACTAAAACTACCCTTGACTTATTTCCTAAAAATAAAGATTTGGGGCCGAAGATATAGCATATCAGTTATGCAAAAAGATTTTCATGTCTGAGGCTCTGAAGCCTCAGGCTCAATCCTCAGCACTAGAGCTGTGCTTTTGTAAAAGAATAAAAGGGAGGGGGGAGGACTTCATGAGAGAACTAGAACATCACTTTGATATATATGATACTGGGGATTGAACTTGCAACCTCATGCTTTTATGTCCAGAATTCTTTCTTTTCCCTATTTTATTGGATAGGGCAGAGAAATTGAGAGGGGAGAAGGAGATAGAAAGGAAGAAAGATAGATACCTGCAAACCCACTTTGCCACCTGTGAAGTGTCCCCCTTGCACTTGGGGAGTGGGGCCTCAAACCTGAATCCTTGAACAAGGTAATGAGTGCACTTAATCAGGTGCACCACTGCCTGGCGCATCCCCCCCCCCTTTTTTTTCCTTTTTATCACTTGATGATAATGATGATAACTAAATCTATAGGTGTCTTTTGAACTCTTCTGTCAGACTGGTCTGGAGGAAGGGGGAAGAGGGGTAACGATGAAGAGGCTGTTAGTTACTCCAAAAACTGCCTTACCCATTATAGTTTCTTTCCTAATGAAATGGCTGTTAAACTGAGGAATGGTTTCATTTGCTATTTAAACTGTAGTTCCCATGTTTCATTACTAAAAGAACATTATGTAGCCCTTCTGGATAGGAATTGGATTATCCCAGCTAAAACCACATCGTGTACTAGTTAGGTTACATAATCACTGGAACTTTAGTCAAAATGTTACTAGGCAAAGAAAAAGCTCACTAGGTAGGGTATGTACTTTTTCATACTGGTGGCCCTTTTTCCAACCCCACCTCCGCCAGGCCCTTGTGGAAGTTGTTGCGGTGTCTCTTGTTTCCCTTTTGATCTGAATAGCAAAGTAGCCAAATGATTTGAGCATGACAAGGAGGTCAGGGAGGGAGGAAAATCTAAGACAAAAAAGTCTGAGAATTACACAAATAGAAGTACTTTTTATTGAGTAAAGATAACAACCAAATCTTAATAATTGGCCACATTCATTAGTGAGAATCAAGGACAGTAATAGGGAAGACTTGTCTTTGTTACTAAATGACCACACTCAAATAGGAAGACTTGTCTTTGTTACTAAATGACCACACTCAAATAGGAAGACTTGTCTTTGTTACTAAATGACCACACTCAAATAGGAAGACTTGTCTTTGTTACTAAATGACCACACTCAAATAGGAAGACTTGTCTTTGTTACTAAATGACCACACTCAAATAGGAAGACTTGTCTTTGTTACTAAATGACCACACTCAAATGGGAAGACTTGTCTTTGTTACTAAATGACCATACTCAAATGGGAAGACTTGTCTTTGTTACTAAATGACCACACTCAAATGGAAACCAAGGGCTCAGGAGATAACTCAATGTTAGAGCACTGGCTTGCATGCTTATGTCCTTTTGAGGTTCCATCCCTGCCACCACCATTTGCCACCGGTAAGCAGTGTGCGCTACCCTCCCCCCCCCCCCCCCCCCCGTCTCAATAAGTAAATACATCTTTAAAAACAAATGAAAGAACCAAATATCTCAGTTTTAGTAGTGTCTTAGTAGTAGTCTTAATAGATTTTTCATATAGAAAAATTATATGGGGGCCGACGGTGGCCCACCTAGTTAAGTGCATACACTACAGTTCACAGGGACCCGGGTTCAAGCTCCCAGTCCCCACCTGCAGGGGTGGGGAAGCAAGGGGGGGAGTTTCATGAATGGTGAAGCAGGACTACAGGTATGTCTATCTCTTTCCCTCTCTACCTCCCCCTTCTCTCTCAATTTCTGACAGTCTCTATCCAATAAATATATAAAGATGATAAAAATCTTTTTTAAATGATATGAATACAGCCATGGGGGGGCATGAAGTTTTCTTATAAAGTTGTATAATGCATTCGTCACAGCAGTTTTTTTTTTAAATTAATCACTACTCCTAGTTGACTTTTTAAGATAGAGATGGAGAAATACATCACAGCAGTGGAGTTTTCTCCAGTTCACTCAAATCTGGGCTCAAACCTGAATCACACACATGGCCAAGCAGACAGGTTAATACAAGTGAATTATTTTACTGGCTTCAAACTTTTTTTAGTTCCCAATTCATACTAATGTGAAACATACTTTATTTTATTTTGAGGCCCTTCCCACTTTCCAGGGACTTCTCATTCATTCATTCATTTAAAACACCTTGTGAGGGCTGGGGAGATGGCATGGTGGTTATACAAACGACTTGGAAGCCTGAGGCTCGGAGTTCCCAGGTTCAATCCCTAGCACCACTGTAAATCAGAGCTGAACAGTCTCTGGAAAAACAAAAGAAAAAAACAAAAAAAATCAACCTTTTAATTTTTCTTTTCACTAGAAAACTGATAGTTTCTGCCAGAACCTCCTTTGTCACTATGTGTGATTCTGATTTCAACATTATTCTAATATTTTCATTAGCAGCGATTCATTGTCACTTTGACCAGTCTCATGAAGTCCTGCTGATTTGCAAAAGTTGTTATTTTACTTTTCATTTCATTTGTGTTATTTTGTCTAATTTTTTTTTTAGCAAAATAGGCCTTTTTCCTTTTTTAAAAAGCTTTTTTATTTTTTTAATTAGCTTAATTTATTGGGTAGAGACAGAAACACATGAAGGTTTATAGCTACTAGTGATAGAACTCAGATATATATTTATTTTATTTTATTTATTTATTCCCTTTTGTTGCCCTTGTTGTTTTATTGTTGTAGTTATTATTGTTGTTGTCGTCGTTGTTGGATAGGACAGAGAGAAATGGAGAGAGGAGGGGAAGACAGGAGGAGAGAGAGATAGACACCTGCAGACCTGCTTCACCACCTGTGAAGCGACTCCCCTGCAGGTGGGGAGCCGGGGTTCGAACCGGGATCCTTATGCCGGTCCTTGTGCTTCGCGCCACCTGCGCTTAACCCACTGTGCTACAGCCCAACTCCCCAGAACTCAGATATTTTTAACTGAAGTGAAATACAGGAAAAAAAATTTTTTTAAGGTCACTAGTAAGTAAGTGTACAGCTAAACCAGATTTTTGTTATTATAGGAACTGAAAGTTAGTCTTTTTCTATAATTAATTATTTCATATGAGATTGAAAGTTCCAGATGGGGAAGATGAGAGAGAGAAAATATGACTCCAGGGAGTCTCAAACATACAAGTCCTGTGCTCTTCCAGATTGAGCTATTTTCCTAGCTCACTGTTTCCCATCAAGTAAGTCTTAATTCTAGTGAATCTCCTTCCCATTATTAATGGATACTTCAAATCTGTTTTTAACATTTGTAGTAAATTAGATCAAAATCCCATTCAAATTGCATAAACTGTCAAGTGAGAGTATAATAAAGCGAAATAGCAAAAAACGGAACATACACAATGGCTCTCTATCAACCCCCCCCCACTTCCCTTTCTCTTTCCCTCTCTCCCACCCCACTCATTGAGACTGCTTCTGCAATGTTAGAAGTAGCATGTAGTTAGTACAAGAATTTTCATTTAGACTCTTGAGGTTGGCAACGTCATTTTAGGCCTATGTTTAGCATTTCTACCCTTTTAGCCTGCTTTCTCATGTTTCTTAGTTTACAGTTTTGTATACTTTATGTGACATTTTCCCTCTTATATTGTGAGCTTATTTGAGGCATTTTCCTTGTTGGTCATTCCTTCCCTAAGCATTATTGATACTCAGTTTTAAGGAAATACTTTTTTTTTTTTTTTGCCTCCTGGGTTATCCCTGGGGCTTGGTGCCTGCACTATGAATCCACTGTTCCTGTCCATTTTGTTGCCCTTGTTTTTAGTGTTGCTATTGTGGTTGGCTAGGACAGAGAGAAATTGAGAGAGGGGGAGAGAAAGACACCTGCACACCTGCTTCACCATTTGTGAAGCTACCCTCCTGTAGGTGAGGAGCTGGGGGCTCTAACCAGGAACTTTACTTCAGTCGTTTGGCTTCGTGTCATTTAACCAGCTACGCCACCACCCAGTCCTCCATGAAATGTTAGATTTACAGTCAAATGGAACATATTTTGGGTGGGATCTATTTTAATGTTATATTCAAGAGAATGTGTATTTATCTAATGAAGTGGATGGAAGGAGCATTTTGATTATGAAAGATAATAGTGTAATTCATAACCCAGTGGTAGAGGGTTGGGAGTGGAATTCAGCAAAATTACAAAGAAGTAAATGGATATGATCCCTTATGGAGGAGTTTGATGGAGATCTTTGTTTAAAAACAAATTTATAATAGTTATGGTTAATTAGTATTGTGAAAATTCAAAACATAGTATTTGTCTTTTTTTTTTTTTTTTTCTGCCTCCAGGGTTATTGCTGGCGCTGGTGCATGCGCTACAAATCCACTGGTCCTGGAGGCCATTTTCCTCATTCTTGTTGCCCTTGTTAGATAGGACTGAGAGAAATCAAGAGAGGAGGGGAAGACGGGGAGAGAGGAAGATACGGGGAGAGAGCAAGATACACACCTGCAGACCTGCTTCACCGCTTGTCAAGTTACCCCCCTGCAGGTGGGGAGCCAGTGGCTCCAGCCATGATCCTTGAGCCAGTCCTTGAGCTTCGCATCACATGCGCTTAACCTGCTGCACTACTGCCCGTTCCCCCCCCCCCCCCCACATAGTATTTATCTTACAAGAACACTGTACAGCTGTGGCTTGTGTAAGGGATTGATTCTTGGGGCTTTCTTGGGACATGAAAATCTTTTACATAACCATTATGCTGTCTTCCTCACTCTTAATTACTCTGAAATAGATAAACCTTGACATTTTTGGTGATATGCTAGTTTCTATTTTGGCTATTTTTCACAGAACATAGACCCTAAATTTTAGATTTTTAAAAATATCATTAAGAATATTTTGACTTTCTAAGAAAGAACTAACATGGCTATGAAATGGATTTGAGAAAAATAATTGTAGTTCAAACAAATTGAATTGAAATTACTTAAGAATCATTAATGTTTTGTGATTTTTTTTTTGAAGGTGGATAGTATAAATAGAATGTCTTTTTTTAATATTTATTTTATTTATTTATCCCCTTTTGTTGCCCTTGTTGTTTTATTGTTGTAGTTATTGTTGTTGTAGTTGTTGGATAGGACAGAGAGAAATGGAGAGAGGTGGGGAGGAAAGAGGGGGAGAGAAAGATAGGCACCTGCAGACCTACTTCACCGCTTGTGAAGCGACTCCCCTGCAGGTGGGGAGTCAGGGCTCGAACCGGGATCCTCATGCCGGTCCTTGTGCTTTGCGCCACCTGCGCTTAACCTGCTGTGCTACAGCCCGACTCCCTAAATAGAATGTCTTAAGTAATCTTTGGGTATTTCTATGTGGGTGTTTCTCTCAATCACCCCCCCCCCCCAGTTTTTTCCCCCCTTTTGATAAATACAGCCAGAGAGAGTGAAAGAGATCACAGCACTGAAGCTTCCTTCAATGCAGTGGGGGCTAGGTTCAAACCTGGGTTGCACAGATAGTAAAGTAGTGCTATCTAAGTGAGCTATTTCCCCAGCCTGGGCATTTAATTTTTGTCTTCTGATTCTCTCTTTATGTACACTAGGGAATGAACTAAGAGGCACACATAAGAACATTATTGCTGAGCAGCCTTCCAGACCTCTCACCCCCATTTTCTCTTAGTGAGAGGACTAAGGGAGAGAAAGAGACTGGAGAGGGGAGAGGCGAGGTTGTACCACTCCATTCCTGTACCTGTGTAGTGCCAGAGTTCCAAAGTAGGACTTTAGAATGTATATATGCTTTTCACCAGGTACAGATCAGGAGAGGAGGGGGAGACGGAGGTGGTGGGGGGAAGATAGACACCTGCAGACCTGCTTCATCTCCCATGAAGTGACCTCCCCCTGCAGGTGGGGAGCCAGGGACTTGAACTGGGATCCTTATGTCGGTCCTTCCTATACGGTCCTCTTTCCGGGTGTCTCTCTCCATCTCCGGCAGGGTGTCCTCCAGGGGAAAGGTAACGGGCTGGTTCTTTCTCGCTCACGACAGGGGTGACACGAAGTAAAAGACACCAGGGGACTCTTAGCGTGAATCTAGAATCTGAGTCCTTAGAGTCCCAGAATCCTAGAGTCCGTTTATTAGCAAAATGGACATGAGTTAAATAGAAAAGCAATGGAGGTAATTATTGTTGCAATATGACAGAAATTACAGGTTTCTTAACAGTCAGCATGACCCTAAGGTAGGGGGCTGGTATGACAGGAATTGATGAGATACAAGACAGTTATTTTCCATAACACAAGCAACTTAATTATCCAAAGGTATTTGAGAGAAGCATAGGGGTTGAACCCGTAGGGTGAGACAGAGAGAAGATGGATATCAAAAGGCCATATAGTTTGGAATTTCTCTTGTCTGGGGTCTGAGGTGTGTGATGAAGTGTGTGATAAGATGTGTTCTTCTGTGATCAGAGGGTGACTTTGAATGAGTGAATCTGTGGCCATGTGGCCTGTGGTTAATGGAGGGAAGTACTGGGGTATCTGTGGACCTGAGAGTCAAGAAGGAAAGAACCAAGTCTGAGTTTCCCCCCTTATGCTCACCTCGGTTGAGAGAGACTTACCAAGAGGTTATCTTCTCAGACCTCCATCCAAAGATGGGGGTGGTTCTCCCTAAGCTCTATCAGGCTCACACATGTTCCCTACAGTCCTCCCTTGTTCCTGATTCTTTTTTTTAATTTTTTTTTTTAATTTACTTATTCCCTTTTGTTGCCCTTGTTGTTTTATTGTTGTAGTTATTATTGTTATTGTCTTTACTGGATACGACAGAAATGGAGAGAGGAGAGGAAGACAGAGGGGGAGAGAAAGATAGACACCCACAGACCTGCTTCACCGCCTGTGAAGTGACTCCCCTGCTGGTGGGGAGCCGGGGGCTCAACTGATTCTTTTTTTTGATCAGAGCTTTTTCTCTTTCTCTTTTTTGTGAGTCTAGCCAGTGCTTTTTCTATTTAATTCATCCTTTTAAAGGACTAGCTCTTGGTTTCATTAATCTTTTGTTGAAGTGTCTTTATATATTCTGTTTCACTAATTTCTGCTCTGGTGTTGACTATTTCCTTCCTCCTGTACTCAGCATTTTTTAAAAACAGCTTCTTCTTCTTTTTTTTTTTAATGTAAAACTCTCAAGTGTTCAAAGATCTGAATCTAAGATTGATCCCCGGAATAGATATTTTAAACGTTTACACTACTTAATTCTGATGTAGTGATCCTTTGACAGCATTTCTGTCATAAAGGTAAATCTTCTAGTACCATTTAGATATTTTTGTGTGTAAGTTATATATGTAATTTGTAAATTGTAAAGTATAGAATTCACTCAATAAAGTAATTTGACAGCACTGGGGTTAATTAAAGCTAGAACTTGATTGAACTAGTACCCAGATTGAGGTGTAAAATATTTTCAGCACTCTGTAATATAATTTCTACTTTCCAGTCAGTAGTCCCTACAGAAAGTACTCTTTTCTTTGGCATCACTGATTAGCATTTCCTTGTCTTTAAAATAGAATTACAGAATAGGCATTCTTTTGCCTAACTTGGCTTTGAGATTTATACACATTTTCATATGTGTCTTTGGTTGACTTATGCACCCATTGCTGATATGTCAGTGGAATATGCTGATATGTTAGTGGAAGTAGAGGTCATGCAATAATTGGGCCTTTGTTTAGCATTAATAGGACCGTTTTCCAAAGTGGCCATACCACTTTATACTCTGATGAGTAACAGATGAAAGAACCAGTTGTTCCACATGCTCACTCAAACGGGACATTGGTGGTGGTGGTGGTGTGAAGTAGCACCTGACTGTGGTTTTAGTTTTCTTTGCTGATGAGTAATGATTTTTAATGTCTGACCTTTCTTTCTCTTCCACCCCTCTATCCTCCCTCCCTCCCTCCCTCCCTTCCTGAACCAAAGCATTGCCCCACCATATTTATGGTCTTTGATTTTTGGGGGTTTTTTTTCCTTTCTTTTTTTGGTCTCATTTTTAAGTGTTGTGGGGAATTGAACCCAGGACATGTAAGTCACATGCTGTTTAACAACGTCCCTCGACTGTATATACAACCTCCCCCCAGCAGTAAACTTGCGCTATTGCGCTATATAAGTATAATGTATACTATTTTTAAGGATTTTTTTTTAACTTGAAAGTAATAGTTAAGTGATTTTTAGCTTTTACTTCTTTATTTAGAGTGGAATTGAGGCAAGTTTGTAGAAACACTACTATGTTACTCAAATCAGCAACTTGAAGTGCTTCTGGCAGCCTTCAGTGTATGGTCTATATTGCTTTCACTAGTTCATTTGCTTTTTCAGCCCTCAGTGGTTAAGCTGCTTTAATAGTAGTTATAAACAGGTTGAAGCAATGTTTCAGGTGTTTCTTATTGCTCTGTCCCCCTTACTACCAATTGCAAAGTAATAATGAGATTATACCTTGAAACAACAAAAAAGGACTTGATAGATAATTTTACAGTCATTCAAAATGAAAAAGATACTGAACTTTTAGTGAATTGCTTAAGAATTTTGAGGAATTTCTGGAAAAGAAAGCAATCCTGATTTTAAAGGCATTTAATTTGATCTAAACTGTTGAAGTATTAATAGTCATATAAGGACACTAATATCATTTTGGTTGATTTACATATGTATATGCCAAATGATTTACTTTTTTTAAAATTTATTTTCCTTTTTGTTGCCCTTGTTTTTATCGTTGTTGTGGTTATTATTATTATTATTGATGTTGTTGTTGCCGGATAGGACGGAGAGAAGTGGAGAGAGGAGGGGAAGACAAAGAGGAGAAAACACAGATACCTGTAGACCTGCTTCACTGCTTGTGAAGCAACTCCCCTGCAGGTGGGGAGTTGGGGGCTCCAACTGGGATCCTTGCGCTTTGCGCCAGCTTAACCTGCTGTGCTACCACCCAACCCCCCCAATGATTTACTTTTAACTATGTTGTGTATCCTGTTTTTTAAAAATATTTATTTATTTCCTTTTGTTGCCCTTGTTTTCTTGTTGTTATTGATGTCATCGTTGTTGGACAGGACAGAGAGAAATGGAGAGAGGAGGGGAAAACAGAGAAGGGGAGAGAAAGATAGACACCTGCAGACCTGCATGTCACTGCTTGTAAAGAGACTTCCCTAGGTGGGGAGCCGGATACTTGAACCAGGATCAACCTGGTCCCCACCTGTAAGGGGAAAGCCTCACAAGTGGTGAAATAGTTCTGCAGGTCTCTCTGTCTATTTCTTCTTTTTTTTTTTTAATATTTATTTATTTATTCCCTTTTGGTGTCCTTGTTGTAGTTATTGTTGTTATTCGTGTCATCATTGTTGGATAGGACAGAGAGAAATGGAGAGAGGAGGGGAAGACAGAGAGAGGGAGAGAAGGATAGACACCTGCAGACCTACTTCACCGCTTGTGAAGCGGCTCCCCTGTGGCTGGGGAGCCAGGGGCTCGAACTGGGATCCTTAAGCCGGTCCTTGCACTTAAGCAGCTGTGCTACCACTCAACTCCCTCTCTCTCTCAATTTCAGTCTCAATCTCAATCTCCCTCAATTTCTCTACCCAAAATAAATAAAGGTTTTTTTAAAAAATAATAATAAAGTAGGTTAAAACTAAAGGCTAATTGTAACCATGCATTAATGAGATAACATTATTTAAATCCATCATTAGATGTAAATGAGAGTTTGGTATCATAAACTTTTGTTAGTAAAATACTCATTCCCTCCCTGTGTAACCACTTGTGAAGCATTACTCCTGCAGATGGGGAGTAGGGCCTCAAACCCATGATAACATGTAAGCTTAACCAGGTGTACCACTACCCCAATTCCTAGTAATCTCTTAAAATACAGAATACTTACATAGATAATCATGAATGGATATAAACCGCTTAATATCAATGGCACTTGAAATTTAGTTTGTCACAGTATTTTCTTGTGATAGAAAACACTCAGTGTTTGTTCTTTTATTATATTAATGATAGAGAGAAGAGAGGCAGACAGGGGGAGAGCATCACTCTAGCATAAGTGATGCCCGGGACTTGCACTGGTAACCTCATGCCTATGAATCCAGACTTTAGCCACTGCGCTGCCTCCTACCAGCCACTGTTAATTTTAAGCATATTGTTACTAAATGTATCAGTACTATATATACTCTGCTCAGCACTTTTTTTTTTTTTGAATGACTGTAACTATAACAATTGAACATCAGTCCCCAATTCTCTCTACACCTTGGCAACATCCAGCCTACTTTCTGTGAATTTGACAATTTTAGATAGTTATTTAATAGCTCATACCAGTGAAATCATACAGTATTTTTAAGTTGTTTTTCTTGCCATGTAGGCTTTTTAAAATCTTTATTTATTTATTGGATAGAGACGGCCAGAAATCAAGAGGGAATGGGGTGATAGAAAGGGAGAGAGACAGAGACATCTGCAGCACTGATTCACCATTTGTGAAGCTTTCTTCCTGCAGGTGGGGACTGGGGTCTCAAACCTGGTGTGCATTGTAACATGTACACTCAACCAGGTGCATCACCACCTGACCCCTCAGTATTTATCTTTTATTTTTACTTGTTTCACTTAGCATGATGTCACCAAGTTTTATCTGTGTCATAGGTTATGACAGGATTTCTTTCTTTACAAAGGCTGAATAATATTGTATTATATGCTATATATATATTTTTTTTTTAAAGAATTGATTTATTCATGGGAAAGATAGGTGGAAAGAGTAAGAACCAGACATCACTCTGGTACTTGTTCTGCTAGGAATGAACTTGGGACCTCATGTTGAGAATCCAGTGCTTTATCTCCTGCACCACCTCCCAGATCACTAAGCTACATTTTCTTTATCCATTTATTCATTGATGGATATTTACACGTTTAAGGCATCCACACCATGACTGTTATGAGAAATTTCATGACAGAAATGGGTGTGTCACTTTTAATGGCCTTACTTACTTTTTTTTGTCTAGGTATATTCGACTTTATGGAAGAAAATTTAGCAAAGAAGATCATGTTCTTTTTATCAAGTTATTGTATGAGCTGGTGTCAATTCCAAAGCTGGAAATCAGCATGATGCAGGGTTTTGCTCGTCTCTTGATCAACTTGTTAAAGTAAGTCATTTTCCTACTTTTTCTTTTACTGAAACTTCATTTATTAATAGAGGGAGGGTGTGGGGGAGAACCAGAGCATCACTCTGGCACATGCAATGCTGGGGATTGAACTTGGAAACTCTTGTTCGAGAGTCTAATGTCGTATTCACTTTGCCACCTTCAGGGTCACTAACTTTACTAATGAGAGAAAGAGAGAAGCAGAGTATCAGGCTGATACATGTGATGACCAGGGATTGTTCTCAGGAACCTAAAGTTCTGCTCTCTACTACTATACCATAGCACCTCCCCAGCAGTTTCTTAATGTTTTTTGCTAAGATTATTGTGTTTCTTCAGGGTTGGGAGAAGTGTATAGGTAAGAAGACTAATAAGTCCTCCATTATTTAAGCAAATGTGTATTCTGTTAGTAGACATGGAAATGTATGTTGCTGATTGTCTAGTTTCTGTTAATGATCTTCTCTTATAAGACTCTTGGGAAGAGTGGGATATATTTTTCTTTATCATAAAACATCCAGCACAATACTGGACCATTAAAATTCCATAGATGGTATGGGCAAATATGACACTTACCTACAATAATGGTGGCCCAAATTTAAATGCTCCTTTTTCCTATGATCTTTGGGGATTGAGTGGCAGCAGAAATCTGGCGCACTGTTTTAATTGTTGGGAATAGGGAAATGAAAAAGTTACTGTGACGGCCACAGCATTTAATTGTCCTTCCTATGTGGCATGTGTGATAACACACACTTGAACACGCACACATATATATACGTATGCATATATGCTTTTTTTTTCTTCCTATTAGGAAGAAGGAACTTCTTTCAAGAGATGATTTGGAGTTACCTTGGAGACCACTTTATGATATGGTGGAAAGAATTTTATATTCCAAGACAGAGCACCTAGGATTAAATTGGTTTCCTAAGTAAGTATTTCCATTTAAAGTATTTCTTTGGGAGCACTTGAAGAGTTTTAGCAGGCCGTCTATATATATATATAATATTTTTGGGTAGGGGAGGAGCTTTATTAGTGATACACAGCTGAATATACTTAAAGATTTACTTATTAATGAAAAAGAGAGAGAAGAGAGAACCAGAATATCAATCTGGCAACATGTCATGCTGAGTATTGAACTGAGGACTTCATGCTTCCAAATCCAGCAGTCCTAGCTACTGCACCACCTCCCAGGCCATTGAATATACATTTCAAGGTGCTACCTTTTATGTAATTTAAGTGATAAAGCAATTCATTGTTATCTTCTAACAATATGTGAGTCTGCATTGAAGAATTTCCTATCATCATACCTCTTCTCAGCCAGTATCAGCACACTTCCAAAGAAAGCAAGAGTTCCTTCCTTCTTCCCTCCCTCCCTCCCTCCCACCTCCAGGGTTATTGCTGGTGCCAGCACTACAAATCCACTGCTCCTGGTGGCCTTTTTTTTTCCTCCCCCATTTTATTGGATAGGACAGAGAAATTGAGAAGGATGGGGAAGATAGGGAGAGAGAAAGATACATACAGATCTGATTTATTGCCTGCGAAGTGACACCCCTGCATGTGGGGACTCAAACCAGGATTCTTGCACAAGTCTTTCTCTTCCTACTGGAGAACTGCTCAGCTCTGGCTTATAGTGTGCCACGGATTGAGCTTGGAGCCTCTGTTGCATCTAATCTGACAATTTGTGAGGTTAGCCACTATGCTATTTGCTGTTTCCCCAGCTCCCTGCGTCAGTTTTTTGATTGTCTGTGAAAGTAAATTACGAGATAGGGAAAACTTAGTTTCTTCTCAATAAGTCTTACTTTCTTCTTTGTAATCAAGCATCAGTACTTCTGTCTTCACAGTACACCCTTGTAAAATCAGCTGCTTTTTTGGATGTTCTGTATGGCCATTACCTTAATGAGTAACTCTTGTATCAGTTGTTTTCTTAGGAATTTTGTGGTGCTTATGACTGGTACTGTTTGTCACTGCTTTTTTATTTTCTCCCCTGTATCTTTATACTTTGGTTGTTGTCGTGTCTCTGATGCTTCACCGCATCAGCAGTGGGTCTCAACTCCCCCCCCCCCTATATATATATAATTTTAATTATTTCCTTTTTGTTGCCCTCATTTTTATTGCTGTTGTAGTTATTGATGATGTCATCAATGTTGGATAGGACAGAGAGAAATGGAGAGAGGAGGGGAAGACGAGGAGAGAAGGACACCAGCAGACCTGCTTCACCACCTGTGAAGCAACTCTCCTGCAGGTGGGGAGCCGAGGTCTCGAACTGGGATCCTTACACCAGTCCTTGTGCTTTGCGCCACGTGCGCTTAACCCGCTGCACTACCGCCGGACTCCTGGTCTCAACTCTTAATAGACTCAGCACCCGAGAGTTAACTGTTCTTAAAATGAAATTCATAAATAATATAGTCTACCTGTACTGATTACTATACTTAGTGACAAATGTAAACAGTGCCATAGCCATGAAAGAGAAATAATGGAAAAGCAGTTGTTATTGTCAAAAATTATATGTCTGATGTCAAACATCACAAAATGAAGTAGTATAGTATTTCAGTTTTGCATCTACTTACAATGAATGTCTGTATTTGAAAGAAAAAAAATAAGATGGCTAGATGGTGATGCTGCAGGTAGTGTGCACACATTACTATGTGCGAGGACCTGGGGTCAAGCCTCTGGTCCCTTCCTATAATGGGAAAGCATAACATGTGCTGGAAATGTATAGCAGGTGCCTGTTTTTCTCTCTTCCTCTCTATCTTCCACCTTTCCCCTCAGTTTCTCTATTAAATAATAATAATTTTAATAGAAAAGAAAAACATGGAACTAATTCTGTATAAGAAATACAAAGAAATGAAAGGCCAGCATTTTGAGTGGACAATAAAATAGTGTCAGGATAAAGACTAACAGACCAGTTGTGCTTAAAAATGACAAGAGATGTAATTCGTAACAAACTGAATCTAGTAGTGATACTCTTACACAAACGTGTTAGTGAAGCCAGTTGGATATCCTTAAAATTTCGATTTCCTTATACTTCAGTTTTTCCTTTTCCCCTGAATTTCTTAGGAGAAATAATTTAGCACATTTCACAATTTACCTTTGTGCACAAAACACTCTGGCACACTACATAGCAAGTGTTCTTAATCTTTTTAGTCTATGCAGTTGTTATATAAACATATTATTTCTGAAACCCCTTTTAAAGAGTCCTTTAATATGACATGCTTTTGAAGTTGGTATTTTATTTTCAGTGTTTTCATCTTAGCTGTATTCTGACACATTTTGAAACAGTTTTGTCAGCTGACTACATGTGCTCCTATTTTTAGAGTACTATTTTTATCATCAAAAGTGAAAGGTTGCTTCATTTGTCAAATGTCTCTCAAATCTTACACTCATGTGCTTTAAGTATTTGTCTTTATTGAAACAACTGCTTAGAGTACCATGCATTTCATCATGATTTACAAAAACTGTTTCCTTTGCCTGAAGCAAGGCTTATTAATTTTTAAAAATATTTATTCCCTTTTGTTGCCATTGTTGTTTTATTGTTGTAGGTATTATTGTTATTGATGTCATCATTGTTGGATAGGACAGAGAGAAATGGGGAGAGGAGAGGAAGGCAAAGAGGTGGAGAGAAAGATAGACACCTGCAGACCTACTTCACCCCCTGTGAAGTGATTCCCCTGCAGGTGGAGAGCCGGGGGCTGGAACCGGGATCCTTATGCCGGTACTTGTGCTTCGTGCCACATGCACTTAACCCTCTGCGCTACCGCCCAACTCCCGGCTTATTAATCTCCCCCCACCCAGTGGAAAAATCAGAATTGTAAAAGAGCTCTGGTAGTTGTAAGCTTGCTTTGACAACCTAAGAATTACTATTTATTTACTGATGGAGGAAGCATTTGAATCTTATGGGCATGGTTTTATTTCATTAAACAATGTTCCGTGTAAATATATGGAGTAGTATATTTCAAGCTAGAAATGTAGCGAGAACATAAAAAGGGTATTGCTGTTGACAGATTGTGAATTGATTGTTACTCAGAACCAGAAAGAACATCATAAGAGAATTGTGATGCACAGGGTCATTTGTTAAAGCTGGGATGAGAACTTGTTTTCTGCTCTAATAAATAGAGTTGAAAGAGGGATTTCTTATTTTGATATTATTTCCTAAATCATAAGTTAATAGCTACTCAGATGTAATTGAATAAATGTAGCACAAAATTTTAGTTCTGAAAGATAAAGTATAATTTCTTTTGGATATGTAAAAATAACAATTACAGATAACATTGTGCTTCATTCTGGGCAAGATAACTGATTTCTTTACATTATTTCATTTAGCTTTTGTAGCAACCTTGTGAGGTAAAATTTGTAAGTATTATTATTGTTATATGGATGGAAAAACCGAGCTAATACTGTACTAATAGTAAGTAGCAGAACTAGCATTCAGAATCAGATCTTGCTCTGAACCTATGCTGTGAACTATTACTTGATATACTATGGTTTTCCACCCAACTTAAATATGCCATTTCTAAAAGAAAAGAAATCATCTTTTCTAAAAGAAAAGAGATCATGAGGAAGCTCATCCAAAGCCAATTCTTTTTTAAGGACTAGGAGCTGCTTCAGTGTTAGAGCACAGGATTTAAATGCTTGAGGACTCATTTTCAGTTCCTGATAATGCATATGCTAGAGCTGAGAGGTATTCTAAGGTCATTTCCTCTCTTATGAAAAAGAAAAAAAAAACTTTTCTAAAAAAATGTTTGAGTTGTTACCACTTTACTAACAGTGAATTTCCAACAATTAGAAAAGTTTATAGTCATTATTCACTCCCTCTAAAAGTTAGTGAATATAGTCTGGTAGCATCTAGCTTTAACCTTTTATTTTATTTTTAAACAGAAACATTGTTCCCTTCATCTTGAGAGATTACAAGAATCACAAAAGGTCACTATACAGATATCACAGGTTAGAGAGATTGTACCCTTTTCTGGATAAAAAACATAAATCCAATGGCACAGGACGTCTATAAAAAAGATGGGATGAAATTGACTTTAATGATAAACTAAGTCATACACCATATTCCCTGTTCCTCTGATAACTGAAGTCACAGCTATCAAATACTACACTTACCCTCCTATTCTTCTAAAAAGTAAAGGTTAGAACCAAAGAAAACTTGCAGCTCTGTAGCCTCTTATGACTTGCGTCCTAGAATTATTTTAAAATCATTGTATGGAAATTTGTTGGTGGAAGAAGGAAGAAGCACTCTTGGTGAGAGCAGCAGGATTTCTGCACTTCCAAATGAGTCAACACAGGAAAAGTAAAGCAAGTGTAAAGTTAACATGCAGACAGACTGTAGAAACTGGCAGAATTCTAAATCTTCTGTATATTTACGTGGGCAGAAAGTTTACCATGTTTTTAAATTCTCCAGTTAGGTCTAACTGTTATTATTTGATGAGCCAATGCTTTACACATGTACTGTTTCACTGTACCTGGGTCACTTTTTAAAAATTAATTAATTAATTTTTAATTCAGGTAGAGAGACACAGAGAGGGAGAGAGACCATATTACCAGAGCTGTCCCTATTAGTGCTGGGACTTGACCATGGGCCCACAG
Source organism: Erinaceus europaeus (assembly GCF_950295315.1). Taxonomy (NCBI): domain Eukaryota; kingdom Metazoa; phylum Chordata; class Mammalia; order Eulipotyphla; family Erinaceidae; genus Erinaceus; species Erinaceus europaeus. The sequence goes on from NC_080164.1 coordinate 89,037,793, forward strand.
GCACCCTACCTGGTGAGCTATTCCTCTAGCTGCTGATCTGTTACGGAATTTGCTGCTAGATGGGTATAGAAACATGTCCTTTGAATTCTCTAATTTGTTTCTACATAAGGTGTTCCAGTCCAGCCTAAAAGTTCATCCAAATATCTGTACTCTTTGTTACCCTAATAGAAAATGTCTTTTGAGCATTGTGAATAAGTAAATATGTAAAAATAGATGACCACAAAGCATGGTTATATGCACTTTGGAATTGCCCAGAAGGGGAAAATCATAGTTATGGTTTTCAGAGTTTTAACTGTACTTGAGGAGACATTTAACCTTTTTTGGTTTTTAAAGATTGGACAAATAAATGTTCTATAAACAAAATTCTATGTGTCTAACTAGCTTAGATACCTTTCTAACTTTTTTGTTGTTGTTGTTCAAAGTACAGCTTCTCTCTGATAAACCAGAAAAGGAAAAAGAACAAAAAAGAAAAGCTCAATGATGAATGACTGACCATATGATTCTCTCTTCTATTTTAGAATTATTCCATGAGTTGTCACCCTGCCTCCTCTTTGGTTAATTTTTCTCTGTAGTTTTCAAACTAAAGATGATCCCTACTGCTCAAACTAATGAAATTATAGTTATCTCACTTGATTTTTATACCATTTTGGTTGTATTGTTTCTTGGATTCCTGTGAAGATTAGTTCTTAAGCTTCCAGAGAAGTGACTAGGCATCTGGATTTAAAAATTTTAAGAAGCTGATTGAGAAAGCATCAGGTAGAAGCACTGTCTGAAAGTTACTCCTTTCCTTCACATTTTTTCTCTTAAAATCTGTGGACATACTTTATTTTTACTTGTATAGGTTTAACTCAGTAGTCACATTTTTTAAAGTAATTTTTAAAGTTATCTTTATTTATTTATTGGATACAGACAGCCAGAAATTGAGAGGGAAAGGGGTGATAGAAAGAGACACCTGCAGCCCTGCTTCATGAAGCCCCCCTACCCCCTCCCTGCAGGTGGGAACTGGGGGCTTGAACCTGGGTCCTTGTGCACTGTAATGTGTGCTCAATCAGGTGCACCACCACCCAGCCCACGTCACATTTCTTTTAAAATTCTAATTTAAAATTATCTAGTGCTGCTTTGTCTTATTTACATTTGAGCTTTTGACTGTGGTCTGGCTAACAATCTAAGTATTATATTTGTTTAAGTGGGTACACATTGATCTTTTCATTAAAATTGAAATCTTTTATTACAGATTTACATACATGTATTTGTTTTTATATATTCACTTGAGCCACCTATAAGTTGGAAAATAAGTTAGAGCCTTTAATGTTACACAGCTAACTTCTTTAGTTGCTGATCAAAAAAGATGATTTATTATTTTGGGTCATTTTTGGTGGAACTTAAGTACTTTAGAGAGCTATATGACTTTTACCAGTTGATTTTAGAAAACTAGTTTCTGACAGTTGCTGATACTTTGTGTCTGTGTATTGATATAATTATAGCACTACAGTATTTGCAGTTTTAAACCACTGAACATACTTGTTAATGTTTTGATAAGTATGGTCATTGCTGTCTTCTTTGTGAAGACTAAATGTGATACGTCCTTTTCCCAATGTTCTTCCCTTCACAGCAGAGCATGAGTAAGATGTTGGCAAAAGTGAGGGTAGATTAAGGAGGCTAAGTAGATAATCCTTACAACTCTATAAAAGAGAAGTATTGGTTACTGCATGTGTGGAAATAATACCTAAATGTGGCCATAACTTATAGCTGTTTGTTTATTAACTGAATCATATGTGCTTTTAAAATGTCAACCTAATTTGTCAAATGACTTCCCCCCCCCCCCAGTTCTGTAGAAAATGTTCTCAAAACACTCGTGAAAAGCTGCCGACCGTAAGTAATTTCTCAGTTCACAAAACCTTTTTGTTTCTATGTGTGTATTTTGCCCCATCTTCAGTATGGTTTGAAGAGGAAAGTAAAGGTACTAATAATTTCTGACATGATGTGCCAGTCACTGGGCACACAATAATATTATTTCCAGCTCTTAATTTTTCAGATTCTGTTTATAAATGTAGATATTTAAAACCGGTGTGGTTATCATACCCATTATCAAGAATGTCATCATTTACATGTAGTCATCTTTATTTTAAGTGCTTTCAAGTAAAAAAAGAAAAAAAATATTCCCAGCATGAGCATTTTTTTTTCTATACAATGATAAAGATATGACTGGTAAAAAAGCTAGCCATTTTTTTTTAAAGGAGCCATTACTTTTTTTTTTTTCTATTATGTTCTTGTTAAGTTGAATATTTACCTTTAAATCTCCCATATTTTGATGTTTAAGTATGGGTGAAATTTAGTTTCTAGTCCAATGTGCTTGAACTGTGTTCTTACTCTTGTGATGCAGTTCTAAGATTGCTTCTCTGCTATGGATGCAGTGCATTATTTTGAATGGAAATCCTTATGTTTATCCTATACTTGTAAAATGAGCGGAAGTTAATTTTATAAACTGGGTATTTGATGCTGATCTGCTATGCAACTCAATCTTAGACAAATTTATTTTCAGCATATGAAATGCCTTCTTGTTAAGAGGCTTAAGCTCAACTTTTGAGTCATAAGCCACCAATCAGCAGTGTCATTTTGTGTCAGGCAGTCAGCCCAGTTTCTGGGCCTTTCTTCACTGGAAACTTGAATATAACTTTGAACTTGATAAGCTTTAGATTCTCTAGTTGATTCACTAAACTCCCAAGCTTTTACTTTGGATTGGAAGTCTCTAGTGGTTGACTCAAAAGTCAGGGTGGTGAATTGCTGTATCTTTGAAAACAGACTGAATTCTTTTTAAAATAATGCATCCTGGGAGTCGGGCTGTAGCGCAGCAGGTTAAGCGCAGGTGGCGCAAAGCACAAGGACCGGCATAAGGATCCCGGTTCGAACCCCGGCTCCCCACCTGCAGGGGAGTCGCTTCACAGGCGGTGAAGCAGGTCTGCAGGTGTCTATCTTTCTCTCCTCCTCTCTGTCTTCCCCTCCTCTCTCCATTTCTCTCTGTCCTATCCAACAATGACAACAACAATAATAACTACAACAATAAAACAACAAGGGCAACAAAAGGGAATAAATAAATAAAATAAATAAATAAATAAAGCATCCTGTTGTACAGTGATACCATACAAATGCTTGATGAGTTCAACAGAAATATTACTGAAAACATCATTTATTTTTCACATAAAGGAATGGAGTGTGATTCTAATCAACACATGTATGTATGAAGGCATAATGGGATTACTAATGCTATGCATAGGGAAAACCGGAGAAGTGTATTGGAAATGGCTTCCTAGCATTTTTGACTATGCTGAAGTAAGACTTTCTCTAACTGACACAATGTACTTTTTGTTATTTTAAATTCTGACGTGTGTTTTAGTAATTATACATGGATCCCTTTGTTTCGTTGGTATACACACTTGAGGTTTTATTGTTGTTGTTGCCAGTATCCTACTTAGTTCTGGTTTATAGTGGTGCTGAGGATTGAACCTGGTACCTCTAGTCCTTGGGCAAAAATCTTTTGTACAGCTATTATGCTATCTCCCTACCCCTAACACTTCAGATTTTTAAAATTTTATTTATCCATTTCCTTTTACTAACAGAGTTATTGCTGGGGTTGGATGCTTGTACAACTCTGCTATTCTCAGTAGCCTTTTTTCTTTTTTTTTTGCCTCCAGAGTTATTGCTGGGTCTCAGTGCCTGCACTATGATGAATCCACTATTCCTGGAAGCCATTTTTCCCATTTTGTTGCCCATGTTGTTGTTATTGGGTAGGACAGAGAAATCGAGAAAGGATGGGAAGACACGGAAAAAGATTAAAAAAACACTGCAGATCTGCTTCACCACTTATGAAGCGACCCCCCTGCAGGTGGGGAGCCGGGGGCTCAAACCAGGATCCTTATACTGGTCCTTGGGCTTCCCTCTCAACCCTCCCACCCACCTGCAGATGGGGAACAGGGGCTTACCTCCCAGATCCTCGTGTATAATAAAGTGTGCTCTCTGCCAAATGAGCCACTACCCAGCCCCACACTTGGAAGTTTTAATTTAATAGGTCTTCTCTACCTTAGGGACTCTCCCACTTATTTAAAAAAATTGAATCGTTTTATAAGACAACAGGACCAGTTTTTCTAATCTGATGCTCATATAAAAGAGGATTCTGTTCTGTTATCCTGGAGGGTAAAATGGATTGTCCACAGGTATCTGAAAATTCTTAGGCTGATATTCCCTTACTTCACTGACAAGTCATTTCTTTTGTAGTCTCAATTGTGAGATTTTTTTTTTTTCCTATTGTTCATGAGTAGAATCTATAGCAAGAGTAGAATCTATAGCACTTTGTTTACATATATGTAGGTGATTTGAGTACTGTGTTTTTTTTTCTGAGTTTTACCAACGTTGTAGTATTCCCATGAACAAAATTGACCTTGTCCTAACTGTGGCAGGGTGTTTAATTTAAAGTTGTAAATATATATGTATTCTGCAGACTATAGTAGGTAATATGATATATGAAGTTCATTTCCCTCTACCTTTTTTTAAGAGCATTAATACATTGAGTTGTACAATTTATAGCCAGTAATCAGATACATGGAAACCTTCTACTCTCTTAGATATTTTCCAGTGGATGCCACAGCTGAGATGTTAGAAGAATGGCGACCACTAATGTGCCCTTTTGATGTAACAATGCAGAAGGCCATCACTTATTTTGAAATATTTCTTCCTACCTCCCTTCCTCCAGAACTTCATCATAAAGGCTTTAAGTAAGTATGCCATATCTTAACTAATTCTAGAATACAGCAAGAAATTGACACAAAGATAAACTAAAATTATGGGGAAAGTAAAATATTAAGCAGCAGAATTTTGTAAAGATGGTTTGATATATATAGGTAACCTCACTGGGTAGGGCATATAGATCTTGCTTGTATGAGGAAACCGTGGGTTCAGTCCTCAGTGTGCTTATGCTGGAGTGCTGCTTTGGTGTGTCTGTCTCATAAAAATTAAAAGTAAGTCTTACAAAATAAAAAAATTGCTATTTCAGCCATTAGTTTTATGCTTGTGGTATGTGAAAATTACCATATTTAAACATAAAATTGTAAATAGAGATGAGAGTTTTCAGAAGTCAGTGAAGAAGAAATAGAAAATGTCAGCAAATAGATGGTGATATATAAATTGTATAGATTTTTTTCTTAAAGGGAATTTTCCTTTCCCATTTTAAAATACTTATTTTAATGACAGAGGTATATAAAGGTTGAGATAGAGAAACTAGAGCACTGCTCAGCTCTGGTTTATGGTGGTCCTGGGGATTGAATGTTTGGCCACAGAGTGACAGGCAAGAAAGTCTTTTGCTATAATCAATTTGCTGTCTCCCCAGCTCTAATAAATTGTATAGATTTATTATCTATAACAAATCTTTCCCCTGCAGGTGGAGACAGTGGGCTGGGTGGTGGCACACCTAGTTGAGCACACATGTTACAATGTGCAAGGACCCAGGTTAAAGCCCCCTGTCCCCGCCTGCAGGGGAAAGCTTTGAAAGGGTAAAGCAGTGGTGCAGTTATCTCTCTGTCTTCCTCCCTATCAGCCCTTTCCCTCTTGATTTCTGGCTGTTTATCCTATAAATAATTAAAAAGATTTAAAAAAAAGATTTTAGGGAAAGAAAAAGTTTTTTTTTAACTTGTAGCTATTGTACCATATTGAGTATTTATTTATTCATTTATTTTGGATTGGACATAAATTGAGTGAGGAGGGGGAGATAAGAAAGAAGAGATATACATATACCTGCTGGACTACTTCCCCGCTCATTAAACTTCTCAGCTACAGGTGGGGACTGGGGACTTGAATCTGTATCATGCACTGCAATGTGTGCACTCTATCATATGCACAACTGCCCACTGCCAAGGATTTTTAATTGAAGATCTTGGTATATAAAGCTACAAAGAAAAACATTAAAAAAAAAAAAAAGATTGAGAGGATAATAGAAGTAATTTTTACTTTGTGGTGGGTTCTTATTTTTTCTCATATTTTCTTTTCTTATTATTATTTTTTTTAACCAGAGCACTGCTCAGATCTGGCTTATGTGTGGTGTGTGGGATTTAACCTGGGCATGAAAGTCTCTTTGCATAACCATTATGCTATACCCCCACCCCTTTCTCATATTTTCTTTAGTGAGAGATCAAATCACCAAGTTGTATAAAACTGTATATTTATAAAATTGTCATACTCAAAAATTTGAGAAACTGAAAAAAAATTAGACATTGGTAAAGATCAGATGACATTCAGACATTTTCTTGCTCTATAATTTTCTTCTTTTAATTTGAGAGCTTCCTCCATTATAATTCCACTCAGCACTTAGTTACTCCCCCCTTTCTCTTCCCCTTAGTGGACCAGTTGTGTTAATGCTAATGAGTGTCATAATTGCCAGTTGGTTTATTAAAGAAAATTAAATAAAGGAAAATAGGTAGATGATTCAGGAAAATATCAAAGAGGAAAGAGGTGACTATGTTGAATAAATTTATAAATAGCTCATAGGGCTAGCAATGTAACTGACAGTGGAATAAAGTTTGATTACTCTTTTAGCATAAGTATATTGAAAGGGGAAGAATCAGACAAAAAAAGTCTTATTTCATTAAGTTTGTAACGTTCAGTATTACTTTTTCTAGGTTGTGTAGTTATCAGTAAGAATAGTAGATTAAAAATACAAAGGATACCTGGCTTTGAACCACTTTCTATAAATCACTTGCTATTCATAACAACATTTTTCTTCTTCAGACTTTGGTTTGATGAATTAATTGGCCTTTGGGTTTCAGTGCAAAATCTCCCACAGTGGGAGGGGGTGAGTATTCCTTTTATTTTGTCTTTCTACTTCTTAGTTTAGAAACAGAACACATCGCTTATAAGTAACTCTAGTTCCTTAGAATTGATGATTAGTAATATTGTAATAAATTTAAAAACATTAACTTGTATTTTAACAAAGTAGACCTTTGTTTTGGTTTTACCAGTATCTGGAATTATGTGCACATATTGTGAAATGCACGAAATGCAAGCCCTGTCTTTTGTTTGTTTCCTTTTGTGCTTACACTAGAGTGGCACTAGACACATAGTGGCTATCTTCTTACAGGCTCACTCAATTAACATTTCTTCCTCCTGTTTTTGTAAGCATTTCAGCTGCGATTGATTTTGACTAGGTGGCAGGAAATTTTAACTAGGTGACAAGAATCAGAACTTTGGAGAATTAAAAAAGAAAACTGAGTCCTAAATTACATTGACTTGTGCTAATTGTGATTTGTGAAAAGAACAAATGAATATGGGCGTGTTTGACCGGCACACTTAACTAGAAATGGATATAGTTAACTTTCTCCTTTTGTTTACTTTCAGCAACTAGTAAATCTCTTTGCTCGGCTGGCTACAGATAATATAGGGTACATAGATTGGGATCCGTATGTACCAAAGGTAATTAAAAACATTTGAACATATAACACAATACAACCTATACCATATAAACCTATGCTTCAGACCTTTAAGGAGAAGTGTGTTTTGTATGCTTATGCTAGTGCCACATAAATATATTTATATATTTTGGCCAGTAGTTCTATATATTTAATGAGAATAAATTAATTTACTTTCAAACTATGATTGGATCATATCAAGGGATCATAATGTTTTTGTCTTAACTACATAGGACATGAAGTTTCAGAATGAGTAATTGAGAAAGTGTGGATTATTTTACTATATATACACACTCATCACATCTTCTAGCGGATTTTGTGACTTGCATTTGGTTGCTGTTGCAGTATGCTCCCCACTTTTAGAAATGATTTCCAACAGTAAACAAAGCCCAGACTTGTCTAGATGCATTATTACTAACATTCCGTCTTCGGGATTCTTTCATCTGCAGTAGAATCACCCGTGAGGCTCTGGGGCTATTGTTGGGGCATCCTGGTGATTCTAATGCACATGTTCTCAGAAGACCAGAGATTGGACTTGAATATAAAGGCTCTCTTTGCCTGGATTGTGACCCTTAGTATCTAATGATTTCTCCTTTGGGGCCTTCTGTAAATTCTTATTGACAGATTCAAAAATGTTAAGTTTAACTGTATTAAAATCCTGTGCTAAGATGATAGATTAAAAAAAAAAAAAACATTCCTAGGGGGAAAATAATCAGGCCAGCCCTAAAATTTTGAGGGTGAAAAGTAAGCACCATTGAAGGAGATAATTGCATTTTGTGCATCTTAGTATAAAATGAGGACATAGGAAAAATAATTCTGTGTGCATTGAGAGAAAGGAATAAAAAGTCATTTTTAACTGCAATTATCTATGTTTTGCCTTATTATGTTTAGCTGTATTGATATATATTCTTTATTTTTTCTTTTTAAGATTTTTACGAGAATTCTGAGAAGCTTGAACCTTCCAGTGGGAAGTAGTCAAGTGTTAGTTCCAAGGTTTTTAACAAATGCTTATGATATAGGACATGCTGTAATATGGATTACTGCTATGATGGTTTGTAATACACTATATTGGTCTTATATAGTTCATGTTAATTTTTGTTAATCATACAAAAATTCTGTATGGTCATATAAGTTGATGTAAGTAGCTTTTTGGTCACATGAGTCATGGATATTTTCTCATATAGTAAATTTGAGCTTATTGTACTCTGAAAAATAATTATAAATAAATCTCCATAGCCAATGAAAAAGAATATTTGAGAGATTCAGAATGTGTTTCACTGTTTCACAAAGTAATAATCAAACACATAGACAAAAGGACCTTTTCAAAGTCAGATATCAATAGTGACACTGGTGGGGGTAGAGCTCAGTTCTGTCTGTATGCTCAGTATTAATGCCCTCAGTATTAATGCTCACATAACATAACTTAATAACAAAGTCATGTTAGTGAAGGATCATTTATGCAGACATCATTGAAAGTAAAAATATGCCCATATGCCTAGAACTTCAGTGTTGTCTTTCAGAAACTTACTAATTTTGTGCTATAGTTTTAAAAATTGTCATTTGCATTGCTTAAGCAATGTACCGATGTTTTTACTTTTTAGTTACTATTCTGTTTAGATATTTTTTCTTCCCAGGTTACATTGTTGGGTTATTTTTGCTGGAAAATGCAGAATAATTACAAGAAGTTTAACATTTAAACTTCATTATTATAAGATTTTTTTTAAAAAGTGCCCTCCTTTTATTTCACTATTAAGTAGAAAAAAACACCTCATGTTCTTCTTAATATTTAGTAAGAACAGATTCTTACTGTCTTACAGAAACTGAGTTAAAAAAATTTTTTTTGTAAGATATAGATGGGGCGGCGGTGAAGAAACCATAGCACCAAAGCTTCCTCCAGTGTAGTGGGAGCTGGGCTTGAACATGGGTCATACACATGCCTAAGTTAAAAAGTTTTTTAGAAGCCATGGAATTAGATAATGGCCTTATTTTAATTAGTCTTACTGATCTTTCTCATATTGTTTATCTCAATGGCACTTTCATTTTGTGTTAAGGATTTGATTATATCTTAATGAAATATGTTTAAATCAACATGCTAATATGTTAGAATTTTGAAAAGTTTGTTACTTTGTTATGAAGTCGTTATGGTCTCTTAGAGGTTGCTCTCTTGTTTGAGAAACATGGATGTGGACTTCTGCAGGGTGACTTTTCTGTTGTTGTCTTGCTGCTCTGGGCTGACATTTTCAGACAGAGAAAGAAAGACACCACAGCACTAAAGCTTTCCCCAGTGAGGTATGGGATTGGGTTTTAATTTTTGTGCATAAGGACTCGGGCTTCACATTTCACCTTTCACTCGGGCTTCACATTTCACAGCACCTGGTCTTCCTGGTTCCATTACACTTCCCATGTGGTACTGGGGTTAGAACCTGGGTTACATGCATGGCAATGCAGGCATCTCTCCAGTGTAGACTCATATAATCGTAAAGAAACTCCACATTCGGTCTTATGTCTGTTATCTTGAAACAGATAATATCCCCAGCCATGTTCAACTTTTTTTTTTTTTTTTTAATATTTTATTTATTTATTTATTGCCTTTTGTTGCCCTTGTTTTTTTTTTTATTGTTGTAGATGATGTCCTTGTTGTTGGATAGGACAGAGAGTGTTGTTTTCTCCGGGCTAGGTTATTTTCGCCGGGCTGGCTTCATGGGCGGGTAACAGACGACCAGGGACTCATGGTTGAGCTGTAGGCAGTTATCTCTTTATTCATGCAGGATGCAGCACAATCTAAGACGAGCTAAGCTAAACTCAAGTACTCTAAAACTCACAATGCTGTCTTTATATATACTTGCCAAGTAGGATGGAAACAGGATGTGACATAGAGAGGGTGGAGAGAAAAGTGACTGGTGAAAATCAGAGTGTGACAAGGAGGGGGCAGAGCAGGCGAGAATCCTATCACTGAACCACCAATGCCCTGGAGTGCTTTATGTAAATGTAAAAGTGATTTATGTAAATAGACCAAAGCTTTGAATGGGATTGAATCTATCCCTATATAGGCATATGGTTAAGCAGAAGCCAGGGGGAGCTGGCATACTATCCAACAAGAGAGAAATGGAGAGGGGAGGGGAAGACAGAGAGGGGGAGAGAAAGATACCTGCAGACCTGCTTTACCACCTGTGAAGTGACTCCCTTGCAGGTGGGGAGCCAGGGGCTCGAACTTAGGATCCTTAGGCCAGGCCTTGTGTTTTGCGCCACCTGCACTTACCCGCTGCGCTACTGCCTGATTCCCCACATTCAACGTGTTAAGGTGAATGTTAGCTGTTTTCCTTACCCCCACCCCAGGCTATATAATCTTGGATCAGTTGTTTTGCATGTTTTGGTTATGGATTAAGAAATAAAATTTATTCTTTTGAGTCAAAGTGTGGTCAGATATAACAGGTTTGATAATTTGAAGCATTTAGAAATAGAGGAGTAGAGTTTTGCATGTCTGAAGGTATAGGCTTAATCTTTGGTACCATCATACGTACATAAAAGGAATTGTAAAATAGGTGACTTGGTTATGTAAATCTCACCTCTTCATTTCATGTAGTGAGAAATTCAGTTCTCCAGTCATTTAAGGACTGCTTTTTTATGTCTGATGTTAGCACTCTTGCTTATTTTAAGATGGTTATGCTAAAGACAAGAATTATTTGTCAACAGAAGAGTAAAAAATACTTTACAATTTTCTTTACAATTTTTAAATTGTAAAAAATACTTTACAATTTAATTTGGTCTCACAAAGTATCCCTTATTTTTAGTATGATGTTTTGAACTGATTTGATTTTTTTTTCCCAATATGAAATTTTATTTACTCTTATGTGACGGATTGAACCTGGTGATCTCTTTAATTGCACAGTGCAGTGTGGGTTCTAATATTTGTGTTTGTGTACACAGGGTGGACCAAGTAAGCTAGTGCAAAAACACTTGGCTGGCTTGTTCAACAGCATCACATCTTTTTACCATCCCTCAAATAATGGGCGCTGGCTGGTGAGTACATTTACTTTTCAGTCTAGGGATTGGAAGTTATTTATTTATTTATTTATTTTTATACTTAACTATTGCCTAAAGTGGTGCCATAATTTGCAGCATGTCCTCTGTCCTTAATATGAACTTTAGCTATATGTGAATGACTTGTAGTAAACCATATGCAAATAGATTAAGCTCAAACTTGTGCTGTCTCCTAGTGGCAAAATGCCCCCAAAGCTTGAAATTTTCTTTCTGTTTCGTCTTGTCACTTTTTTAAAAGTTACACAGAAAGGGTTTTGTCATGGAAGATTCTTGTAATACAAAGAAATAAAATAAATTTGAAGTAAGTCTTCTTTAATTGTTACTAATAAGTGTAGATGTAATTCTTTTACATAAATATTATAGAATATTTTATTCTGTGTAATTTGCTCTCCAGTTATTTTAAATAAGATTTCAGTAGCTGTTATTAAAAAAAAAAAGTTGACATGGGAGGTTAGAGAAGAACTGTTATTATCTGTGTATGGTAAAGAGAATCTGCCTAAAACTTTCTGCTTCTGTGTCCCCAGAACAAGCTAATGAAACTACTTCAGCGGTTGCCAAACAGTATTGTTAGAAGATTGCATCATGAAAGATACAAGAAACCTTCTTGGCTAACTCCTGTGCCTGAAAGCCATAAGCTTACTGATCAAGATGTCACAGACTTTGTACAATGCATTATTCAGCCTGTCCTCTTGGCTATGTTTAGCAAAACTGGTAGTTTAGAAGCAGCCCAGGCTCTGCAGAATCTTGCACTCATGAGACCTGAGTTAGTAATACCCCCTGTACTTGAAAGGTAAGTGCAACATCATGTTTTCCTAGAGCTTCTGCCAAAGCTAGGGTAATCTGATTATGTGTTTTCCTTCTATCATTTTTTTTCTGTTGGGTTCTCTTTATTTTTGTTTTTTTTATTTTTTTTATTTAAGAAAGGATTAATTAACAAAACCATAGGGTAGGAGGGGTACAATTCCACACAATTCCCACCACCCAATCTCCATTTCCCACCCCCTCCCCTGATAGCTTTCCCATTCTCTATCCCTCTGGGAGCATGGACCCAGGGTCATTGTGGGTTGCAGAAGGTAGAAGGTCTGGCTTCTATAATTGCTTCCCCGCTGAACATGGGCGTTGACTGGTCGGTCCATACTCCCAGTCTGCCTCTCTCTTTCCCTAGTAGGGTGGGTCTCTGGGGAAGCGGAGCTCCAGGACACATTGGTGGAGTCTTCAGTCTAGGGAAGCCTGGCCGGCATCCTGATGACATCTGGAACCTGGTGACTGAAAAGAGAGTTAACATACGAAGCCAAACAAATTGTTGAGCAATCATGGACCCAAAGCTTGGAATAGTGGAGAAGAAGTGTTAGGGGGGTACTCACTGCAAACTCTAGTGTACTTCTTTTAGGTATATATTTTGCAGTAGTTTATGGATACGTGTGAACATATGCTCTCTCTCACAGAAACTGGTGTATATCTAGGTTTTGGGACTTTGTTAGAAAGTGAACCACCTGAGATGAAATTAGAGTATACTACGAAAGGAAATAACAAATAAAATAGTTCACTCTAGGGTCAGTGATATTATTGTATATTTCTGATAGTTGGTTGTCAGTTTCAAAATAACCATTTTTTTTCCCCAAAAAAAGTATAAATGAGGCAGCTGGATAGTTCACTCTATGGTAGAACACAGTATACTTGTACGCAAGTGTGGCCTGATATATGCTGTTCTGGCTCGCCCTCTGTCTCAAATAAGTAAACTTATTTTTTTTAATATAGAAAATGAGAAATTTTAATATTTCAGTGAGATTGTTTTTTCTATAAAAGGAGAAAGTGGAGGCTGGCTAGAAAGCTTACCTAGGAGAGCTCCTGCTTTGCCATCCTGAGCCAGGTTCACGCCTCGGCCCCCATAGCACAGGGTGAAGCATTGGTACAGTGGTGTTTCTCCTGCCTGTTTCTTTCTCTATCTCTCTGAAAAATTGGGTCCAAAATGTTAAAGCCCTCATAGTGACAGGAAAAAAAAATGGAATAGTTGTAACTCATTCCTGACTACTCCATGCAGCCCTCTGAACATGTGGATTAAGGTAGCTGAACTAATGTGGAACCCACTAGTTTGTTCTTTTGTACTGTTAGAAATTTTTGTGAAGAAAGGTAACAGAGTGTTGCGGAAATATGGAATATCCTCTGTGCCTTTTTGTTTTTGTGATTGTATTATCTTTTTTAAGTTTATTTATTTTATCTGATAGAACAGTGAGAAACTGAGAGGGTGGGGAGATAGGAAGAGAAAGACAGAGAGACACCTACAGCACTGCTTCACTACTTATGAAGCTTTGTCCCTGCAGGTGAGGACCGGGGGCTTGAGCCTGGGCCCTTGTGCATGGTGATATGTGCACTTAACTAAGTGTGCCATCTGAGGGCAAAATTTAACTACAGATATTTTGAGTTCAGTATAGTTAATATATTATGCATATTTACCTGTGACAGAATTTTTTTTTTTTTTTTCTTTTTGCAAATTGTAGAACTTACCCTGCACTAGAAACTTTAACAGAACCCCACCAGCTCACTGCTACTTTAAGTTGTGTCATTGGCGTGGCCCGCAGCTTGGTATCGGGAGGCAAATGGTTTCCTGAAGGTCCAACACACATGCTACCTCTGTTGATGAGAGCATTGCCTGGGGTGGATCCAAATGACTTTAGTAAATGCATGGTGAGCATATTAATATTGCTTGTTGATGTTGAAATTGTTTTGATTGATATCATGTTAGTTTCTCTTGGTATTCTAGAGAATATGGTACAGTGTACATTTTGGCTTTTAGAGGTTTAAAGATTTTTTGTTTCCTTTGTTGTCACTTTATTAAGAAATGTTGGTTTACAGGATTGTTGTCACAGAGATTTTGTTTTATTTATTATTATTTTACTACACTGATTTGATAGAGACAGCCAGAAATTGAGAGGAAGAGGGATATAGAGAGGGAGAGAGACAAGAGAGATACCTGCAGCACTGCTCCACCTCTTGTGAAGCTTTCCCCCTGCAGGTGGGGACTGAGGGCTTGAATCCGGGTCCTTGCACATTGTAACATGTGTGCTTAACCAAGTGCACCACCAGCCATCTCGAGATTCTGTTTTCTTTTTTTTTTTAATTTTATTTATTTATTTATTCTCTTTTGTTGCCCTTTTTTATTATTGTTGTTATTGATGTCTTCATTGTTGGAGAGAATAGAGAGAAAGGGAGAGAGGGGGAAGACAGAGAGGAGGAGAGAAAGATAGACACCTGCAGACCTGCTTCACCACCTGTGAAGCACAGGTGGGGAGCTGGGGCCTCGAACCAGGATCCTTACACCAGTCCTTGAGCTTTGTGCCACCTGTGCTTAACCCGCTTAACTCCCAAATATGTTTTCTTTAATCAGATGTAGTTATATACATATTTATAACTATAATTAAATGTGCAGTTACGTCTATATAGGTACCAAAATTTAGATCTATGAATGCTTAGTTGATACATGTACTATCTTCATTCAGCAGAAATGTTCAAACAAAACCTTGATATTATTATTTGTTGATTCTGGTGGCAAGGGTCTAAATCTTCCCACGTACGATATTGTTCATCTCTCCTCTTCCTTCACTTCAAACTTCTCCGGTAGCACTCTGTTCACTCTTAGTGAATGCTGCATTCTGGATAGGAGCCTAAGGGATTTTTTGATAACTAAAATAGAGAACTTTTAGCTTCAACCTAATATGTAACTATGCAGATCAATTTCTCATGACTTCATTACCAAACCAGTAGTAATAAATTGTTAGGAAACTTCAGATGTTCAATTATAATTGAAAAGTTTCCAAAAAGACTTCAAAATGATTTGTCCTTTTTTTTTTTTTTTTTGCCTTCAAGGTTATTGCTGGGGCTTGGTGCTTGCACCATGAATCCACTACTCCTAGAGGCCATTTTTTCCTCCTTTTGTTGCCCTTGTAGCCTTGTTATGGTTACTATTATTGTTGTTGATGTCGTTCGTTGTTGTATAGGACAGAGAAATGGAGAGAGGAGAAGAAGACGGGGAGAGAAAAATAGACACCTGCAGACCTGCTTCACTGCCTGTGAAGCGACTGCTGCAGTTGGGGAGCCTGGGGCTCGAACCGGGATCCTTCCGCCGGTCCTTGTGCTTTGCGCCATGTGCGCTTAACCCGCTGCACTACTGCCCGACTCCCTTGATTTGTCTTCATCTTAGCTTGTGGTATACCATTCTTTCTGAAATAGACATTTCTAATTAGTGTCTTTGTATTAGTTACTTTTAGAAATAGATGGAACTAATCTTCCGCATATTCCCGCAGATCACATTCCAGTTTATAGCAACATTTTCCACTCTGGTGCCTCTAGTAGACTGTTCATCTGTACTGCAGGAAAGAAATGACCTCACTGAAGTAAGTGTGCTTTCATGCTATAGAAAAAAGTTGGTTGACTGAGTTCTAATTCTTTTTGTGTGTGGGCCTGCTAACATTTGATAGCTTAAAAACAACAGTGAATAGGTTCTAATAAAATAAACTGGCTGTGCTATTACTGGAGTGGTATATATGGAAGACTAGGTCTTCATTAGGAGTACTCAATACAGAAGATGGGTCAGAAGTAGTCCATTTTTGTACACAAATGACAACTGGAGATGTGTTAAGTTTTTGTCACTTTTTGATTGGTTAAGCAGAGGTGATGAGTGATGTTTTTCCATTTTTGGAATAAGTCTATTGAGAGGATAGGCATCTTAATAAAGAGAACTTTCTTTTATTGCAGTCAAGTTCATTTAGAACTATTTTATTTGTTGCAGTCATGTTACTACTTGACTAATATTGTTTGGATATTTTATAATAGATTATTCTTTATTTTAAATTATTTTATTGATTATTTACTAGGTAGAAACAGAAATCAAGAGGGGCAGGGGAGATAGAAAAGGAGAGAGAAAGACCCTCACAGGACTCATTTTACCTCTAGTGAAGCTTCCCCCCTGTAGGTGGGACCAGGTTTGAACACAGATCCTTGCACACTGTACTGTATGCATTTAATCAGTTGCACTACTCCTTGCCTCCTCCCCCAGTTGATTCTTTTAATATATGTACCAGCAGCTTGTAAACCCTTATAATAGAAGTGACTTGTTTGCCATTTCTCTTTGGGGCCTCTATAAAATTCATTAAATACCATTAACTTTGATTTCTAGAAAATAGTTTGAATTGTTTTTATTCTCTGTAATGTGGCGCTAGGTCCTTTTTCATGTGGTAGACAATAAGATACTGCCAGATCTGATTTCTTTGCCACTGATTAAATTTATAGTTCAGGAAAAACTAGTCAGAAGCCACTTTTAATTTTCTCCTATATTGGCATTTTATATAGGTGGAACGAGAACTTTGTTCAGCCACAGCTGAATTTGAGGATTTTGTCTTACAGTTTATGGACAGGTAAGCATATACTCCAGACTGTACTTTTATCTGGCTTTCAAACAATGACTGCTCTGCCCCTGCAACTTCTGTCTTCCTCTCCTAAAAACCTGTATTTAATTGCACCCAGAGGATTGCATTTCTGAACCTACAAAAGGAAAATTGATTTGTGAGCTATGTAGAAATAAAGTAACTATTACTTTTGCCCTCTTAAAACAAGTTAATCTAACTCTCAGCAAAACTTAACCTAGTTTTTAATTGCTAAATTATGCTTTGTTTGGATTATTTTAGATGCTTTGGACTTATAGAAAGTAGCACATTGGAACAAACAAGAGAAGAGACAGAAACTGAGAAAATGACTCACTTGGAGAGTTTGGTTGAATTAGGACTGTCATCTACATTTAGTACAATCCTTACACAATGTTCTAAGGAAATATTTATGGTAAGAATGCATTCATTGCTTCAAAATAGTAAATTCCAATCTTGCCTGTGATATTTTTTAATTCAATTTTGGTTACTTTGAATGTACACATCAAGTTAGTTATTCCCAAATTCTGTTTTTCAAATTCACCTACACTTCACAAGCGGTGAAGCAGGTCTGCAGATATCTTATCTTTCTCTCTCCCTCTCTATCTTCCCCACCTCTTGATTTCTCTCTGTTCTATCCAACAACACCAGCAGCAATAATAATGGAAAAGAGGTGGCTGCTAGGAGCAGTGGATTCATAGTGCACTGAGTCCCAGCGATATGGAGGCAAAAAAAAAAGAGTATAATTTCACATCTCTTCAAAATATGGCACCACACCACTTCCTTTGACAATTCCATTGAACCTCCTTCATATGTATAGCCCTTCCCCAGTCCTCCTTGATAACTATTTTTGCTCTCTGAGATCAAAGATTTACCTGTACTGGACTTTCTTGCTCCCTGCTTTGTTTATTTACTTCATATGAGAATATATTCTGTATCTGCATTTTAAATAAATCCCTTTAGTATTATAAAGCTATTTTAGTGTTAATGAATTCTTTTATCTGTTCTTTGTCTAGAAGTCACATCATCCTTCAAACCTGATTGATACTTTCATTAATAATCTTTTCTACAATTTCCTTTTTCATTAATAAATAAAATCTTAAAAACCAGAAGACTTGATAGATAACCTAGCTGGATAGAATTTTCTGGGTAAAAATCTGCATCCCCCCTGCAGGTGGGAACCAGGGGCTTGAACCTGGGTCCTTGCACACTGTAAAGTCTGCCATTAATCAGGTGCATCTTTGCCTGGCCTTGCTAATACTTTTTTAAATAGGAATTTTGTCCTGCTCTTCTCTGTCAGCCCTCTCATGCAACTGTTCCTCTTTTTTATTTTTAAAATTTTTATTAGTGATTCACAAAATTACAGAATAACAGGTGTACAACTCCACACCATTCTCACCACCAGAGTTCTGTGTCCCCATTCCCTCCATTGGAAACTACAGTGACTCTCCCAAGGCCATAGATACTGGCTATTATTTCTTTAATTATCTGTCTATTGATATTCTAATTTTTCCTATGGTCCGGCCTTCTCTTTCATTTTAAGTCACAGCTACACCTATTAACTACTTTCAAATGTCTTCCTTCCTTCCTCTCTTTCTTTCTTTCTTTCTTTCTTTCTTTCTTTCTTTCTTTCTCTCTTTCTCTCTTTCTCTCTTTCTCTCTTTCTCTCTTTCTTTCTTTCTTTCTTTCTTTCTTTCTTTCTTTCTTTCTTTCTTTCTTCTTTGTCTTCTCTTTCTAGGTCCTGATGGAATTGGGTTTCAGAGCCCTCTGGTCACCTTCCCCTAACATTTCTTTCCCACTGGGATTATGAACCAAAATTTTGGGGGGGGTACAAGAGGTAGGAGGCCTGGCTTCTGTAATTGGTTCTCTGTTGGACACGGATGTTGGCAGGTGGATCTATACTCTCAGCCTTTTTCTATCTTTCCCTCTTGGGGTAGGGTTCTGGAGAGCTGAGGTTTCAAGACAGATTAGTGAGGTCATCACCCGTGGAGTTCAGGATGGAATCATAGTAGTTAGTATCTGCAAGTTGGTGTCTGAAAGGCAGTCAGCTTTGAGGCAGGACCAAATGTTTAATCAGTAAGAATCAGAAAGTAGGAATAGAGAATGTAAGAATAGAGATTTTTCTTTTGGGGGGTGGTGTCAGAAGTCTATTGTAGCTATTTTCCCTGGGGCCAATGATTTTTAGTGATTTTTGTTTGAGCTTGATAGTTAACATGGAGGTAGACTAAAATTACTGCATGGGAAGATGGTGTCAGATTTGAGAATAGGGCTAGAAAGCTGGATTAGGGCAGACAGTAACAGTAGCTCCCCAACTTGAAGAAATTATATAAATACAGTTAATTGTTTACTGCATTAATCTGACCCAGGGCCCAGGTAAATTCACATTTAGCTCAGGAGGCTACATAATTGTCGGGCTGCGCCGCAGAGAAGAGAGAGAGGAGATCTGGAGTGAAGAGGGAACACAAATCTTTATTCGCACGGGCACCTCAGAGTTGGGTGAGAGTGCAGAGGTTCGGGCCACGAGGAGGTAGCAAAAATGGCCGCCTCCTGCTACGCGCAGCACCGTACCATGCGTCCGTTTGCCGAAGTGAAAAGTGGGCAAGAGAGAGAAGGGGTGGAAGAAGAAGGACTTTATAGGGCAACAACCAGGAGTGACATGTTGGGACAGGATTGGTTGAAAAAGGCACTGCAAGAATATCGCGGGAAGTGGCAAAGCCTGAGGGGACAGCTTGGCAGATGTGACTGCCTCTGCATAATTCCCCAGCACATAACTTCTTGAGTTCTGTCACTCTGAGCGCAAACGTTCCTCTTGATGTCTCATAATTTTATTTTCTCCAAGCTGTTTGGTCCATCAGTGGGAAGTGATTTTTTTTTTTTCTATCTTTCCATTATGCTTGATGCTCTGTGAGTTCTGGAGCCAGGAACCTATGCTTGAGTGGGCCTTGGCAGTGAGCAGTTGCCTGAGGCTTTAACAAGATTCTGCTGGCCTTTGGTGAAGATTTCTGTCTGTGTTCACCACTTGGATGTTTAATGTTTGTTTATGGCTGTGCAAAGTTATTTGAGATCAAGCCCACTTCTATGTTTTGCATATCAGTTGTGACTTTGTTGTTATTGTAGGAACAAAAGAAAACAGGCTCATATTCCACGGGCTTTCCTCTTAAGACATGCAAACATTTGGTATTGGCTGGTGCCTGATATATTCGTTTGTTTTGTTACTGGCAGTTTTCTCATTTTTGGTCAGCTGGGTCTTGGTCCTTGCATGATGAATCTACCACACCCAGCTACCACCACCACTACCCCCCATTTATTTTCTTTTTAGATAAAGACAAATAGAGTGGTTGGGGGTAGAGAAAGAATGGAAAAGAGGCAGCTGCAGCACTGTTCCTCACTTGTCCTCCTCTCTCCACAGGTGGGGACTTGAACCCAGGTCCTTTCACTTGGTAGCATGTGCCCTCTACCGAGTATGCTACCACCCTGATCCTCAGGATAGTTTTAAAGACGACAGTGCATTTCCATTCTTGTTTACTTTCTCTTTGTTAGAAAGGAAAACATCATAACTTATTTAGGTTTTTTAATATTATTATTAAAAGCAAATGTGCTTTGCCGCTGCATAAAACAGTTACAAAGATTATG
Source organism: Erinaceus europaeus (assembly GCF_950295315.1). Taxonomy (NCBI): domain Eukaryota; kingdom Metazoa; phylum Chordata; class Mammalia; order Eulipotyphla; family Erinaceidae; genus Erinaceus; species Erinaceus europaeus. Next base: position 89,058,335 of record NC_080164.1, read on the forward strand.
CTCTTAGAAATGATCATAGGAGCACGCAGATATTTCTCTCACTTAGTGCCCACCTTACTGTATGCAAGGTTTAAACCCCAGCAGCACCTAAAAGTCCCATGGCTTCAGAAGAAGCTCCACACTTCACCCGAGAGCTATTGAATTAATTGCACATGTACCTAATCTGGACTCCTCAGAAAAAAAGGGAACTAGAAATTTGAGTAAACATCTCATTGAACTGGCATCTTTGAAAGGAGTTTATACTTTTCAGCACTGTTGACAAATGTCTAGAACTCAGTATTTTATTCAGCAGTTCAGATAGAATTCTGGGACATGATTGGTTGTAAAATTAAGCAGATTGTTTCAAGTCTTAGTAAAGAGGTGGATGTTTATAGGTAGTAATCAGTCAGGACACAAACTCTGTATTAAATATTGCAGAAGGTTCCATTTGTTAAGTTGGGTTTAGCCAGTAAGATAATTAAATTGTGTTTTCAGCAGCTGTTAAGTTTCTACTTTGTTTCCGTAGCAAATGAAATCTGGCGTCTCAGAAATTATGTGAGGGTCTTGTGAAAAGATTGTTCACTGGCTTTGCTGTAGCACTATTAAGCATACACTTAGAATTTCATTGGGTTAAAGATTTCGTATTTGGATAACTTTAATATAGTCTTAATGTCGTTTTCTTATATGATTTAATTTTATTAAAATGCTGATTAGACATTTTTCTCATATCTTAACAGGTGGCTCTGCAGAAGGTTTTTAATTTTTCTATTTCACATATATTTGAAACAAGAGTAGCAGGCCGCATGGTTGCAGACATGTGCCGTGCTGCTGTAAAGGTGAGTTCTGGGTTTGTTTGTTTGTTTTCCTGAAAAGTTGAGCCTATAACCAATATGTTGATATGGTTACTTAACTTAGAAGTCCTTTTGTCCAGTGGAGAAGCAATTACAAAACCAAACACCTTCTACTCCCCATAAAGAATTCTGGTCCATACTCCCAGAGGGATAAAGAATAGGGGAGCTTCCAGTGGAGAGGATGGGATATGGCACTTTGGTGGTGGGAATTGTGTGGAATTGTACTCCTCTTATCCCACAATCTTGTTGATCATTATTAAATCACCAAAAGAAGTCCTTAGTATACTTAAAATGAACAGATTTTTTTATATATAATTTTTTCCTGTATTGGGGGATTAATGTTTTACCTTTGACAGTAAATACATTAGTTTGTACATTCGCAACATTTCTCAGTTTTCTACATAACAATACAACCCCCACTAGGTCCACTATCATCCTTTTCCAGGACCTGTCCTCTCCCCTCACCCACCCAAAAAAATTTTTAGTAGTAACTTATATCCCATATTTGCCACTGAAACTAATGGTAGTGTCTGTAATAGTTAGATATTTGGGCTTTTTTTTTTTTTTTTAAAGCTTTTTACATAGGGCATAAGTAGATGTAAAAGCTGAAGGGGCCACTTCTAGATTGTGGTGGAGGGTTAATTGCTACTTTGCTTTGGTGGGTGTGGTGTGAAAACACATTATAAAAATATATACTGTGTTATAAGTAGTTACCTCAAACTCTTAATTAAAATGTACCTATACAAATGTCTTCAGTGCTGCCCAGAGGAGTCTTTGAAGCTGTTTGTTCCTCACTGTTGCAGTGTTATAACTCAGCTTACAATGAGTAAGTATTCTTAAAGTTATTCTTATTATCATTCTGCCTTTTCTGTTTTTCCCCTCTTGGATTTTTGAACTCTGATGAAGCTAATCTGTAAGCTTTTTTTCATGTACCAAGCACTTCCACATTCCCAGTTCCTTGATTCCAGAGAGGGGTTGAAAACAAACTAGCCATGTTGATCAGTAGCTTCAAAGTTTTATTTCATATTAAGTTAACATTTTGAGGGGACCGGGCAATAGCACAGTGGGTTAAGCACACATGGTACGAAGCGGAAGGACAAGCATAAGGATCCTGGTTCGAGCCCCCGGCTCCCTACCTACAAGGGGGTTGCTTCACAAGTGGTGAAGCAAGTCTGAAGGTGTCTTATCTTTCTCTCTCCTTCTTTCTTCCCCATCTCTCTCGATTTCTGTCTGTCCTATCCAACAACAATGATAGCAATAATAACAACGATAAACAACAAGGTTAACAAAAGTGAAAAAAATAGTATCCAGGAGCAGTGGACTCACAGTACAGGCACTGAGCCCCAGCAATAACCCTGGGGGCTAATAATAATAATAATAATAATAACACTTTGATACATCTAGAACCTTCTATGGGTTGCCACCAAAAATATCTATTTTGTGTGATGTGGAGAGAAAATCTGGCTGGTGTTTTTATTTTCTTGAAATTTCAGTTTCTATTTCCTCTAGAGCAATTTCTGTTTCATAAAGAAGAAATTTAAAGTCTCCTTTAAAAGAGACTTGGATTAGGGGCCGGGTGGTGGCGCACCTGGTTGAGTGGCTGTAATACAATGCACAAGGATGTGGGTTCGAACCCCTGGTCTCCACCTGCAGGGGGAAAGCTTTGCGAGTGTTGAAGCAGTGCTGTAGGTATCTCTCTGTTTCTCTTCCTCTCTTATCACCCCTTCCCTCTTGATTTCTGGCTGTCCTTATGCAATAAATGAAAATAAAATTTAAAAAAGAGGCTTGGATTACGTGCATATATTTTTAAATGATGGATTTATTGAATTCATAGTGTTCCCCCCTTGATACTGTTTTTGTCATTTTTAGACGACGATGTCTTAAATGAAGAAGAATTAGATAAGGAGTTATTATGGAATCTTCAACTTTTGTCTGAGGTATTACAAATCTTCATAATAAAGATACTACTGTGACTTGGACTGGAGTTGGTGTATTGCACCAAAGTAAAAGACTCTGGGAACGGGGGGTGTTCCGGTCCTGTAACATGATGGCAGAGGACCTAGTAGGGGTTGTATTATTATGCGGAAAGCTGGGAAATGTTATACATGTACAAACTATTGTATTTACTGTTGACTGTAAACCATTAATTCCACAATAAAGAAATAAAAACTTAAAAAAAATACTGTGAAAATGTTGACTTATCATTAAGACTTAATCTTTCCACAAAATTGAGTTTAAAACATGAAAAGTCGTAAAATTTTTAGAAGTTTCTTGGTATGGCTATGAAAGCCATCTTTCTTGTTATGAGAGGGTTGTGACAGTTAATATACTTAGCTTGACTTTATGCTGGATAATTTTAAATAAAAGCAACTCATTAATTAAAGTGTTTTTAGAATCCCCAGTATTTTTTCTTCTGTGTTTTAAACTTGGCCATCGATGAAACTTCTTTTGTGGCTTAGTTCAGAATCCAGAAAGGAAAAGTCCAGTTAAGTCTTTTCAAGGAGTCAGAATCCTTTGAAGAGTATTTTCACTGATAACATGAGATCCTAAATTCAGAAGATGTTTTTGATTTTTAAAAAAGAATTGCTACAATATAATAAAAATAACAATTCTACAAGTTAGTCATTTTAAAATATACTTTTTGGCAGGAGGGAAGGGGCAGATGGTAAGTGCATCTGATTAAGCACATACATTCCCATATGTAAAGGCCTGGGTTCAAACCCCTGCTCCTCCATCTGCAGGGAGGATGCTTCACAAGTGGTGAAGCAGGTCTGCAAATGACTATCTTTCTTCCTCTTTACCTCTCCCTCCCCTCTCTAATTTCTCTCTGTCTTATCAAACCAAACTCCAAAACAAAACAAAAAAACACTTTTTTAAAAAAGAAATACTGTCTTAGACTTTTAATGGCTAAGCATTTATTTTTACATTAATTATTGTTTCTTGACCTTTTCAGTAAAATTTCTATGTTTTCTTCTTTTTAGATTACTCGAGTGGATGGGAAAAAGTTACTTCTTTATAGAGAACAGCTTGTAAATATACTCAGAAGAACCCTCCATTTATCCTGTAAGCATGGTTATACTCTGGCTTGTAACCTTCTGCATCACCTTCTTCGTTCTACTACGCTCATCTACCCTACAGAATACTGCAGCGTGCCAGGTGGATTTAACAAGCCTCCTTCTGAATACTTTCCTATCAAGGTAACTACTTTCCATAATTTAAAATTCAAGGATATATTGAGTGATTTTTTTTTTTTTCCTAAGGGAATCCAAGTGTCAAAACCAACTATATTGTTGGGAATAACTATGTGTATCTTTTTAAAAATATTTTTATTTATTTATTCCCTTTTGTTGCCCTTGTTGTTTTATTGTTGTAGTTATTATTGTTGTTGTCATTGTTGGATAGGACAGAGAGAAATGGAGAGAGGAGGGGAAGACAGAGAGGAAGAGAGAAAGACCTGCAGACCTGCTTCACCACCTGTGAAGCAACTCCCCTGCAGGTGGGGAGCCGGGGTTCGAACCGGGATCCTTATGCCGGTCCTTGTGCTTTGCGCCACCTGCGCTTAACCCGCTGCGCTACAGCCCGACTCCCAACTATGTGTATCTTATTTTAATCAGAAAACTCCTCATCTCTGGTAAAGAGGGTGTCAGAGATTGAAACAGGAACCTCTCAGCCTAAGGCATGAAATTCTGTCCCACAAACTGCTGTGCTATCTCCCTGGCCTGATGGCATTTATATTTATTTATTTATATTTATTTCCTTTTTGCTGCCCTTGTTTTTGTTTTTTTGTTTGTTTGTTTTTATTGTTGTAATTATTGTTGATGTCCTCATTGTTGGATAGGACAGAGAGAGAAATGGAGAGAGGAGGAGAAGACAGGAGGAGAGAAAGATAGACGACACCTGCAGACCTGCTTCACCACTTGTGAAGCGACACCCCTGCAGGTGGAAAGCCAGAGTCCCAAACCAGGATCTTTATGCCAGTCCTTGCTCTTTGCACCACGTGCGCTTATCTTGCTGTGCTACTGTCCGACTCCCATTTTTTTTCGACTCCCATTTTGTTTATTTATTTATGTTTTAATTTATGTTTGGGGACTAATGGTTTACAGTCAACAGTTAATACAATAGTTTGTACTTGCATAACATTTTCCAGTTTCTTACATAACAGTACAACCCCCCCCCCCCACTAGGTGCTCTGCCTATCATGTTCTAGGACCTAAACTCTCCCACTCACCCCCACCCATCCCAGAGTCTTTTACTTCGGTGCAGTACACCAGGCACTTTATTTTTAAGGCAGACAGATGATTTCAAGCGATTAATGGAAGGTACTAACATGTTCGCTTATGGCACTGAAGCCATAACTGTAACTTTCTTTTCTGTTTTTATATGAAATGACTTGGTATGCCATATCTGACTCCATACTTCAGTGTGGTCTTAGTGGGAAACTCAGTATGTGTAAACTTTCTTCTGTAGTAAAATCATATTTGAGTGACTTTTCAGGGAGACCTTTGTGAAGACTAATGATGAAAAGGATGAACATGGCACTTCCTGCTACTTGTGTGTGTGTGTGTGTGTGTGTGTGTGTGTGTGTGTGCCTGTGCATTATTCTACCCTAGACTTGAATTTTTGTACATTTTTTTCCAGTTATCATAAATTCAAAATTTTGTGTACATTTTCATTTCTCTACTTGCTAAACAAATTGTTCTATTTTTAGGATTGGGGTAAGCCAGGGGATTTGTGGAATCTGGGTATCCAGTGGCATGTTCCTTCTTCTGAAGAAGTGGCTTTTGCCTTCTATCTGTTGGACTCTTTTCTTCAGCCTGAGCTCAACAAACTTCAGCGCTGTGGGGATGGAGAACTTGAACTGTCTAGGTTAGTTTTCTTTTATAACCAGTCAACTAGTATTAAATGGTTGCAGACTGAAAAGTTGCACCTTGGGGGTTGGGTAGTGGTGCTCCTGGTCAAGCACGCAAATTATAGTTCAAGCCACTGGTTTCCATCTTCAAGGGGGAAGCATCACAAGTGGTGAAGCAGTGTGTCAGGTCTCTCTCGCTCTCTCCCTCTATTTCCCCGCCACTTGTCAGTTTCTCTCTGTCTCTATCCAAAATAAATAAATAAAATATTTAAAAAATTTCCATTAAAATAAGATATTATGCCTTTCATTCTAGGATATAATCTGATCTCTCCAGTTTTTAATGTGTCAATATTTGCCTATATAAGTATAACCTAGTTATATATATATATATATATATATATATATTTTAAAGATTTTATTTATTTATTCATGAGAAGATAGGAGGAGAGGGAAGGAACCAGACATCACTCTGGCACATGTGCTGCCGGGGATCGAACTCAGGACCTCATGCTTGAGAGTCCAAAGCCTTATCACTGCGCCATCTCCTGGACCACTATATATATATTTTTTATAATATTTAAGCATTATCAGACATCTCGGCTTCAATTGGGGAATTTTTTTAGGGTTGATGGTTGTAGATATTTGTTGTTTGGGAGGAGGTCATTTTACTTCCCTGTTACTTAATAGCTACAGCTCCCAGCACTCCAAAATTATCCTTTCTGTATGGCCAAATCACTTGCAACTATTTTAAGATAGTCTTAAAAATAACACAAGCACATATCCTTTCAGGTTTTCTGTGTTTTTATTTTTATTTATTATTTTTTATCACATGGAAAAGGACTCAAATTGGCCAAAGACTGGAATTTAAAAGTCACCGTGTGCAACTTTGTTGGAGGATGTGGTGACTTACACACACTGTGTGTGTGGAAAACCAAATCCTTTTATACTTTTATAAATCTTGTAATTTTAAATAACTAATAAAAACAATAAGGACTAGTAGTAGTCAGTGTGTGCTAAAAAAAAAAATTAAGCATTGTATGTAGAAAGACTTAGGGTTTGGAGGGCTGGGCAGTGGCACACCAGGATAAGCGCACATAATACTTACTAAGCAGAAGGACCTGCTCAAGCATCTGCGTTTGAGCCCTAGGCTCCCTACCTGCAGGGGCCCGCTACAAAAGTGGCGAAGCAGGTCTGAAGGTGTCTTATCTTTCTCTCTCCCCCTCATCTCCCAGTTTCTCTGTCTTATCCAATAAAATGGAAAAAATGACTTCCAGGAGCAGTGGATTTGTAGTGCGTGCACAGAGCCCCATCAATAGCTCTGGAGGCAAAAAAAGAAAAACGGGGAGTCGGGCAGTAGCGCAGTGTGTTAAGCGCAGATGGCGCCAAGCACAAGGGCTGGCATAAGTATCCTGGTTCGATCCCCTGGCGCCCCACCTGAAGGGGAGTCGCTTCACAGATAGTGAAGCAGGTCTGCAGGTGTCTGTCTTTCTTTCCCCCTCGCTTTCTTCCCCTCCTCATTCCATTTCTCTCTGTCCTATCCAACAACGATGACGACATCAAGAACAACAATAATAACTATAACAATAAAACAAGGGCAACAAAAGGGAAAATAAATGAATATTTAAAAAAAAATAAGAGTTTGTTTTTCCTTTAGCTTTTTAGTACCTTCTGCTTAGCAGTTTCACTTGTGTACCCTTTAGGTAGTTTTTGCAGATAATACTCCCTTAGAAAAGAAATACCATTTTTTTCTAGATTCAGCTTAAATTTTATTGGACTTTTTTACCATATTAAGAAAATTTACTAGAGGGGCCAGGAAGTGGTGCACCTGGTTAAGCACACACATTACAGTGCTCAAGGACCTGGGATCAAGCCCCTGGTCCCCACGTGCAGGGGGAAAGCTTTACAAGTGGTGAAGCAGTCTGCAGATGCCTCTCTGTCTCTTTCTCTTCTATCTCCCCCTCCACTCTCAATTTCTTGTCTCTATCTAATGAATCAATAAAAATAAATTACTGGAAAGAGAATTAAGGATAAATTTATTTAGGAAATTGTACACTTCCCCCAGTTGATGGGCAAGCAAAAAAAAAAAAAACTTTATTGGATCTTCTTTTTGGTATTTCATATTATTAACATTAGCGTTACTTGGATATATTCCTGATATTTTTTTCTTTTCCAAAGGGCTTTTGTGAGAAGCAGCTATTTGAGACCATTAAATTTTTATAGTTTGAATATTTGATAGTTTCTAAAACAATAGTAAGAAAACTATTACCGGGAGTTTTTAGTAAACAATTCAGTATAATGAATTTGTAGGGAGGAGGTGTGATTGAAGTAGATTATTGTATAGTACTCTGTTGTATAGTGTGCTCTTTGGAGTTAATGATTATTTAATCCATTCTTAAAACATAAAATACAGGGGCCAGGTGGTGGTGCACCTGGTTGAGTGCACATGTTACAGTGTTCAAGGTCCTGGGTTCGAGATCCTGGTCCGTCCCCACCTGCCGGGAGAAAGCTTCACAAGTGGTGAAGCAGTGCTGCAGGTGTCTCTCTGTCTCCTCTCTCTGTCCCCCTTTCTTCTCAACTTCTCACTGTCTCTGTCAAATAAAGATTTAAAAATATATATACTGCAAGGTCTTTAGTAATGTTTTCTATTTGTTACTAGATTATCTATAAAGATAATTAAATTCAGAATTAACTTCACAAAGAACAATCACTTGTTGTTAACTTTTGCTTATCTCAAACCCAAATAATAGAGGTTAGTTGTTATCAATAAATCTGTGAATCTCTGTTAAGTAAGGATTTAGTAGTTTTCTTAACTATGAAAATATCTCTTCTAGAGATGATATTCTCCAAAGTCTCACTATCGTGCATAACTGTTTAATTGGCTCAGGAAACCTCCTACCCCCATTGAAAGGAGAGCCAGTTTCTAACTTGTAAGTAAAAATAACTACTTTACATGCTTGGTTATTTTTCCATTTGGTATATATTTTAAGTGTTAGTCATATGATGATGAGTCACTGGTTTTGTTATTGATATGATAATGTTCCTGTATTGCTTCAATCTTCTTGTCATTCTGGGCCAAAAATATAGGAGAACACAACTTAGGATTCATTTAAAATTTTGTGACACCAAGATCGACTAGCTTTCAATATGTTTTAAATTTTTAAGTTGAAAATATTAAGTTCATTTGTTATTTTACTGGGTTAATCTAGTTACCTCTTCATAAAGAAACTTTTGTTTTTATATGTAATCAGTGTTAATAAATTTGTAGCCAAATGTCTTGGAGAGTTTTTTAAATATAGTTTTGTTTGTTGTAATTATGATTTTGAACTTTTGAAATATACCAAGTTTATTTCATGAATTCAAATGCTTTTCAGAGTGTTATTATTTTAACAAATATTTTAGTTTTGTCCACTCTTAGTGCCACCATTAAGATGAAAAACACTGGATTTAAATGAAATCAATGGTCCATAGCTTTAGCTGTGTATTAAGTAGATGGTGGCTTGTTTCAGTAAACCATCTCAGTCATTTCCTTTCAACACCAGCATCTCATTGCTGAGCAAGGTAATAAAAATCACACACAAATGAGTAAGCAACCCTTCAAGAACTACAAAGGGGAGAATCACTTGTTTATTTTTGCAACAGAAATCTTTCCAAACTTCAAAGATGGCTTTTAAATGTGGCTTGCTTGTCTTTCCTGTATTTTGCATTATCATTGTTTAGAGTCCCACTTTTTTAATAATCCCTATTTACTTCATTCTAAAACCTGTTTTTAGATGTTGAGCTTTTCATTGCTTTTGTGAGTTGAGAGGGAGTAATAGGTTTTTTTTTTTCAGGTAAAGAAAATAACTTTAAGTTTGTATAGGGATTTGCTGGATTCTTTCAAGGAAGATTTGTTTTTCATCTGTTTTATACTTTAATGTGAGAAGAGTTTGTCCTTTAATAGTTTCTATTAAAACAAGATTGATGTTAGACAGGATTTTTAAAATGAGATATCAACAGAAATGGCCCCCACTGATCTCAACAGTGTGGGATACAGTAGTAACTTTTATGTAAAAAGCTGTTCATACACAGCAGTTCGAGTACATCAGTAAATCTCTAGTGGTGCTTGAAGATGTTGACCCTTTGCTGCTCATTTAATTCTCTAAGAGCTGAGGCATGTATCTTCTGTGTATATGATTCAATTTTTAGAAAGTTACTAATAAGAGAGAAGACCATCACTCTGGTGTATATGTGATGTGAGGGATTGAGTCTGACTATAGGAACCTCATGCTTGAGATCCTACACCTTATCCACCATGCCACCTCCCTCCCTGCCTGCATGATTAGGCTTTTAGAATTGAGTGATCATTAGGATATACTGTTCAAGAATTAGCTAAGAAGATAAAGATTTCTACTGTAATTCACGTAGTATGTAGCCATGTTTGCATCACATTCATTGTAATAGTGAATTGAAACAAGTCTTTATCCTTTTAAATAGATGGGCATCAAGGTAGAGTTCTATGTATTTGGCTGTTATCAAGCCAGTTAGGCTTTCATATAATGCAATTTCATTAGGAAAAGAATACCATGTTGTGAAAATGTTATAAGTAGCTTGGAATACAAGTAGATTGTTGGTCTATATCACTGTACATTATAAGCTGCAAAATTCAATCCTGCATATACTTGATAAGTTGTTCCCAGAAAAGCTGAAATGGAATTCCTTAGAAATTTCACTTTTGAGAGTCAGGTAATAGCGCAGCGGTTAAGCACACATGGTGCAAAGTGCAAGGACTGTTAAGGATGCCCCAAGCCCCCGGCTCTCCACCTGCAGGGGAGTCGTTTCACAGGCGGTGAAGCAGGTCTTCAGGTGTCTATCTTTTTCTCCCCCTCCTCTCTCCATTTCTCTCTGTCCTATCCAACAACAACGGCATAGTAACAACAACAACAACAATAAAAACAACAGGGGCAACAAAAGGGAAAATAAATGAATATAATAAAAAAATAAAAAGAAATTTCACTTTTGGGGCTAGTTGGTGGTGTACCTGGTTGAGTGCGCACACTGTACTGTGCAAGGACTGGGTTCAAGCCCTTAGTCTCCACTTGGAGTAGGAAAGCTTCACATTTGGTGAAACAGGGCTGAAGGTGTCTCTCTTTTTCCCTGTCTACCTCCCCCTTCCCTCTCAATTTTCTCTCTTGTCTCTATCCAGTGATAAATAAATAAAAACATTTAAAAAAAAAATAAAGAAGGGAGTCGGGCAGTAGCGTAGCAGGTTAATCTCAGATGGCGCAAAGCGCAAGGGCTGGCATAAGGATCCCGGTTCAAGCCCTGGTTCCCCACCTGCAGGGAGTTGCTTCATGAGTGTTCATGCAGATCTGCAGGTGTCTCTCTTTCTCTCCCTCTCTCTGTCTTCCCCTCCTCTCTTCATTTCTCTCTGTCCTATCCAACAACGATGACATCAACAACAATAAAAAAACAACAAGGGCAATAAAAGGGAAAATAAATAATAAAATAAAAATTAAAAAAAAGAAATTTTATTTTTGGAGTGAAAGTTAAATATACCAAGACAATAAAAGATTTTTAAAATGTTGATATATTTTAATCTGTTTTAAGTATAATTATTTAAAATTTTTGGTTATATATCTAATAATTAACTAAAATACAAAACATGAACATCACAATTTTTTTTAGAAGACTTTAAAAGGATTTTTTTTGAACACTTTAAAAGGGTTTAGTGTGATAATTATGTGAAACAGAATTAAGGGTGAACAACTCTTTGCTGTAAAATTGCTTTAAAAATAGTAGTTTGTAAAAATTAGATTTGAAAAATAGTAGTTTGTTAAAACCCTTCCTAGGGTTTTAAGTAGTTATTTTTTTCTTTTTAATCAGTTTATTGATTTATTTTTAACCAGAAAACTGTTCAACTCTGTCTTATGGTGGTGCCAGGGCTTGAACCTGGAACCTCTAGTGTCTGAGATATGAAAGCCTGATGCACTAAAATTGTATTATCTCCTTAGTCCTTAGATTGTTCTCAAAATCCTTTTCTTTAAAGCCAATTTCTGAATGCTATTGTCAACTGAAATTTTAACTCATTTTGGCAATATGACTTCATACAGCATTTTAGTTTGTATTTGCATATGGTAAATTGGTTCTTAACAAAGTTTCTTTTTTTTTACAATGTCTTTATTAACTTTTAAAAGATATGTTTTATTTATTTATTAATGGATAAAGACAGAAGTTGAGATGGGGAGGAATGAGATAGAGAGGGAGAGAGACACCTGCAGCCCTGCTGCACCACTCGTGAAGTTTCCCCCTGCTGGTGGGGACAACAGAGTTTCATAATAGTTATTTAGCCTTCTAATTCCTGAAATGCTTATCCTAATACAGGTCAGTAGTTGTTCAGATAGTCTAAATATGAATCAATTTGAAGACAAGTCAGATCTTTAATGGATGGTGCCATGTTTTCTAGTCTTAAATCACAATACCCAGATGAAAAAAGAACACCTGTGGTATAACTCTCAAAGATTGTTATTAGCTGGTCAGTTTGAAACCATTAGACAACAATAAAACTCTTTAATATGGGCATTAGTTACTCCACAGTAAAATAAAATATACTAAGTGGGGACACATTGTGACAAATGCTATGGTATAATGCCTAAGATGTTGAGAACATCTCTCTTATAGACAGTTTGACTGTGGTATTATGAAGACATACTTTTTCTGAAATACTAGGCTGTTTTTCAGGAATACAGGAATCTTTTTTTTTATTTAAACTTGTATTTTCCTTATAAATCTTAATTAGGTAAAATTATAGTTACTTTTTTTGTTACTGTTGTTGTTAAATCACTTGTTAATAAGTTTGCCTTGTGTATGTATTAGTAGCATTTGTCTTCTGGGAAGTTGAAGAAAGTACAAACTGAAACATTGAGTTTTCCTGTAGGAAGATCTTATTTATTTCCTAATAGAGTATATCAAACTTCCTTAAAATTCTATTGTATAGGGAAATGATTACTAAATGTGGAGGACCCCCTCTTTTTTTGTGTGCTGCATGATTAGAAATTGACAAAAAATTAAAAAGGCTTAGTTGAGTTGATTTTTCTAATATAAAAGTTAATAGCATACCGAGTGGTATCTACATTTCACTATTTGACCTTTACTCCAAATATCTCCTTTCTGTACATGTTATTGTTTCAGTTAGTATAAGGTCCCTTGAGAAGAGTATGTTTTAGTTTAGTGCAATATATATATATATATATATATTTCTGCTATATACCAAGGATGCTGAATTAATTTAAAAATGGAACCTCTTATCTTGCTCTTGTAACCTTTTGTTAATGAGTTAAAAGAAATATTTTGGTATTATATTAAAGCTCGCAGCTCTACTTCTTTAGTTATAAAAGCTGGATTATGTCTCCAGGGTCACACAGAAATTTTGGACACTTACCTTTAATCTTCAGGTTATTATTCTTTTTGCAGTCCACTGTTTATAGTCTTCTAGGTCTAACCACCTAAATATCACAAGATGTGAAATACTAATATCTTAAAAAAACAAACGAAAAAACAGGGTTACTCAAGGTAGAGGAGTCATTTTTCATCTCAAATATTCTTTACTTTGTGACCCCTATCTGTTAAGTCATTCTTAGTTAAATCATTCTTAGGATCTCAGCTTTAATAACTTTTCACTCAAAAAAAAAATCATACTTAAAGGTCTAAGACTTGAGACCATTTCATTAATATGTGAAAAGGATGTCTTGTTATGCGATGAGGGGCAGGGCTAGCTAACCTCTCTTGGCACCTCCAGGAAACTTCCCAGCTCTGCTGGGGGAGCTGCACACAGAAAAGGAAACAGTTACTACTCCACGGTGAGTAACCCTGTTTTCTCCTTATTTCACCTTCTGTTTTCATTGATTTTTTTTTTTAACTTGTGTGTCAGACTTGGGAGTAGTTCTTATGCTGAGAGTTAATTTTAAACCTAGCAGTATGTAAGATTTCTTTTTTACTTAGTACTTTATCCACACGGTAAAGTCAGAGCCAGCATTTTTAGTTCATAGCTATGTACACCTAGGATTGAATTGAGTAATAGAATAGAGAATTTGGTTATTGGTCTCTTGTGTAACAGTTAAATGGAAAAAAAATTCTTGACTAGTATCTTGGTTTAAACCTTTTATTTTTAATTTTCATTTGGAATGGAGAGGTTGCAGAGGAGGGAGTGTGTCTTTTTACTTACAGAAAATAATCTTTTCATAAGAATTCATTTGTCATTTACATATTTGGTTTGTATTAGATAGTTTGCTTTTGTGTATTCAACCACTTCTTCTCCCCACTTCCCACTTCCCACCCCACCAGTGATTAATAAGCAAATCTAAGGAGAATTGGCCCTTAGTGGTACAAATAACATAATTGTGGATAGACTTGTAGGTCTGTTTGTGTGTGTGTGTGTGTGTGAGGAATATTGGACATTGTGTTATAAAGTAGGCAACCTGCTATTCTCTAGTTTCTAGTTGCCATAAAGCTGACTTAACTGTATTATTATATAGACTCTGTTACTTACAGTGCTGAAATTCTTTGTCAGATCATTTTATTTTTTAGTTCCTGAGGTCTAATAATATGTACACTGTCTGTAAAGTAAACCAGTGAAAGAGCAGACTGAATTTCATTTGGGGCAGGGGGAGTGTTGCTCTTTGCCTTGAATTATGTATTGTTGATTCTTGAACAATACAGGTATGAACTGTGCAGGTCCACTTGCACAGGTTTTTTTTTTTTTTTTTTTCTAGCCACAGTTCTGCATTTGAGTCCAGTGTTATTTAGGGAATCCACTGTGTATTGCTACTTTTTAAGTCTATTCAGCTAAGGTTGTATCTATAACTAAAAGATACAAGAGCAGTTTTAAGTATTTTCTTTTTTTTTTTTTTTTTTGCCTCCAGGGTTATTGCTGGGGCTCAGTGCCAGCATCATGAATCCACTGCTCCTGGAGGCCATCCCCCCCCTTTTTATTGCCCTTGTTATAGCCTTGTTGTGGTTGTTATTGTTATTGTTGATGTCATTCGTTGTTGGATAGGACAGAGAGAAACGGAGAGAGGAGGGGAAGACAGAGAGGGGGAGAGAAAGACAGACACCTGCAGACCTGCTTCACCGCCTGTGAAGTGACTCCCCTGCAGGTGGGGAACCAGAGGCTGGAACTGGGATCCTTCCTTGTGCTTTGCGCCACATGTGCTTAACCCGCTACACTACCACCTGACCCCCTTAAGTATTTTCTAGTACAGTCCAACACACTTACTTTACGGCTACAACAAAAATAGAATCATGAAGTTTTACTTGGGTAGTGGATAGAAATTTGTTTGAGAAAATTATTCTTGTGGGTGGGGGTAGATAGCCTAATGGTTAGACTCATTCCTGAGGCTCCAGAGTCCCAAGTTCAATCTCCCACACCACCATTAAGCCAGAGCTGATCAGTGCTTGGGTAAATAAAATAAATAAAATTAAAATTAAAAAATATAGTTCTTTAAAAAATATTCATGTAAAGATGTGATTGATAGGAATAACCTAAAAGACATCTTTAACCAGATACCTTCTAGTGTGGGGGTAGATAGCATAACGGTTATGCAAAGAGACTCTCACACCTGAGGCTTTAAAGTCCCAGGTTTAATCCCTAGCACCACCATAAACCAGAGCTGAATAGTGCTCTGGTAAAAAAAAAAAAAAAAAAAAAAAGTCATGATAACCAGATACCTTCTATAGGCTTGAGGTTTGACAGTTTTGCTGTTCATGTCCCGTCCTTCCCCCCCCCCCCCTTTAAAAAATCCATGTGAAAGAGTTTCACATGAAACACAGAGATTGGGCAGCCAAAGCACCAGAACGGTAGATATGGTGGGGGGCGTGGAGTCACCAGGAGCCTCAGGCATGAAAGTCTGATGCTCTACCAGTTGAGCCATTTCTCTTGCTGCATTAGGTAAGCCTTTAAAAGTACCAATTGGAGAGTTGGGCGGTAGCACAGTGGGTTAAGCGCACATGGCGCAAAGCGCAAGGACTGGCATAAGGATCCCGGTTGGAGTCCCCAGTTCCCCACCTGCAGGGGAGTCGCTTAACAAGTGGTAAAGCAGGTCTGCAGGTGTCTATCTTTCTCACCCCCTCTCTGTCTTCCCCTCCTCTCTCCATTTCTCTCTACCCTAACAACAACATCAATAATAACTACAACAGTAAAACAACAAGGACAACAAAAGGGAATAAATAAATATAAAAAATAAAATAAAAGTACCAATTGAAGCCACTTTTATTTAAATGCAGTAATGTTTTTAAATGCCATTCATGGCCATACATTTTTAACTAGGATCAGTGTTACTGTGCTTCAAGATTTCAGATAGGAAACAGTTCAAATTGACATGGAATTTGAAAGTAGCATTAGGACTTTGAGGCAAAAAAATAATTTGTAAAGATTTATTTGAGAGAAGGAGAAAGAGAAAACAGAACATCTCTCTGGCCTGTGTGATGCCAGGGATTGAACTCAGGAACTTGTGCTTGAGAGTCCAACAGTTGATATACTTCACCACCTCCCGGGCTTAGATAAAATGTTAAAAATATGGATTATAAGGTGATTATTGGTAATAGTCAAATATGAACACAAGAAAAATATTTCACATACTCTTCTTTTGATACAGCAAAAAATTGTTCAGAATAGAGATTCTGAACTGGAGAAATTGATTTTATATTGTTTTAAGAGTAATTTTAGGACATAATTAAAATATATTCTTGATTGGGTATTAATTTCATAGTAAGTACAGATTGTAAGGTTAGATTGTATCCCTTCTTTAGGAAACTGCTTACACTGATAACAGCAGAGAGGGGATATGTACTCATGTGGTTTCTGGTGACGAGCTTATCCCCAGATTCTACTGGGGTGTGGTGTGGTGTGTGTTTGTGTTTCACTACCCCTGGTAGACTTCCTCATTCCTTTTATTTCAGATAGAGAGGAGAGACACCAACCTCTGGAATTTCCCCTGGTGCTGTTCTGGTGCTCCAGTGTGGTGCCAGTACTCAAACCTGGGTCCTCACCACATGCTCTCTTTTTATATAAAGTGTTAGTTTCATAGGGCGAGCTATGTACTGGCCCCAGAATTTTTTATTATTGTAACATTAGTCAGCTTTTCAAATAAGCTAGTGAAAAAAAAATTTGTTTAAAGAAATGATTCTATCTGCATGGTTTTACAACTTGAAAGGGTCATTATTGTCCTCCTAGGCACTAGGTAACGGCAGAGGAGAGTAGTTAACAACTGACAATCATCCAACAGGTAGATGACAGCATTAAAATGAAATAATTCACTTAATTCAACTTATAAAATATGGTACAAATGTGTATATGTTGATTTTTATTTATTTAATTATTTCTTCCCCCTGCTCCCCAGAGCGTGGGCCTTGTGCATGTGAAATAACTCCCCATTCAGGCCACTTTGTCATTCAGGTAGACAAAGTGGGCAGCATCACAGTTGCACTGGTACAACTTTTTTTTCTTATACCAGAGCACTGCTCAGCTCTGGCCTATGGCAGTGCAGGGGATCCTCTGGTACAATTTTACCTCCCATGTGGTGCCAGGACTTGAACCTAGATTCAGCACAAGGCCTTATACCGAGTGACCTATCTATCTGGCTATCCCATACTGTGTGTGTGTGTGTGTGTGTGTGTGTGTGTGCTTGCATGTACGTGCATGTGCATCTCTGTCCAGGGCCTTGTGCATAAACAGTTTCACCACTCTTGGGCCACATTTTTCCCTTTTTAGATAGAACAGCAGTGGGGAATGTTTAGCTCATGACTGATAATCACTTGGTCTGCCTCTGCCAAGGTAAATGAATCTTCAACTTTTAGAGCAACAGTAGGAGCTCAAATTTTTAATTTGGTAATTTTGTATGGTGTGTAAGTGATGATACACATATTCAAATGGCCCTTGAAAGAAAAATGATTCCCCACTCCTAGAGTAAAACTGAGGGAAAGGTACCAGAACTTCCCTCACCGTGGTGGGACCTCACATACTGTGCTAGGGCCAAACCCTGGGCTGTGCACACACACAGGTATGTGCCCACCTGGTGAACTATATGTCATCATTCCCCCCCCCCTTTTTTTTTATTACTTTGACCAGAGAGATCACCACTCAGCTCTGGATAATTAAACCTGTTAACTCTTGATGCAAGTCCTGTGGCCTACCACAGTGCAATCTCTTCCCCACATGTTAATTTTAAAACTGTTTTCTTCATTACAGCTGCGTAGTTTATGAGGAAAAACCATGAAATTTCTACTTATTACTAATTAGCTCTGTGTTGGATATTCTGGGCCATGGTTCCTTAGCATTTGTGGCTTTCTTCTGGCTCTTAGAAATATTACTTTGTTTTATAAAAATTTGTTAAATGATATTTTGAAATAAAATGTTGAGATTTAAAGTATATTTTCACTTAACAAAATCTTTCTGTTTCTGATGTAAAGGTTCGTATTCCCCTGTAAAAACATCTGTTCTTGCATACCTAAAATAAAAAAGTGATTTGTAACTAGCTGGGTCTGAGTCTGGTAACATAATTCTCTCTGACAAATATTTAATTAGGAAATGCAGTGTTTTTTACATATGATCTCCCTCAGAGAAGTAGTGACATTTTACTGCAGGTCTTTAGGAGAGATCATTTTGGCTGACTTTAAGAGGAAGGATAATGACTAAAGAAGCTTGTCTATTTATGTTCCATAGTCAAGTTTAGATATGAGTCTTTGGCATTTAGCATTAATCTTTTTTTTAGTATATACAGTTGACTTTTGGGGCTGTACATATATACATATTTATCATCAGACTTAAGCTTTTACACTGACTATTGAATGTTAGTATTATGCTTATTATGTTCAAAATTCAGTGGACTTCCCCCTCTCAGTCATTAAGTTTGGTTAACGTTTTCTTTAAGATGAATAATATTTGTCTGTACTGAAACAAATAGTGTTAATATTCTGAAGGTAGAATAAAAATCGAAGACGAGTAATCTGTTTTTAAAAGAGCATCATCTTTGTTTTGATTTGATCATTCTAGCAATGAAAATTTCCCCATTAATCCTTCTTATTGATACTCTTAATAAGTAAACACTCTTGTTTTTATACAGGGTACCCACTATGGTTTCCTTGGATGAGACAAAATTATATACTGGACTTGAATATGGTATGTGAATCCTTTTTTAAAAAACCTTTTATTTGTGATTATAGTGGGGTTACAAGATCATAGGATTACAGGGAGTAGTTCCATATCACACCTGCCACTGCTGTATCCCCACTGTATTTTTTTTCTAGTTTTTGTTTGTTTTTGCTTAATTAAAAGTTTCTGATTACTACTGGGTCACAAGATCATAAGATTACAATTGATACTTCCACACCACACCCACCACCAAAGTTCTGTGATCTCATCCTCCCAACTCTTAGAAACAGTTTGCTTCTGGGGCCGGGTGGTAGTGCAGCAGGTTAAGCACATATGGCGCACAGCTCAAGGATTGGCATACAGATCCCAGTTTGAGCCCCTGGCTCCCCACCGGGTGGGGGGGGTGTCAAGTGAAGCAAGTCTGCAGGTGTCTGCCTTTCTCTCCCCCTCTCTGTCTTCCCCATCCTCTCTCCATTTCTCTGTCCTATCCAACAACAACGACAGCAATAACAACAGTAATAATAACAACAATGATAAACAACAAGGGCAACAACAAAAGGGAAAAAACAGCCTCCAGGAGCAGTGGATTTGTAGTGCAGGCACCGAGTCCCAGCAATAGCCCTGGAAGCAAAAAATAAAATAAAATAAAATAAAATAAAATAAAATAAAATAAAATAAAATAAAATGAAGAAGCAGTTTGCTTGTTTCTGTTTTTTATTTGTTTTTGTAAGTTCATGTGTATAAGTTCTCTAGATTCTGCATATAAGTGAAATCATGTTTCATCTCTTTACTTATTTTGTTATGCAATATCTTAGTATAAACATAAGCCAAGAATGTAGTATGTGAATCCTAATCTAAGTAAATTTGTGTAGACTATTATCAGTTACTCTAAAAAAAAAACAAAACCCTAAATTGGAATAATTCTGCACTTAAAATTCTCCTGACTTTGTGTGTGGGTGTCCTGTACCCCCACACACACACAGATAGAGACAGCATAGCACTGACGCTTCCTTTAGTACAGTGGGGGCTGGCTCAAACTTGGGTCATGTACAGAGTCAAACAGCATGCTGTCCAAGTGCAAATAGCTCACTTAGTGGCACAGTTATCTTTATTTCTTTTTATTCTTTTTAATTTTTATTTATAAAATGGAAACACTGACAAGACCATAGGATAAGAGGGGTATAATTCCACACAATTCTCACCACCAGAACTCCATATCCCATTTCTTCCCCTGATAGCTTTCCTACTCTTTATCTCTCTGGGATCATGAACTCAAGGTCATTATGGGGTGCAGAAGGTGGAAGGTCTGGCTTCTGGAATTGCTTCCCCAACTGAACATGAGCGTTGACAGGTCAATCCATACTCCCAGCCTGTCTTTGTCCCTAGTGGGGCAGAGCTCTGGAGAAGCAGGGCTCCAGGACACATTGGTGAGGTTTTCTGCCCAGGGAAGTCCAATTGGCATCATGGTAGCATCTGATACCTGGTGACCCAGTAATAAGGCTGAAGGATTGACATTCCATGCCTGATGTCTCTGGACACAGTCCAAAGTGAAGCATACTGAGGTGGTTCTCATTGCATTGATTAGGTTGGGATCAGCAGATTCAGTATCAGTTGGTATGAACTGAGAGAAGCATGCAGGAAAGTGAGCCCTACCCTAGAGGTTCCAGAACTGGGTGAAATACGGGCTTTCTGGAGGAAGTGGGAGTTCCTGCTGTCTTAGATCTTTACTTTTACTGGAAAAACTGGACATTTATTTATTTAAAAAATTTATTAGTGATTTAATAATGATTAACAAGGTTATATATTACAATTTCATACAGTTCCCACCACCAGAATTCTGTGTCCCATCCCCTTCATTAGAAATTTCCCTGTTCTTTATCCCTCTGGGAGTATGGAGAAAAGTTCTTTATGGGATGTAGAAGGTGGAAGTCTGGTTTCTGTAGTTGCTTCTCCAGTGAATATGGACATTGGCAGGTAGATTCATACCCCCAGCCTATTGCTATCTTTCTCTAATAGAATAGGGCTCTGGAGAGGTGAGAATTTGGGACACATTGGTGAGGTCGTCTGTCTAGGGAAGTAAGGATGGAATTACAGTAGCATCTGCATCTTCTTGGCTGAAAGGCAGTACAATATAAAGCAGGACAAATTGTTTAATAAATAGGAATCCAAAGGTAGGAATAGAGCAGATGAAAATAGGGGTCTTCATGTGGGAAGAAGCGAGGGAGCCTTTTAGGTATGTTCCTAGGAGCCCATGACTTTAGTAATTTTTGCCTGAGCCTGATAGTTAACATGCAGGTGAACTAAAAATATTGTCTGGGAAGATGGTGTCAAAGTTGAGAATAGGGCTAGAAAGCTGGAGTAGGGCAGAGAGCAGCTCTGAAACTTGAGGAAAGTATATAAATATCATTATTTACCCATTGATCTGAGCTAAGACCTTTATATATTCCTATTTAGCACAGGATCCTGTGTGACCTCTTGGGTCCTTGTCAGTCTGAACTCACAGTCCATGGTCACATCTGGGAACATTCTATTTATTTTATAAACAAGGGCCAGTCGTGCTGCAAAATAGGTCACCTGGTTAGTGTTCTTACTTTGTCATGTTCTTGACTGCAGCTTGAGCCTGACTTCAGTGCTGTGGTCTTGGTCTCGCTCTTTGTCTCTATCTCTGTTATGTGTAAGCTCAGTCAAACTCTGGCAACAACCAAAAAAAAGTAACTAAGTATGTGTGTGCTTCCTATGCACACAGGCAGGTTTTCATGTATTCTGGTGTCCATTTGTATTTAAAGTTGTTTGGGAACTCGTGCTTGATGTGACTCTTGTAACCTTTGTGTGCTCGATATCTTTCTATCAACAAGTGTTTGTGTTGATTTAATTTCTGGATCTAAAATTAATAAGAATGTAGCAGACTTTGGCATTTGTTATTATTTTGATTGTAACTATGTAATTCTCGTTTCCTTACTTTGGGTCACGATAACTAACTAGAGAATTTATGATCTGTAGTTTGTGAATATGTGAATAGAGCTTCTGAAGGGTAGGGAACAATGACTTCTTCCTCACTCCTCTTTGAAGTTTTATAATCAGCTCATTGTAATTATAAAGTTGGAAAGCTATTGTGTTTTATGCCTTACTGTATTCAGCTATTATACATGAAGACGTACTTCAGTAGTTTATCCTTTCTTGGCATAAATGACTGATATAAACCTCAGTAGTTTGAGGAACCTTTGTTGTTTATAGAAAATATTTTTAAAAAAACACCTTTTTTATACACATAGATCTATCCAGAGAGAACCATCGAGAAACAATTGCTAAGGTCATAAGGAGACTTCTTAGTAAGTACATATATGCATTTGACTTTTATCCTTACCAATAATTACTTGGGGATTTTATTTCCTAGCATATATGCTTTTATTTAACATTTTCATTTTTAAATACTGAGACCATGTATTTTTTTCTTTTTGTATTATTTTAAAGTTTAATTTATTTTAATGAGATAGAGTAAGAGAAAGACCAAGAGCAAAGCACTACTCAGCTCTGGCTTATGGTGGTGCTGGGGATTGAACCTGGGACTTCAGAGTCTCAGGCATAGAAAAGTCTTTTGCAAAGCCATTATGATATTTCCCCAGGCCCATTTGTTTATTTTTAATGGTTTATTTGTTTATTAATGAGAACAAGAGGAAGAGAACCAGAGCTAAACTCTGGCTTATATGGTACCAGGTATTTAACTCCGGACCTCACACTTGAGAGTCCACTGCTTTACCTACCACACCACAAACCTGTTTCCCTCATGAAATTTTCCTTCT